>NW_027072150.1:3000000-3392393 GCF_023522795.1 Fusarium solani
AAGGTAATTAAGTATCAGCGATATAAGAGCGATGCTCCCATAGTGGACTAATAATAAAAAACAATTCTTCTATAAGTCCTGGCAGCTCCCGTTGTCTCGTGAGTCGCGTAGCTCCTGGCATCGATGTCGGCTGCAGCAAGGGTAAGATCCGTGCTGATTGTGTAGCGGATTGCCGTCCATGGATGTTTCCCTTGGTTTCTGATCCACTTATCGGGAAATACTTGTTACCTTCACGTTGAGGCTGGTCAGATGCTGTTTCCCAACAGTTCGTCGATTATCTCCATTCTTCTGAACTTAACCAGTAGTAAACATAACCCCACAACGTCATGCTTGTACCGATCCTTAGAGCGTAATTCTGCCCTTCTGTCTTGCCTTGCCCCCAATCCTAGCTCGATATGGCGGCGATGCCCCAGAAATGACTTGCTTCCCCACAAAGCCAACCCTCCCTGTCATCTTGCCATTCTTGACCGTCAGCGTAAACCCTCCGCTATACGCATTGTACACATCAGCGAAGAAACCGCTCCTGGCATTGAAAACCGAGAGCGCGTTGATGAGTGAGAAGGCTGTGTCGGCCGAGACCTTGATCGTGTCTGACTTGACCGAAACACGCGCGAAATCGGTCCGTGACCCGTCTCGAATGCCGCCAAGGAAGGGATTTAGGTAACGGTTGGTCACGTAGTGGATGCTTCCCGCGACGGGATTGCCAGCCGGGTTGCCGATCTTGATGACAACATCAACGGGGTTTGCGCCATTTGGACTGTTGACAACCGGAATGCGCTTAATGACAAGTAGTTGCCCAGTGACCCGAAACGGGACCAAGTTGCCCTCATTGCGGCCGTTGAACGCGACATCGTACAAAACGTAATCGAGCTTGAGTGCGCGCTTTTCGATGCTTGATCCCTTGGTATCTATGTAGTGACCAGAGAGCCTGGTGAGGTTGAAGAGCTCGAGGTCTGGCTGGTCCACAACAGGGATGGCATCGTCGTCAAAGATGGAGAGCGCATGGGAGGGGGTGGGTGAGCCCAAGGCACAAGCCAACAGAGAGACGAGGGTGAATAAGTATTTCATACTTGAACTTAACTGCTTGCTAATGAAACGTATGGGCAGTCTTTGATCTGAATATGAGTTGTTGCTTCGGAACAATGGGCATATTTGTATTCTGGGGCTTTCGGTAACTAAGGAGCACCTACACTGCAAGTGGCGACTCAGCTCTTCAACTCTAGTACCAAACCCGTTAATGTTCTCGCTTATTTCGACGCTATTGAATTGTGACGTTTGTTCCAGACAAGTCGATTCTTGCACCCTTGCAAGCTATCCCACTTCCATTGGTTAACTTACCCTACACAATGGCGACATCACGGGTCTCGACTCTCTCAGCCGCAAGCAAGGATGGCTAGAGGGATCACAGCTGGAGACATGTTGCCTCTCTGTTTCTCAGACGACAGACGACTATGCAAGCTCGTTGGTAGAAAAGGACGGCACACTTTTGCGGCGCTAGGAGCCATATGTAACTAATCACAGGTGAAGTGACCCTCATCTAGCTTATTGACATGGGTAAATATGCGCATGAAATGGGATTTGTATCGTCTTCTTGGGTCTTTCAAGGACGTGACTTGTGTAATTGAAGGGATATGTCCAAAAGGCCGGTCTTTGGCTTTGACTCATACAAGCCTCGCGAACTAAGTCCTACTTCTCTTGGGTCTTCTGGCTCAGTTATCCTATCGAGGGCCGGGCTTCAACTATGACAAAGAACACATTATCAACACATAATAGCATCATATCCAAATGCTAACACAGTGGCCTCCTTCCTTCTCTCTTCCCAGCTCTCTAATGCTCTAGAACATCGGAACCGTTATCTCCCGAAGCAAAAAAAAGAGACAAAAAAAGAATGCGCTAGTTTCACCATAGGCTTCGTTATGTTAGGCCTTTATTCTTTATTCGGGACTTTGACTTCGCCATGATAGTAGCAATTTATCAGTAGATTTCTTCCCAACCGCCGGGTGGCTAGACATATTTCCATAATTATGGTATCGGGTTCAATGCTAACCGCATGTACTTTTCTACGATGTCGTGGCAAAGAGCCGTGGCCATCGCGTATGTGAGGGCGAGCGAAGAAGTTAATTTAAGGATAGTGCTCTACAAGAACCTACACGGCTGAGTTGCACGTTTGCGGGATAATTCTGGGGACTTGGGGTGGACGCCTGGCACTTGCTTGTTGAAGGTGAGATGGCCAACATCCTGCAGGTCAGAACCATGCCCATCGTGTAGATATTTCACACTTCTTCTAATGGATTGGATTTCAAGGCCAGAATTTCCCCCTTCCCGTCGTAAGTAGTCAGATCACTCGTGTTTCCTCCAGTGGTGATGTATAAAATATTCGAATCTCCGTTTCGTCCGAAAGCAGCCGACGTAGGCCTTGTCACAGCTTTGCGGCCGAGACCCCCTGCAACCATCTCTTGCGTCCCATTGATAAAAGCCCGAAAGATGGCATTCTCCGCAACTCCTGTAAGATAACCAACACCGCGAGGGCTAATAGCGAAGTCATCTGCCATGACTCCCTGGCTGATGATCTCATAGGGACCTAGGGCGTGGCCATTGATCGCGTCTACACGCACACGGCCATATAGTCCTCGTGGGGTGTTGACGTAATAAATATAGTCCTGATGCTTCCTCAGGCCATTAATTCCAAGCAAGGGGCCGAGATCATCATTTGCTGCCATTGATTCATCTTGCAGCATGACAGTATGGCTGCCATCCTTGGTGTTGAGGCGCCATACAACGCCCAACTGGCAATCAGCAATAGCGACTGTCCCCTCTTGTTGGTTTAGCAGGGTCATTCCGTTTAGGGACCCGGCCTTGTCAATGTTGGCAATCAGCCTCGTGCGGGTAGCTGCTTTGGTCAAGTCAATCTCCCAGACACGGTTGGGTGTCAGAGCCACATAAACATCGGGGGTGATCTCGGTAATCCCTGTTGCCATTCCAGCGTCGTCGAAACGGTAGATGAGATGCGCTCGGGTGTTTTCAGGCTGATGGGGTGACACGATTTCCCACAACTCGGGTTGGTTCACTAGTGTCACCAAGAGATTCCCATTTGGTCGAACAGCAATATTCTCGACCCAGGTACCGTGAGGAAATTGATAGACTTGGCGGAGAAGCGGCGCCTGGGTGTCACGTAATGCTTGCCAGAAAAGGAGGGCAGCGATGGGAAGTAAAGAGAAAAACAAGCGATACATATCGGCAACAATGGTTTTTGGGTCAAGTTCGCCTGAACAATGTTGATCGATGGCTTTTTAAACCCTTGGTCAGAAGAAAGAGAACAGGGGAGGCATTGTCCAGTTGCTGCCACTAATGCAACCTGCTGATGCCCTGAAGAGACCTAACAGTAGCCTATCGCGCAATTATGCTCTCTAACTGGCTCAACCCGGCCGACTGGGTCGGCTAGTCGGCTCATCGTTCCACCCGTGCATTTCATTCTCTTTGCATGACGTGCTGCGGTAACTCGAACTTCCCCGACCCAAGACCATCGGGCCTCTAGCACGTGATGACTGCCAGAACAAGACAGCCAAAGAAGCTGGATGCCGAATAATCAGTCGAGTTTTCAGACTAGATGCGTCGCTGCCTGCCCATGGCACACCAAGTTGGTAGCGAAACACAGGTTCGGAAACCTGAGCTATTCTAAGGTCGGATAGGAAGGTATTGACGAAGCTATTCGTAATTTATAAACGACAAATTTAGAAAACACATTTATTCTGCACGTTCCAGGAACCCAACATGTCCATTGTGTGTGCCCCTAACGCGCTGCACTTCAGGGCGTGTCAGGCTCCGAGCCCTGGCCTTCTGACGGCGAGGTCACCCAAGACTCTTCCCATCTGTAGAAGGAAGACACTTCGAGGCAATCTCTTGACGGCTACGCATGTCCATCTTCACGCGATGCAGTTTCCACAGCTCTCATTCATCTCTGCATCTGCTGTTTTATATCGTCTTGGAAGGTGGGAAACGCTCTGCGCTGCCATATCCCATCATCTTCATTAAACCGTCCAAAAGAACTTCAACAGTTAAATTAGGCGTAGTCTGACTTGTTAATAAGTTTTCTGGTGTGGATTGATCGTTTGGTTGAATCCAATACATGCATTCGATCCTCATCGGTGTACATCTTTCATGATCAGTGAAAGTACACTGGTAGCTTCAGGGTGAACTGTGCTGTATTCAGGAGCATCGGCCTAGGAAAGATGCATAAACTACACTGCATGTGGGAAGGTCCTCTCGGTGAACTTGTTCATGATTTCCTGAAAGCTGTCTTATAGCTCGCCGTACTGGGTTTGGCTCAGAACGGCTCAGTTGTCCCATCGAGGGCCTGGCTTCAACTGTATCAAAGAAGATATTATCAACATATCATAGCATTATACCCCAATGCTAACACAGTGTTGGCCCAGAACACCCAAGATACTTGACGCCAGATGCTGACCTCCTGAGGGTCAACATAGGGCAGTCCCATGGAGCCTGGTTGAATGCCAGACCATCCTATCTACTGGATATGATTTAGAGGCAAAGCCTTAATGAATTTCGCAAACTCAAAAGCATTTTTCGTTGCTTTGCTGTGGCTAATGGTTGGCAAGTCTTGAACTTTACTTCTAACAATTGATGGTGAAGGTAATTATCATGACAGATCACACGAAAGTGCAGTAAGCTCGTGCGATATCACCGGTTTCAATCTCGTCAGCACTAATCTGGATATGGTAGGTGAGAGCCAGGCTAATTGACTTGCTGACGCAGCGGGCTGACGCCCATCACTTGATGGGACCCTCGGCTCGAACGCTTTCCAATCTTCTGCTTTAGAGTGAACTTTTCATTTTTCAAACATCGCTATACGCATGCATGGCGACATGAGTACTTTCAAGGTTATCATCATTGGCGCTGGGCCTGTGGGTTTAGTGCTCGCACATGCGTTACAAGCGTCCAGCATCGACTTTGTGATCATTGAGCAGCGAGCGCAGGTTCCTCCGGAGCCGGCTTACGGTCTGTTTTTATGGCCTCACATATTGCGAATCTTTCATCAGTTGGGCCTTCTGGATGCTGTCGAGGCGGTTGGCCAACCCATGCTTCATTCTATGCACTTGTCAGCTCAAGGCGAGGTCCTGCACGGCCAGGGCTTCGAGGAACTGGTCATGCTGTGAGTCAAATTCCTCTTCAAAGTAGCTACAGTAAGGCATGCTGAATGCTGTTAGCTACGGCTATCCGATGATGCTATTCAATCGAGGAAGCTTTGCCAAAACATTGGTGGAAGCACTTGACAGCTGGAAACAACATGTCAAGACAAACAAGAGACTCACCGACATCGTTTCCCACGAAGACGGCGTCAGAGTCGAATTCGCGGATGGGAGCTCAGAAATTGGGTCCATGGTCATTGGAGCTGATGGTATTTGGAGCACCGTCAGAGATCAAATGATGGCCAAAGCACCAGAAGGACTCTTTGACCAGAGTTCGAACCCATTCGAAGCACCATACGCAGGCGTATTCGGTAGAACAGACTGCATTCAAGGACTCGCCCCTGGCAGTAATATCAATATTTACCAACGGGGTACTCACGTTCAAGTTTTCACGTCAGAGACAGAGGCACATATCACTGCCTATCGCCGCATACCAGTCTCGAGGGAGCGCACACACTTTGGACAAAATGACGCAGAGGATGCTGCCAAGCCCTGGCTTCGGGTTCCCGTCGCCAACGGCGTCACTTTCGGTGATTTGTGGAATAGCAAATCGGCTGGTGGGAGCGCAAACTTCGATGAAGGGGTACTCCGATGGTGGCATTGGGGCAGGATGGTTTTAGTTGGGGATGCAGCACACAAGGTACCTCCCCTGATTGCTTCTCGCGATTAGAATACTCTGACATCCGTTAGATGAATCCCGTTAGAGGTGCAGGGGCATGCTGCGGTATCGAGGACGCAATCACCTTGGTTAACGTCCTCAAAAGAGTACTACGCTCTAGCCCGAATCCCTCCGAGAGAGACTTGCGTCAGGCTTTTATAGCATATCAAGGCGCCCGGGAGCCTGCAGCTAGGCTGTGGATGGATATCTCTCGAGTCAGCCTTGATCTATCCACAGGCCCTTCTCAACCCGCATTAAAGGCAGCGAGGATTGCCGACATGAGAACCGTGTCCCTGGTCGCAAATGGACCAATCTTGGATGACGTTCCCTTTCTAGAAGAGAACAGTGGATTCGTCCCATGGAAGCGGAAGCCGCGAAGTCAAACAATCACGCATCAAGTCAAGTCCCAGCTTTAATTGGCATGGGGGTTCCATATATTGAGATTCGGGATAGACTATTATTGCCCAGTTGCGATACGGCTCGCTTCAATACATTAGAATGTGTCTATTAGTGGTCCAAGTGGTGCTTCGAGTATGTATGAAAACGTTGATGTTCGTATTCAGTAGCTGAGTTACATCCAAGCTGAATCGACGACATCAGCCTCGACTGGATGCTCATGAGTCTCTCCTTATGCCCCTAGCTGACGCGGACACAGGTATCTGCTAAATGTTGTAGCCGTTTCCGAGAGGAAGGAAAAACAGATGGGAGCATAAAAGATTCCATCAAATCATCGTAGTTGTATCAGAACCCAATTCTGAATGGGGTATACCACTCACAATCCTAACTGTCCGGTCTTTAAGTGATACCCTAGAACACTCTCCGCGGCCAACGTAATGCTTCGAGAAACCGAGGTCGATGAATGAGCTGCGCTAAGATTTGCTCAAACACCTGCTTTGCCCACCCCTGAGAATACCAAAAGTTCTTTTCCAGACTGAGTAAGAAGACGGAAAAGTAAGCAACTAGGATCAGAGCTTCAGGTCTTCTTTCTCTTATATCAGGTAGCAGACTCTCAGGTAAGCTGAACAGCCATCCAAGTACTGTTCCGGCTTCCGAATTTAAACCTGCGAGTGCTATCAAACTCGCAAGGTGATCCCTATGATCCACAGCGCTCTGGTAGAATGGGAGACAGTTCTCAGATATTCGGCCACTAAGGAAGTGGCGAAGACTCTCTAACGCAGCCAAGGTGTCTGAGGGAAGGTGGCTGTTATCAAGGGAACAATGGCTACGTGGAAGCCGCTGTCAGTTCAATCGGCAAACTGGCGTTGATCAAGTTAACACTTGCCTGGCAGATATGTCATCAGCATCGGCGAGCCGTACGCCGTAGATAAACGGGGCAAACTCTGACCGGGATATTAGAGGCAGCATAGGAGACAGCATTGTCTCTATCCCCCGAAGAAGGGTCGCAACTTCAAAAAGGTTAAACAAGGGGTCAGGCAACTTCTCACCATTGAGTCGTAGTGGAAGCGTGAAGGCATGTAGAGTGATGAGAGCAGCGAAACTGAATAGTCCCATCCAGTTCTCATGCCGAGGATCTTCCAATGTGGAACGAAACTGTTCAGAGCCCAAGGCGGAGTGGTAGCTATATAGCTGCAGGTACATCTTTTGGTTCGCTGGCTGCAGGTATGCCTGATGAACGGCGCTCATCTCGAGGATGCCGTGGAGGACAAAGGGGCTGGGGTAGCCCTCACGGGGAATAGTTACTTGCCATAAGTGTGCCATATCTTTTCGGATTGAGAGGGTGGCAGCTGTTTTCGTTGTGTAATGATGGATGAGCTCCATGTCGTAGTTCCAAAGGTCACATCCGTGGGGCACGTCCAGGGTGTTTGGGCATTGAGGGGACCTCAGCTTGGGAATGGAAGTCGTTACCAATATCTCATTGGCCCGCCTCGATTGTTCCGCCTCCAGGAGGGGGCTCGCAGATGTGGATTGGTCGTTTGGAGTGACGGGGCTGTTCTCGGTGTGGTTACCTTGCGGAGAAAAGCTGCAAATCCGGTGGCGTTCCAGGCAGTTGAGGCATGATGGGCGGTTCTCGTCACACTGATAGCGTTAGGGACGGCTCTCTCTGGTCACTGTGTAATGGCGATGAAAAGGTCGAGGGTGAGATGATACCTTGACTTTGCGTCGCTTGCAGGTCAAACAGCCATTTCTCGACAATCGGGGCATGTTATCCGACGCCATGTGGCTACCAGTCAGTACTGTCCGACCTGTACTGTCGAAAATCGGATAGGTAGGTACTTGGGCAGAAGAAGTAAGGAAAGGAATTGCAAGGGTCGACGTTGAACCTCTTTGCGGGGCTATGAGACCCATGGCCTGACATGCCTGAGATTGCCCACCGCCCCGTAAACGATATCTTGGCGCCGTTAGCTCAAGCACTAACCAGGGTCGGCAGAGTTGAGGAGCACAGAGGCCTGGGCTCACAGCGTTGACCACCACATGTCCTTTTCCTGACTAACCAATACCTTGTGAAATTCGGGCTTCAAATGCCCCAACTCCGATCATCAAGCGCCATCTGCAAGGACTGTCAAACTCTGACGTCTTCAAACAAGGTGCTACACCCGTGACCATGGGATATTAACCAATGGCCTCTGTACACAAGAGAATGATGGCTTCATATCGGCTTGAGTAATGATTTTTCTTCATTGCCTGATGTTTTTGGAAGGGCTTCGAACTGAGTGAAGGCTGTATAGCCCACCCGTAGAAAGTCTGGAACTGTGCCCTACACATCGCAGTAAGTCTCTTGGCTGCAACTTACTCGGAACTCCGTACGTGGTAGAAGTTAGTTTCACTTCTTTCCTCTCTACCTCACCGTGCCGTCACGTCGAAGGAGATGTTGCATTATCCAAAGAGCACGATGATACGTATGAAAGGGGATTCTAAGGAGTTCCACTACTAGATGACCGTGCCGTCAGTTAAATCACCATTATGCCAAGGCGTGCCTCTTCCGTCCATTGATCAACTTTAAATCGATGACCGAACAATGTTTTCCCCTGCAACTAACCCCCGTGCCTTTTCGGTGAACAGTGTTTTCCCTTTCACTGTGCTCACAATGAATCCCGGTACACGGAATCGATTATACTGGCCGGTGCCCTTCTTCTTTCCGATTGTGACAAACAATTGCGGCATCACAGTTGGCTTCAGGTCTGACACACGTTCCTTGGCGCCGGTGAGCACAGCATCAAGGTTCATGGCCAAGTGGAGTGCCTGTCTCTCGGCATAAATGAGTTGCTTGGGTTCCAGATTGCCGGCATCGCCTGCTGCCCATATGTTTTCGAAGCCCGTGACACATATATTGGTGTCGAGTTTGAGATTCCCTTTGTCGTCCAATAGGGTAGTCGGCAAGAAGCTGCTGTTCGCTTTCATTCCGAACAAGGGAAGATAGACGTCGGCTTGAATAGCACTTCCATCGGACAAGAAAATTGTAAGTTGACTACCGTCTTCCTCAATGTTGGTAACACGCGTGTGTCGTCGGATTTTGACGTTCAACTTCTCGAGGTCATTTGCCGCCGTCTTCCCGACGTCAGGAATAAGACCAGGGAGAGGGTCACTGCCTGGGACGATGACAATGATGTCTTTCGTCTGGCCTTACATACAGGCCAATTCAGCGGCTGTTTCAATCCCTGTCGGTCCAGCGCCCGCGATCACAATGGAGCTAGCGGTTTCCACTCTCCTCTGCCAGTCGTGTAAGGCATCGAGTGTTTCTTGGTAGGTTCCAATGGATGTAAATGGAACACGGCTTGGGTAGGAGGACCCGGTCGCCACGACAAGATGTGTGTACTCGAGTTCAAGAGTTTCTTAGAGGTTTGGACTCGCACGACGCTCTTGTTCGGGTTGACGTGTGTAGCAGTGCCCAGGACAAACTCAAAGCTGTCAACAGGGTACTGTTTGAATCCAGGTTCAATTGGCTGGAATAGTTTGTCATCAGCTAATTGACCTGGCACAATGCCTCGTACGACGGCGATGTTCCAGAGATGGTGCGTGCTTGGTGAGACCAGGACAACTTTGAGGCCCGGGACTTTGGGTCTCGTGTCTTTGAGCAGCTTGTGGGCAAGTCCGATACCTGCATAGCCTGCACCTATTATGAGAATCGTTTCCGGCATTGTTCGACTTATGATGCTGAGGCGGAGTGTCAGCTGAACTGCAGGAGGAGTGTTTGAGGGAGAACATTCAATAAAACCCGGAAGCTTTCAAGTTCTAGAGACAGCCAGGCAACGCCCCCTTGTCCTGATAAACTCAAAGACCAACAATATTAGTTTACACATGATGGGAACATTTCAACCCGACGCGATACGCGGAACCGGTGCGAGCTGAGCCCCGAGGTGGAATGCTTATTTCCCCGAATCGGCTTGTTTGAGACAGAAGGAATATCAGTGCGTGAAAACACCTGGAGCAAGCAACCTAGCTTTGATATTTGCCTTAACTTTCAGCAAACTTTGATGGAATATTCTCAGTCCTAAGAAAACAGTTAATTCAGTTGTCCGAAGAAGAGTCATTAATCCGGGACTTAATCCCTTACTGCTGGAGCAACCCGCAACGTGCATCACTCTACATCCAGGACATTTCCAATTGACACTTGAATCAGGGTATCTGGACAACTATCAGCTAAATTTTGAGTTGATGGAGTACCGCGAAAGCTTTTATCAATGGTAATTGTCTCTATCTGATAACAAACTGACATGATCAATGAGGTACCTTATATCGCAATGTCACATTGCAATGTTAGATCCTCAGTGCGCCAAAGTAGATACACACAGTGCAATTGCGCTTAATATTGCCCTTCTCAAGCCAAGAATCAGCTATCTAACAGCCAGACTCACGACGCCAAAGCTTGAACTGGCGGTTATAAGCGTCTCTAAAAGCAGTATCACCCAGAGGCCCGAGAGCGGTGCTGATGTCAACCCGGCCGGTGCCATCATCCCTGATCCAGCACTGAGGGTTGTTCAAGATGCCCCTCGACTTGTTTGCTTCTTGAAAAATTGTTAGTGTTTGCCTGACTTCTAGATCGGTGTTGCACTTACCTCTCACCCAGATGGTGCACATCAGATTGATATCAGTTTGGCCGTCGTTCCAGAACTTGATACGGCGGCGACTCTGGCCAGACTCGTGCCAGACCTTCTCTTCTTCCTGGAAAACGGCACAGCGCTTTTCAAGATGAGGAGAGGCGTCTGCTAGAGTTAGGCTTGGTCTAAAAATCTATGTCCATTTTTCCATACCTTTGGTAGGCGCGGCAGCAGCCATGAAAGGGGCGGCGGCGAAGAAGATGATAGCCTGGAACTTCATTGCGATCGAGGATGAATGTGATATTTATTGAGTTGATTTGGTCGCCTTAGGAGGAGTGTGAGGAGCAATGATGAATAGAAGTCAGTCAAGATGCTCGGTGGTCCTTTTATATATCAGTCGGTCTACTCACCCCTCCTCTCAAGCTTTGTTAAGGCGCCTAGTCATGGTTATCGTGGGTGAGGTTCAGCACCATCCTGGTTTTCTCAAATCCTTCATCCTTTCAGAATCCTTTGCTCAAGTTGATTATTGACTTGAGCCCGGCCATTTCCGTCGATCTCAAGTACGTGCCTCCCTGATGATGAAGAAGGATTGTTGGACAAGTCTCTGCGGAAGCGCAGATCTGGATTAAACCCACATAAGAAGGTAATATTAATTGTGGTTTGCTTCCCCACATTTCGTAGCAGCAGGCAGCTATATTATCGCAGTTATTCAGGTGTTTGCGATGGTGGATTACTTCGAACTGGCCGCCAATCGAGAGAACTGAGGCGACGAAAGAATTAAACTATAAATTTATCAATTTCCTCTGATTAGTTTTAGATGCAATGGTTATGGAGCGTATTGCGTTGTGTTCTTTGTTATTGTGTCCACCGGAGACGTCATTGATAGCAACAATGGAACATTCTCGACATTGGATCCCATTGTCAAAATTGCCAGTTGATTCATGATTTCTGCAAGGTTCTTCCTAGCTAGGGGCCATTTCTGGTTTGGCCGGCTGTTTCATCATTAACTACGGCACTTAGTTTCCGGTTCAGCATAAGCAATTAATGGCTGCCTAGTGCGGATCATTTCATCAATACCATAGCGATCCTCAAATGGTGCCGATCCCTCGGGGATACTAGCGGTTAAGTTTATGCTGAACGCTGATTAGCCTGGATCCGAGTAGTCTTCTCGAATTGGCAAGGTGACACGCGATCAAAGGACTAATATGCTTGATTTAAAATCGTATGTGCACCAATCGGCATTACTCTACCAGTATTTAGGATCAGGATTGCAGCTGAAACCCCCCCTGGACTAGGAGCATTTTTTATCATTAGATAGTCAGGATTTGTATGTGCATTGATGTTATCTTGCCCGTTGTACTGCCGAGCTGACAGACGGGACCGAAAAGGCCCAACATATGTTGGCTGTATGCAAGCTAACTTGTTTTCACCTTGCCCAAACACCCGACGTGCAGCGGATAATGGAGGCATGTTGAGCTTTGTGGGCCTTTTATTGAGCACCCAAGAGAGAGAGAGTCCCGGGTCATCAGTCCTTTGCAGGGTTGCTACATGAGACGACTCATGCTGATCAACTCTGAATAGCCTTTTCTCTGGCTCATAGTTCCCAAAGCCATTGTCGTGAGTGTAGCGTGATATAGAGCTAGATCTCTACTTGTCGTTACAAGGTTTAGCACGGGTCTAATGTTGTGGTTGTGTTCTCAAACTTGGAGCTTGACCAGGCACTCAAGGGGGCTCAGGGGTTGCAATCTTGCCGATCACCATACTAGTTTCAATTGCATTCATAACATGTGTCCTGATCGGATTCACCTGACATCTTCATATTGGCCCCCTTGTCAACCTATTTTAGAGCAAGCGAGTAGTGTGCCGGTGACTATGAGCCGTGGTGGCGTATTTCTCTAGAGACAAAGCCTCATGGCATATGTCGGAGCAAACAAAGCAATACCTTTCCGAGATGGAAATCATCCTGACAAGGCACCACTGCCGTTCCTACAACGGACTCGAGATAGTCAGTCATGGGTGGCCGATCGCAATTTCGCATCTATGAACGGCCCTTGGTGTGAGGTGGAAGTGCCGTTGCGCGCCAAGACAACTCAGGGGCTGCGGAACTGTCATATTTTGGTTGTAACTGAAAAGCTCGTCAAATTATAATGCCTTCCCCTTGTGTGTCACCAAAACCCGGACGGTTTGTCGAGTCTGATCTTGGTATGGGCCCTTGAAAGCTCATTGTGGCCGAGTGGCGGTTTACGCGCGCTTGCAATGATCGAAAAAGAATCGTTACGATTATGATATTTCTCTAGTAGTCTTCCCACCCGGCATCACGATGATTAGCTCTGAGACAGACAAAGTCAATGGTACAAAACCATCGATTAAACTATCATCGGACAACTACGGTGATTGATAACAGCCGAGATGAGAAGGCTAAAATCCCACATTTACATGTCCTAAACAGCAACCAAGAGGTGGGCTAAGTCCTCAAGGAAAGAATCACACTAATAGGGAAACATAACACCTTGGAGGGTGAGATGTCAGATAATAGCTCTATTAACTACCGTGAGAATTCCAGAAACCGTCCTGCTTGGAAAGACCTGGACCAGGCCCTGCACTCAAGTTGGCCTAAGAACCCCTTTTCGGGATATCAGGCGCTCAACCTCCGTTCTCTCGTCTAACGCACGGGTAGCAGTACTCCCATGACACTATAACATCAGCCTCATCTTCAATACATCGGGCTATTGGGCAGCGCCGGGCACGTGGTCTGAGTGCCCGAGAGCATTTTTCAGTCACGTAATCCGATCCAACCGGCGCTCCGCAGCGTTCACAAATGTAAGTAACCTCAGTAATGCGGCACATCTTGTCCTGAGGCCGTAAGTTTGTCGGATATTACGTTTTTGTATTTGATTCGAAGGCGATTTCTGTGGTGAAAGTCGAGCTTTGTGCAATGATAGATGTGGTTACTGTAGCAAGCGAGAAGATATTTGCGACAGGAGGGACAGGCAGGCCCTTTATACCCCAGGGATGCTCTCACAACAGTGAATTACCAAACTCTGATTAGATATTAGACTCCTTAACTCACAAGAACTGTGTCAGCTGAATGACATGGAAGAGCTAGAACGACTGTTGGTTCGAGTGATTCACTACTAAACAGGTAAATGTAATTATATTCTCGTAGGCTATGCTGATCACGTGTATTCGTTAGAGTTACCTCTTGACTAAAGTCTCTGAACGTCTGCATCAACCTACCATTGGATGCGGCCATGACATCGTCATCCGTTCGAATACACGAAAAAAGTGTCTTCATGTCGCGGAATAGCATGTCCGTGTGGAGCCCATGACTGTTACTAGTTGCGTTTTCATAACGCTTAATGCTCTCTGAATGCGTCGTATAGTCCAGGACGGTGCGCCTCTGGAGTTCCACCCACAGACTCTCTCGCCGATGCACGGATAATCACTGCCGAGGATGTGTCTCAAAGTACTCTACCACCGGTTATGGTTTGGGTCGTCAGCTGATTTGAATCATACTGAACGGAACGTTCTTCCTCTGGCTACCACCACACTCTGAGGCAGACTTCCCCGTAACTTGTGAAGCAACCGTCGTGCTAAAAGAAGATGACGGGCCGCGTTTATTTTGATGCCTCTATTTAAGTACAGGGTTGTTAATTTTTCTAGTCCTTCGAGTACTGACGGGCTATGACTTGGAGCTCAACCTACTCAGGTCCGATGAACACACAGCTCGGTGATGGGAAAGCTGTTGAAGTTAGTGGGCTTGTTAATGCTTGGGAATGGCAATGAATAGGTTCTTCTTGGTCTGGTAACCATTGTTGGCGTCAGTCGAGGTCAGCTCCGTTGGCCCCCCGAGGCTTGACGGGGCTAACCGGGAAGCCCGAAGAGAGAGCGGCTCCAACGGCAGCAAAGATAGTAACCAAATGCATGATGGTAACTAAGAGCGGTGTGGTGGTCATATAAGTAACTGGCTGAAAGGTAGCTTAAGGGAGCAAGAGTTGAAGAGGTAGTCATAGGCAAGGTGACGATTATACATGAGGTGTTTGTTGCAATCATGGCTGAGTTGACCACGGAAAGTGTCGAGCAGCTTCATTGCAGCCCCGGCGCCATATTTATCCAGATCTATGCACTTGGGGATAGATCGGAGACACAGTCTCCAACCTCGGCGCAATAAAAATGGATTCTGTCTCTGTTTCTGCTCTGTACCTGTTAATGATCCGTATGGGATCCTCGTTCTTGAATTTTTTACCGCGGTACTAACTGGAATGCAAAGAATCACTATTACTACAGTCCTTCACTCTGATTCTTACTTCTGATGGACAAAATTGGCCTCTGAATCAGAGGCTGCAGTCCGGATACCTTCACATGCCATACAAAAGACCTGAATGATGCAGATTTCACAAGCATCGGCACGAGCGTACACATGCCAAGAGGAAACTATGGAGCTGCCTATGCCCGAGCTCCAAGTAACAGTGACCATGAGGTACAATGTGACCTTGCCGCCTTGGCACGGAATGGCAGAGACCCGCCACTTGTCGCATCTGTTTGTATTGACCCTGGTTTTAATGGTGTTCCTGGAAACGACCAGGGTGGGCCTCAGAAGATCAATGACGCAACGCCCTGAGACTTGCAGAGTCCTGTGGCGAGCTGAGTGTGGGCTCCAGCGGGGAAAGGTTTGAGCTGACGCCTCAAGTGAGAAATGCAGTACTTGGCAGCAGGGAACAGAGGACCGGCGATGATCCAAAGAGATAGCACGTTCCTCGTTACCTGTTTCAATACACTACTGATATTCGAGACCATGTAGCATCCGTCGGTGAAACAGAATTGGTTCCTTGCTGGCGTCGTTGCGTACCAGCATACATACAATAATCGCATGTGTGTCAAGACATGATCGAGTTAGCGGGGGACAAAAGCACGATACTGAATTACCAGTGTGCTCACCTCTTGGAGCCCTTCCACCTCGTAAGCTGTAGTTTATGATCAAAGTGTGCAACAGCTTGTGCATATTTTGTCGCCCCAATATCCAACAACTTGAAGCCACGTCTCAAACGCGCAGCTGATAATGCGCTCACGATAAAATGAGGGGAATTCTGCAGCCATCCAAGAGCTTGGCCCATCAGCCCCAAACGGCAAGGTCGCCCAAGGTCCGTCCAGGAGCGGGCCGATCCATTGATACCCCTAATTAGGCCTAACCAGCGGGGTAGCTAAGTGTCCCTTTAGGTGATGATCTGGATACTCCAAGGAGTAGTTAGATTTTCGATAGCTCTTTGTCGCTGTCTGTCGGCTTTGTCTCGCCTACAGTCCCGGAAGGCTTAGCATGTGATGATCATCGCTGACCTGGTGCCGACTTTCGCCAAGCCAATGTCTCTCCCTCATGTCTCACTGCATCGGCGGGGTAATGAGACAGAAGACTACGTGTTTGTGCTAGAAAGGCCGTGTTATTCACCAATTATGTCGTCAATACAAGGGGAAGCTCGGATGATAGGCCAGCAAGAATAGTTGAGGCCAAGAGCCTGGCTAGGAACAGGTGCAAAGATCCTCTTTAACCACCCTCCCTGGCCGGAATGAATGGCTCTGCGCCAAGGCCGGCCAGCATACTCACAGGCGATCGTTGCTTCCTTCTTTGAAGCAGACTGACGCCCGACGCGTGGCGGTGATAAATGTTATCCAAAAGACTCCCATAGAAATGATGCCTTTTTATCTTCATGTCGATGTTGGCGCCCTTTCGAGGAACTTCCAAATCGTCTTGGGATGTGTCTCGTCCATGTATTGGCACTGCATATCGGTTGGGCACGGGTCAGGCAATCCGGTGCTGGCATTAAAGGTGGAACAGAATATCATCATGATGAACTGGAAGAAAAGATTATGGACTTCGTAAGAGAGCTTGTTCTCGAAGTTAGGGTCTTGGAGCATAATTTCCAGAAGTGCCCCCCATCTACCTACGACGATGCGGTATTCCTTTGAAGAACAAGGGGCCGCCTGGACGGCGCTTCGGAGAATGAACTCAGCCACATCTCCCTCAGCTGCACTATTCTCAATGATGAGTTTGAGCACAGCGTATGCTTCGTCATTCAAGATGCAGCTTAGCCTCCCCATGTTTTCCAGAGTAGGTCGAGGAGTGTCGGATATTCCCTTCGCCGCACTCCAACACGAATGAACCTCGGTGGCTCAATCTTGGCGCCCTGGCCCAAAATATATCTCACTCCCTTACTGGGAGTCATCTCGATGTCTTTCGTGCCGGTACTGATGTCGATGGTGAGGGGGTACGTTAGCAATGGCGTTACAATGCAGTCCGAAGGGCAAGGAGTTGCTGCGAAGCGATCAATCCCAAAGCCCTTGAGATCCCTAATGATGGAATTATTAATGCTTCTTCCCGCTTCTAGAAGCAAAGCCAACACGCTCGTAGCTCCGTTCATTGCCATATGCCTTGCGGCAGCCAACATCGGTATAGCCTTCCACGGCAGCAGGACACAGTCTTCGACGCGAGGATGGGTGTGTGGAAATCAACGATTGAGAAGGCTCAAGTTGGGATTCTTTCAGAGAAATAATCGTCTCAGTAGAATCGACCTACAGATTATAGCTAACGATAATATTCATTTGGCATATCAAGGATTTCTCCCTTTATTAATGAGCGTTGTAGGGTGAGCTCCAAACCCAAACCGTATTGACATGTCTCTAAACTCAAGTTCAACTTCACCGATAAAAGAAACGCTTAAATTGCCGGATATGGTTTCTCGGATGATGTTGCAGGTATAGATGAAGCAGTTTTGGGGTCTATGGATTGAAGGGGCTTTTTCGCAACATTCTCGGCTGCCGTCTATGAGTCTCCCTAACGTCGCCTCGGGCGCTTGACTCAAGTAGAAATTTGAATGTGTCGTAGTGTTGTCTCCGAGCGGCAAGGTAGAGAGTGAGCGTACGTTAAGAATCGCAATCGACCATGCTGATATTCGCTCCGTATGAAAGAGCAAACTCGATGGCCTACGTATCTCCATGAAGACATCACCATCGCATGACTCTATTGATGGCCGTGCCGGGAGTGAAAAGAAACGGGCCTAATGATATATTGAGGAGGTTGTTGCATGGCTGGAACCTTGAAATGTCGGCGATGGCCGTTGTCTCGAGGATGGACTAGAGGAGCTCGACTGGCAGGGATGCAATTCCTGATGCCATCTCTCTTGCGAATATGAAGCGATGTGTAGACCACGGTGTACGTTCCAGTGATGCTGGTAAGAAGCCGCCCACGCCAGGCATGAATAAGAGGCGGGAGGATCATAGACTGCCTCGTTAGCAAAGCTGCAGACTAGACATGGTGACCTAGGCTCTCGACAATAGAACATCTTCTGACGAATGATCATATTCCAGTATCCCGTCGCAACATCATTCCCTAAACAGCACTTCACTCAACATACTTTTCCAAAACAATAGCGCAATGATGATGGTACATGACGATATGCGTAACAACTCAGCGCACATCACACAAAGTCAGAATCCTCTGACTCGCTGTCAGTCATACTCTCTGACTCCCCACTCGCCTCTGCATCAGCTGCCTCGCCAACATTGGACTGCCTTTTGAAATACTGGTACAAGACCCTTGTCTTGAACTCAATTAGATCTCTCTGGTCTTCCTTGATTTTTATATCCGCAACTTCGTTGTAGTCACTTCCGTATTTCTGCTTCTTATTCTCGCGCACTCGCTCAAACACAGCCTCACAAGCATCGAGGTCACCGGCCTCGGTAGTCTCGATATACGCGGCGTCAGGGTGATTTGCAAAATCAGGTGGGCGGAAATGCGCGCTTACGCCCTCCATCTCGTAGCCGCACGTCTCAATGAAGAAGAATGTGATTTGAGACTGGGCGAGGGGCACAAGAATCTCCTTCCATGTGCCAGATTCGAGATAGACACCTGTCATGAGGACTCGTTCGAGTGCTGGCGACTGTCGGACGAGTGAAGCCAGGGCACCACTGGCTGCTGACAGACTCTGCAGGCTCAAGGACTGGAGACGTAGAGGAGGGAAAGCAGACTCGTCGAGGACCAGAACGTCAGAGCCTTTAAGAGCTAGTGAGTGGACATTTGGCGCGAGGTGCAGTAGTTGTCGAATGTACTTGTCGAACTCTTCATTCGGCGTTAGATGGCGAAACTCTATGCCCTCGCCATCGTCGGTAGCTCGGCTCGAATGAATTCCGAGGTACTTGAGCGTCTTGAATAGAGCTTTGGTTGAATAACCATCTGTGTCGACATCTTCAAGGAAGCAGCCAAAGTCGTAAGCCAGAAGAAATGAGAGATCAAGTTCATCCAGCTTCTTCAACTGAGCCCTGCGCAAGGCCGTGGCTAACGATTCAAATAGATTGGCAGTATCCTCCTCCCAACAGCATCGACGTGGCCAGGGTTTCGGATCGAGGCTGAGATTATACGCCATATCCTCAAGATCGAGCCTGACGACCTCGACGTTGGAGAACCTCGGTAGGGTGGTGTGGATAACGACGGCCAGCTGCGAAAGATATCTCAGAACTTCCTTCTTATTTTGCTTCAACTCTTGTAGGTAGTCTTTAAAGTGCTCTACCGGCCTCACTTTGATGCATATCTCGAGACGGCGGACAAGTTGGCGAAGTGGAACATTCTTTGACAGTTGTTGAAGCCGCTGCGTGCCACTCCTATAGCAGATTACGACATGCTGGAACAAGATTGGTGTGACTATGTCATGGAATAGACGGTTGACTTGACGTAGAGAGGATAGATTGCAGCGAAAGTTGGTTCCTTTCAATTCGTATCGACCCAGTGGCGGTTCGTATGCTGCGAAGCGATGCTTCACAATACCGTCATGGACAAGCAACGCGATCTAGATGGACTTAGCAACGACTCGATAGGGACGGAACAATTGACTTCTACCTGTCGCAGCACTTCAGGGGGAGTTTAATGAGCGTAGTAGCCATTACGGGGCGTAGCACGGTCGTGGGTTGAACAGTTGAAGTCGCGACTTGTTGTGGAATAACAGTGGGGGGAGACGTGGGTTGGTGCCTGTCATGTGACACGCGTCATGTACCAAACGCTGGAACTCGGGCTTGGAAACGCCCCTAACAAGCATCAAGTGAGTGTTGCATTGGCGGTGGAAATTGATCACACTCATCAATACGGGCCCGAATCATCGACATGGATTAAACTACACGCTATCAATCGCCTTTTTCAACCATCATTCCTTGAAACACGACCACCAGACGCCGGACACGACCGCATGGATCGAGGGTTTGGATTCATATGCATTTCATCACCCGAGGCCTCAATCATCTAGCTCAACTACTGAACAACTACTCGGTGATGGTGCATCTACGCCGGGCTGGGATGATGTAGAATCGGGACAATGATCATCAAAGACCCCTTGCCAAACTTTTCCAGCAGAAACTCCCGCACATCTTCATTTCCTCCATTCCCTACAGCTAACCCCTCCGAGTCTCCATCGATTTTCAGGCCCTCAAGGCTCGTAGCTCTGGACAAAGCAACGTAGACCTGACCCTCGGCAAAAGCACGAGACAAGTTGACGATGACACGGTTCAGAGTCATGCCCTGACTCATGTGAACGCTGATGGCCCATCCCGGCAGAAGTGGAATCTGCGTCCGGTGAAGCAAGGAATACGGCTCTTTGCCGTACGAGTTGACCATGCAGTTGGCAAAGATGGTGCGTGTCTTGCCGTTTTGAAACTTCACCACCGGCCACTTCGTCGCCCTGAACTTGGCGATCTGCATTTCCCTGAGCGTCGCGTACTCCCCGTTGATGATCTGCCAGGGTGGAAGCATGTCATCCTTGCGTTTGGCCCTGGGCAAGACTGAGGGGTCGTAGTCTTCAAACCCGCAGATTATGCCCTGGCTCCCGTTGCACAGCCCTGCCGAGATGCTCAGGTTGACCTGCAGCACGACCAACATACCCACCCTCAGGATGACCTCGGGCTCCAGCCGGTGATCCTTGCAGGCGACCAGTGTTCCGTCCGTGTTCCGCTTGTTGTGGTATCGTAAGTGCTCGTGTTGTGGGTTCCAGTTGAACTCGTCTATCGCGTGGTAGCTGACTGTTGGCGTCTTGAGTTTGTTGAAGTTCTCCCGGTTCACCTTGTTGACCTCATGCTTCATGCAAAGCAGTTGGGCCGCTCCACCTACCTTGCAGGGATGGTCTATGAGAGTCTTGGTCTCGTCTCGTGAAAAGGGAATGCCGAGTCGACATTTTTGCAGCATTTGAATGAAGGCCTGGTCTTTTTGGCGATGGATCTCTCGGAGGTGGACATGCTCAAAATTGGCCTTCTTCCAAGCCATGCTCTTGAATGCCCATTTGTCCCTCTCTTCGAATGGGCCGTGGCAGTCGTCGCAATTGAACTCGGTCTCGTCGTCGTTAGCGAGCATCTCTCCTCCGCACAAGTAGCAAAACTGGAACGGCTTCACTGGCGGCAGCTGGCAAAAGTCTCCCGTCACGATCAACTGCAGGCCTCCAAATGGGGGCGGGTCTCTCTCCATCCTATTCTCGTAGTAATTCCAACACCTAACAGCCGTGATGCAGTGGTTCATGCGCTCGAGGTAGTGGTTCTCAACCATGCTGATCTCGTCAATGATGAGCACGTCCGTGTCCCTGATGCGCTTCCTGATGTACTTGCGGAAGCCCTCCTTGATGAGACTGTCGAGGTCGTACTTGAGGTGATTGGGTGTCCAGCCCATGTATGACCAAGTCGACATGCCATTGACCTGCAGGGCGGCTTTTCCAGTGGGGGCGACGATGTTGACAATCTTGCCCATGTCTTCCAACTTCTTAACGACGGCCTTGAGGATAGTAGATTTGCCACAGCCGGCAGAGCCGGTGTAGAAGACATTACGACCGCGCAGGATTAGGTCGACGACATCTTGCTGCTCCTTGCACAGCGTTGGTTCGGTATCCGCCTTGTCCATGGCGTTTGCCGAAATTCCTTGGATGCGAGGCTTTGCTTGGGGTGGTGGCTCATCTTCTTCGTCATCGCTTAGAGATGAAATTGACAAGAAGCCATCGTCATCACGCTCAATCCGATCGCGCAAGGCTTGACGTCGAGCAATAGCTTTAGGAGTCGGCTCCCTGTCTGAGTCTGAGTCGGATGAGATGTCGATGATAGCCTCGGGCGGCGGACGAGACGGCGTCATGCTGCCCGGTCGCTTTCTCTTGGTACCAGCTATACCTGAGCGGGGGGAGGGGGTCGCGGGTGTGATGGGCGCTTTTGGTGAGAAGTGGACTTCATCCTTGGCGAAAGGCAATAAGGGGATACTGGGGCTGGGGGTTGGCTGTGCCATGCCCACTGGAGGCGGTGGTGAACAGCAGCGAGAGGGCGGAGACTATTGGATGTGAGATACAATACAAGCACGGCCCCTCCAATGACATGTGGAGTTGGAGTTGGTGCTTGGCCGTCAATTGAATCGAGATGGTTGGGTCACTGCGGCGCGATCGGAGACGCGATGCGGGCTCCCTTGACTTGACGCGCCAAGAGGTAAATAGTGGATCAGTGAAGGCCGTTATCTGTCACGTGATTCCTCACGTTCTTTCATCATTGTGTCCGAGGCCATGAGGATTATCTTAGCATCTTTGATAAAGTAAACTCCAGCAAATAAATATTTTCAATATTTTCCCTTTTCTTCTTCAAGGAACAACATTTAAGGCCATGGAATGATCCAGTTTTTGCATGTGATAATGGCCCCATCAGGACTAACAACCCCGACTACCCTAAACTCCAGGAACGGATGAGAAGCAAAGTTCCAATCTTCCACAAGAATTTCACAACCAGAAGGCGACGTGATAGAGCGGTGGCCGCATCAGGTAATCGCTTATCAGAACACCTAAAACACAAGCTTAGGCTTGCTGATGGCAGTGGGTTCTTTGGTTCAAAGTGATGTTGGCAATAGGTCACATTGACACCAGCGGAGTAGGGTCAGGACAAAGCGTTCTGACGGCAAAGACTAAGGTATGAGAGGTGTTCCAAGGCAACGAAGTATCGTTCCTTTTGACTTAAAGTGCTGGATATCTACACAAGAAAACAATTAACATTCTAATCCACGGAGAGGCGCGCGGCACTCTTGGTTCGCCCTATCACACCATGGTCAATAACTTCTTGTCTCATCCTCCAGCATCATATCTCCAAACTAGCCCGGGCCGGTGATTGACTTTCCAATGCCAAGCAAGCCGGTTGGTGGAGCCCATCTTGGCATTGGCATAACTGGGCGTATTCCTTTGTAATTCATAGTCAATATTCGCGGTATTGATATGCGCTTGTCGTGACGCAAGTAAATCCTTCATGCTATGATTAGACCCCCTCACTATTATTCAAATGAGACTATTGCAGCACCTGACTTATTCCCCTTGTTAAGGCATGTGGAGTTTGTCGTGGTGCAAAAGTACATGGTGCTGAGTGGACGCTCAGGCCTGCTTGAGGGTCGAGTCTCAACGACGATCTCACGACTCACAGAAGAAGTCGGGAGGCGGTAAGGCGGCAGGGCGGGGATAAGGATCGGCCTAAGACGCCCGCAGGCGAAAGACATGGAAGTTGCTGAGCCACCACCCAGGCCAGGCATGTTTCAGCCCTCTTGGTTTCTGGTTTGTCTTCCATCGACCTAGCGCCTAGGTAATACACCGCAAGAGAATAGTGAGGGGTTTGCATGATGAGCTTGAAGTTTAATTGGTCGGACTTGCATGGCAGCTCAGCCGTGTCTCAGAGCCTAAGCCAGTTTGAGCGGACTGCGTCCTCGCCTCAAGTGGGCAGACAGCCACGAGAATTTAGAAGGACCCTTGAAATTGAAGTACAACAGGTACCTCATTGTTGTTGAACCCTTCGCACCCTCCGTCTGCTCACCCACATCTTGTGGGGTGTTGCTCTGTGGAATGTTGGCCCAGCGAAATTCAACTTTTCTTGTGGTAACCACGGCCAAGCGGCAATGCCTTAATCAGTAGTAGGTGACACATTGTATGAATAATGAGACGGATAGAAACATCTAACATGCCTGAAAATGCATGTATCTGCTCCTCCAAAGAATCTGCAGGTTGTTTTTGACGCCGGGATAACTCCTGAAAGAAAAAAAAGGGTATTGGGTGGACCTCGCAGCTGCATGAGCTGTCGCCAGCGGGAGCACATCCCGTGTCTAAGTGCCCTTAGCATGGGCACTATTGTGGAGAAATATCGATGTATAGATGACGGAAGGGTATTTAGAGTCATACAACATGCTTGAGGTCATCTTTGTGGCCCTTGCTAATTGGTCTAAAATTTCGATGCATATCGTGGCGTAGCTGAAATTCCGCATTCGATCAAGAGGCCTTTGCTTGTCTTTTCTTTGATCCTGGTTTGAACCATTTCCTAAGTTGCCGAGCATTTAAAAGGTTGCTAATCGCCTTGTTGCTGCAGAAAGCACGTTGAACGCGTCTCTTTTCACAATACAACACATTCTCATACTTCCCGACCCAAACACATCCTCATTGACAATGGCTCGAAAGTTGCTCACCGACTTTGTCGACAACTACGACCAAGGCTTCTACACGCAAGTAGCCGAGATTGCTGAAGAGCGTTGCCGCAAAGTTCTCACCGAAGGTGGTATCCCCGCCATCATCACCTCCCGCGCCAAGCGTCCTGACCGGCTCCTCGAAAAGCTCAAGGGCCGCGACAAAGAGAAGAACTACCAGACGCAAGAAGACATCAAGAAAGATCTCGTTGATCTCGCTGGTGTCCGTATAGCCCTGTACTTTCCCAGCCAGCGGCGGGAGGTCGAGCTATTGATGCTCAAGGTGTTCGCGAATGTCGATGTCAAGAGATTGGCGGGGCATACGTGTGACTCGACATTGACGGAGGAGGATGGCAAGTACCGGAATGAGTTTGCGGGATACAGAGCGACGCATCTCCGCCTCGAACTTGGGACTGACCGATTGCCCGAGGACCAATTGAAGTACGCCGGGTCCAAGATCGAGATCCAAGTTGCCTCGCTGCTCATGCATGCTTGGTCCGAAGTGGAGCACGATCTCGCATACAAGACCCTCAACGGCGCGCTATCTGTTGAAGAGGTTCGTATGCTGGACGGTATCAATGGACTGATGAGAACTGGCGAGGTCATGCTTGGCCAGCTCAAGGCGTCCATGGAGACACGCATTGCGAACCAGACAAGGCCGTTCGGAACCCATTTCGAGGTCGGCACTTTCTTGCAGCAGTATGCTCCCCACGACCCTGCCAACGAAGATTACCGCGTGGGGTCACTGTCATGGTTGCTCTACGTGCTGCAGCAGCTCAAGATTGACAATCCTCGTGCTCTCGGGGCGGTTCTTGACAGCTGGAAGAGTGATCCGACGAACCTGACCAAGTACCCTCTTGTGCATTCTGTTGTCGGTTACCTTTTCGAGACGAACGAACAAGTCGAGGATCCTTTCTCGTCGCCCTACTCTCTCCAAGCCCTGGATGAAGGGTTCAAGGGCGCAGAGACGAAGAAGTTGTCGGTCTTGTGTCGCATTCTGGCGTATGCCTGTGAGCCCAACACGCTCGGCAACGTGTCACTCCAAGGACGGGATGATCAGCTTCGGAAGGCGGGTGTGCTGACTGCTGGTGAAGAGCCAAATGTTTCTGAGAACGACGTGACGCAGGTCAGGGAAGCAGTGCTGAATTTGTGGAATTGGTTTGCGACGAATGAGTCCAAGGAAGCCAGGCTGGCATTGGGCATTGGCCGTTCGAGGGGAGGCAAGCGTGCTTGGAGAAAGTGAGCTTATACAAGTCAGTGGCCTTGTACTTGAACATTTGCCTAAACAATGAGAATCTTGAACTTCACGTTCAGATCCGCACTTGAATGGTCGCGTGCCCAATCGACCTCTGCTCTAGCCACTTGCAAGCCGAGAATACTAGACTGGCGGTGACATGTTGATCATCCTATGTTTACAGTTGTTTCTCCGGTTCAAGTGGGGACCCAGACGAGAACCGGCATATGTTTGAGGTTATTTCTCCGCAGACTACGCCGTAATGGTGCGGGGATGCTGGATGCATGAACTCAGAAACAGGGATGGATGGATGAGGGGATTAACTTCTCGGTCGATCGTCACCCGAGATTGAATGAATGCCGAGGCTCCGCTGCATCAGTACGAGCGGACCTACACATCTATAAGGTTAATGAGCCCGCTGGTCCTAGGCCCTGATGGAGCAGGATCAGGTGCCTCCACGTTCTCACAAATAATCTCTTTAACATGCGCGTCACAGCTTTGGCGCCGCTGGGCTTAGCTGCCTTGGCCTCAGCGGCCCCTTCGGCCCTCAATTCTATGTCCCGAAACGCCCGCTCCCTCTTTACCGAAAGTATGAATTGGATGGATGACTATTACGACCCTGAAACTGGATACCTCTTCGACTTCAGTGCAACAACAGCACTCAATCATGATACTCGAAGCTCTGTCTGGTATGCATTGGGTTTATTAGCACGAAACAAGGGCGATGATGCCACAGAGGCTGAAAAGATCATCACAAACGTGATCCATGCGCAATACAAGGATCCCAAGGACGAATGGTAATTGTGGAAAGCCCTTGAAGAAGGTCGACCACTGACAGAAAGTGAATAGGTACGCGACATACCAGAAGGAGCCCGAAGAGCCCTATGTCGACAGTCCACACTACCCGGCCAAGATCTACAATTCTTGGGATCCCAACTGGCGTGGCTTTGTTGGTACAACGTTGATCATGGCTATGGAGGAGTACTCTGCCATTATCAGCAAGTCAACTCAGAAGCTGATCCTGCAATCTCTCTATAATACTACCAAGGGTGATGAATACCGCTTTGGAAATACCGATAACACCAAGGACAACCTGTACCCTGCGTACAGTAATCCGGTGAGTGGGAGAATGGTCAGGGGAAGAATAATGCTGATACCTCCCAGTCAATCATGCGTGCCTTCGTATCAGGCTGGACCGGACGTCGTCTCCACGAAAAGAACATGACAACCAGTGGAGAAAAGTACGCAAAAGACATCATCAACCTCTTCAACCGCGCCAACACACTCTCCGAGTTCAACTCGGGCACGTACACGGGCGTTTCGCTGTTCGGTCTTCTTCTCTGGAGCAAGTACCTCCCCGAGGACTCCGTAATGACTAAAGAAGCACCATCTATGATTGAGCATACCTGGGAGGCTATCGGACAGCTGTGGCACCCTGGCATGAAGAATATCGCTGGGCCGTGGGATAGGTCATACGGGTATGATATGAACCGCTACCTTAGCCTTATGGCGCTTTGGTTCTGGACTTTGATTGGAAAGGAGAACTCGTCCCTCATTAGCAAGGCAAGTCCTGGATTGATTAGCCCATGACTCTGTACTGACCATACCCAGCCTCAAATCATGTCTCATATGGCCGACTATGCCTGGGGTCCTCTGTTCGCCATCCTTGCAGACCACCACAAGCGCTTGATCCCCAAGAAGGTTCTATCAGGACTGAAGAGCTTCTCCGGCGAGCATACCTTCCAAGCCAGCGCGTACTACCCTCCCTTTGACAAGGTTCCCCGCAATATCACGACGTGGCTCTCTGACAAGCTTACCATTGGCGCTGAGTCGTTTGATGAGATTGCTATCGGCGGCCCTTCTCAAAACCAAGAGGCATTCAATCCCGCCGTGGTCCAGTGGGATACTGGCAACGAAATCTCATTCATCTCAGTAAGTGCCATTCTCACGGCACCCCGTTCACTTGTTAACATTCTCCCCAGCTCTACCCAACAGAGACTGCACTAGAGACCAAGGTTGAGCCCGGCAAGCTTACCCTATCCTACCCGAATGGCCACTCCGGCTCGATATTCTCTCTTCTCGTAGGCACATTTAAGAGCAAGCGTACAATTTCCGGATGGAAAGACGTAGCAGGCCTCAAGGTCGCCGTCTCTGGAAATGTGAACATGACGTATGGCTTATCTTTTGGTGGACACTATGGCGGGTCTGATTCACCGATCCGAGATTTCGAGTTTTGGAACTTTACGTATACTATGCCTACTGGGTTTGTCGGAACACCTAGCCTGACACTTGACTTGGAGATATCATAAGTTTGGTTCACGGTCCACGGGCAACCCAGGCCAAATGAACATGCTACTGTCTCTCCAACTCCGTATTAGCTGGTAGATTGAGTTGTTAAACTTATTGAGATGGGAATGAAATTATTATTGTCTTCGATAACGAGTCCGCGAGAGACCGTCAGTTACAACAGCAGAAGACACAGTTATTAATAGGCGACGGCATCAAAACACAATACTGCAGTGGGAATAGAATGTATTCTTTATTATAGTTGAAGCCCGGCCTATGACGATCATAGAGGTCCTAAGGGGGATAAACTAGTTATACTAGTTTATATTTATAGAGGGGATACTAGTATTATCTTAAATAGGGTATAAGTTATATCTAGTAATATACTTAAAGGTATTAAGTATAACTAAGTTATATTAATAGCTAAGGTAGCTAATATATAAGAAAATATAATAAGTATATTTTATATATATAATATTTTACTAGATTATAAGGATTACTTTATAATCTTAGCGATCTATAGATCGCGGGGATTACTAAGTAAGCTAAGTAATTTATTATTAATTAATATAATTCTCTCTTTTTATTATTATATAAGCTAACTACTTATTAAGTTATCTTAGGTTATAATATAAGGTCCCTCTTTTATTAATCTTATTCTTAAGGCTATATTTATAGCCTATTATTTATATATAATTAACTTAATTTCTTAAAATTCTTTTATTAATAAGATATTAAGTTATATTTTAAAATTAAAAAAATCTATATAATATTTCTTTTTAGCTTTTTATTTTAATACTAAGGGTTTTAATATTATATTTTATTTTTTATATTTTTAAGTAAAAAAGGTTTATTAAATAATAATAGGTTTTACTTAATATTAAGAATATATTTATTAAGGCCATTCTTATAATACTACTAATATATTATCTTTTTATATATTATTTCTTTTATAATAATTAATCTTATATATCTAATATTTTTCTTCCTTAGTCTCTAAGAACCTTAATACTTAGCGCAAAGTAAATATAAATATAAAAAAAATATAAAATAAGTTATAAAAGACCTTAGCTTATTTAGCTTATCTTTATTAGTAATATTATTTACTTTATAAATAAGGCTCTTAGCTTTTTTTTTTATAAGATATAAGAATTAAATAAAAAAAATAAGATTTATTCCTAAGAGGAGGTACTTATAGCTAAGTAATAAGTAATAAGCGAGCTATAAGTAAATAGCCCTTTTAAAGGTTATTAATTAATTTGCCCTAAGTTTAAATAACCTTAGTTTTATTATTATTAATAAAAATTCTTTAAAAGGTATTATATACCTATAAGATATTTAGGTAATTCTTATATATTTTCTAAGTCTAGGTAGTCTTTTTATTTAATAAAATATATTATTTTATTATTAAGTTTATTTATATTAAGGATTATTTTAATAATATATTCTTTTAATTTATTAATTTTTATATTAGGCTTATTACTTATCTTAACTTAAATAATATTTTATATTAATTTATGTAATAAAATATAAAAGATTAAATAAAGCTTAACCTTAGGTAATAAATCTAATTTATAATTATATTTTAAGATTTTTTATTTAACTTTATAAAATCTAATATATTTATAATTAAGTTTTTTATTTTATTATTTTATTTTAATATTTTTTATTATAAGATAAATTATATCTCCCTCTAAGAAAATTAATCTCTTAATTCTTTTTTTATTAATATAAATTATTATTTTATTTTTAATAAATTTAAGTTTTATTTATATTTCTTTATATAAGTTTTTAAGCTAATTATTAATAAGGATTACTTTTAAGTTAATAATAATATCTTTATTATAACCTAATAAAATACCTATTATATAACTAAGGAAGACCTTATTATTACTTACTAATTAAGATATAATTACTATAAAAATATAAGTAATTATAATAATTATTTTATAATTACTTATAATTACTTATATAATTACTCTAATTAATGCCCTAGGGATAATAATTAAGAAAGACTCCTTAAATATATAAAATATACTTATTATATTCTCTTATATAAAAGTTACCTTAATTTTTAATATAACTTAATTATACTTAATACTTTTAAGTATATTATTAGATATAACTTATATCTTATGTAAGATAATATTAATATCCCCTTTGTTAATATAAATTAATATAATTAGTTTATTCCCCTTAAGACTTATATAATTATTATATATTAATAACTATTATTTAAAGGATTATTTATATTTCTTTAAATAATATTATATTATTCTTAATATATTAAATAATACTTTTATTAATTAGCCCTTAGCTTATAATATATTATTAAGTATTATTAAAATAATTACTAAGGTTTAATAGCTATAAGCTCTTATAAACTAATTTTAAACTTAGGTTAATTAATAATTATTATAATAAATAATACCCTTACTAGCTATACTTATAAGAGATATTAGTAAAGATATTAAACCCCTTAAATTAATACCTTTTAATAAGGATATTAAGGATATTATTTTTTTTTTTACTTACTATAAGAGGTATTTTATATTTTTTTTAAATAAATTATTTAGCGATAAAGCATAGGCCTTATTTATAAGATAACTCTTAGAAGGTATTATTATAATATAAATAAAACCTATTATAAGAGACTTCTTATTAAATAAAGAAACTAACTAAGACTAAGATATTATTAATATCTTTTTAGACTAAGAAAACTTTAAGATTATAATTAAAGATATATTTAGATTTATTAATAAAAATAATAAGCCGCTATATAACTATTTAAGCTTACTTAGAATAAGTTATATATTATTTATATAGCCTAATTTAAATAACTTACCTCTAAGATAAAATTTAAAGATAGATCTCTTATAAAAATCTTTTATAAAGAATTAAAGCCTAAAATTAAAGATAAACTCTATAAGGCTAATAAGCCTAATAACCTTAATAATTATATTACTATAATTATTAAGATTAATAAATAATAATATAAAAAATATAAAAAAAAGCTATTAAAATAAAATAAGCTAAGAAAAATAAGTTTTAATTCTTATTTCTTAAATTAATACTAATAATAAAAAAATAACTGCAAAGAATAATAATTACCGCGAGGAGAGATCTTATATAATATAAATCTAGGCCTTATAGAATTAAGGGCTATTTAATAAAACCCCCATAGTATTAAATATTATTATTATTATAAAAAAGGGCATAAAGTAAATAAATATTATAAGAAGACTAGAGATATTTAAGAAAGATATTATAAGCTAAGGAACCCTTAGTAACTTCTTAAAGATAAGAAACACTAAAATATAATTAACTAAGATAATAACCCCTAGATAGTTATTTATATTACTAAAATACTTAGGATAATATATTAGAGATATAATAAAATAAGACTTTAATTAAGAGAGGTTATAATATCTTATTAGGCTACTTACTTAATAAAATAATAAATAAAAGGTAAGTATATAATTAATAATATTATAAAGAAATAACTTTATAAGCTTATTAAACTTCTAAAGGCTTATTAATTATATCTTATTAACTTATATAAATAAAAACCTTTATTAAAATTAAATTAAGTAAAAGAGATTATAATTACTTTACCGCAATAAATAATTACTATACTTAAATAAGCTAATAATTAACTTATAAAACTAGTAGTAATAACCTTAATAATATTAATAAAATAAAAGTAATAATTACCCTTAATATTAGCTAAATAAATTAACTTTAAAGAAGCTATAATAAAAGGTTTTAATTATAAAAATTAGCTTATAAGATATAATAATATATCCCCTTATATGCCTTTTATTATATATAAAAGGGACTATAAATATAATAACCCCGTATAATATAATTATAGCCTATACCTATAGCATTAACTTAAGGTATTATAAGAATATAATAAAACCTATAAATAATAAAGATAAAAATAAAATAATAAGCCCTAATAGCTAAGATAACTTAATAAATTAATTAATAATAATACCTATTAAGTTAAGTAAAAATATAAAAAACAATACTAGAGAAAGAATTATATAAAGCTTAAATATAATAATAAAAGTAATAAAAGACTAATAAAGATCTATATAAAGAGAATTACTCTTAGCTTTATAATAAAAATAATAAATAATATTAAAATAACCTAAAGGAATAATATATCTAAATAATATAAGAATATATAAAGATAATAAATAAATAAGAGATTTATATTAAAGTATATTATAGGGAATTAATAAAGAACCTTAGATACCTTAAAGTATTATTTAACCTATAAGATAATATATAAATATACTTAATATATAAAAAATATATTAATATCTTATAGATATTATATTAATATTATTAATATAATAAATACTAAAAATAGAAATAAAAATAAAAATATTTCTTTATTATATTATTTTACTAATTAAATAATAAACCTTACTTATAATATAAAATAAAAAGATACTAAGTATTTTATTAATATAAATCTATTAGTATTACTATAATATAATACTTATTAAAACTCTATTATATTATTTAAGAAATAAAATAAATTACTTATAAAATTAAAGATTAATAAAAATAAATTAATTAAAAAAAATAAAAAAACTTAGTAATATTTAATATAAAAAAGACAAAATAATAAAAAAAGGCTATTAATAATAATAAAATAGCCTAAAATATAATTATAATTATAAAGCCTATATAAATAATAAATATAAATATAATTATTATAGCTATATTATAATAATATTAAAAAACTAAATATCTTATTTAATATAAGGTAATAAATAAATATATATAAGAATATATTACTATAAAAAGTCTTTTATTTTATAAATAAAATATATAAGTAATAATACTTAGAATTAAAAATATAAATTAAGAGATATTAATTAAATACTTTAATAAATAATAAAGCTAAATAAAATTACTTTAATCTAATAATAATAAATAAACTTAAATTATTATAAAGATATAAATAAATACCTTATTTAATTATTAACCTAGAAGGAACCTCTTTTAATTATAATAATAGAATTATTATCTCTAAGATTAATTACCTTAAGGTTTTTATTAAAAGAAAGAACGAAGAGATATTATTTAATATTATATTAAATAAGTAATATAACCTTATGCTTAGGTACTTATAGTTATAATAATATAACTTATATTTTAATTAGAGGATTAGCTAGGTGCTTTTTTTTAATAATAAAATACCCCTTATAATAAATAATAACTTAAGATATAATATAAGATCTTAAATTTTTATTAAAGAAAATAAAAAAATTACGTAAAAGTAAATATAAGATACCTATTTACTTATAAGGATAAGATATAAATATTATAATAGATAGAAATAATAATAATAAAGGATAATTATATAAATTATATAATAATTTTATAAATTAAAAAGAAAACCTAGAATAATTAAAGAAAATATATAATAACCTAGAAGAGAAAAAATAACTTAAAAATATATTATAAAAGTATTATATCTATAAGAAACTCTTTATAAAAGAACTTAAAATAGGCTTACTTAAATATATATATTATAACCTAGAAATTAAGTTTATTAATAAGAAGTAACTTAGCTTTAATAAACTCTACTTACTTAATAAAATATAATTATTAATATTAAAAGAATATATTAAAGATATAATATAAAAAGGATATATTAAGGAAAATAAGTTATTTATTAAATACCTTATTATATTTATTTTAAAGAAAAATAAAAAGCTTTAATTTTATATTAACTTTAAAATATTTAATACTATTATAATTAAAGATTATATATTATTACCTTTTATTAATAAGTTAAAAGATTAATTTTTTAAAATAAAATATTTTATTATATTTAACCTTAAAGAAGCTTATAACTTTATTTAAATTATGGAAAGATATAAATAAAAAACCGCTTTGTATACTAAGTATAAATTATTTAAATACCTTATTATACCTTTTAGACTTATTAATATACTTATTATATTTTAATAAATAATTAATAATATATTATAAGAATACTTAGATATATTTATTATATATTAGCTAGATAATATTTTTATTTTCTCTAAAATAAAAAAAAAATATATAAAATATATCTATAAGGTATTATAAATATTATAAGATATAAAGTTATTAATAAAAGCTATAAAAACTAAATTCTATGCCTTTAAAGTAAAATTCCTTAGATATATTAGCTCTTATTATAAAATATATATAAATCTTAAAAAAATCTTAATAATTAAGGACTAAAAAGAATTAATTAATATTAAGGAAATATAAGCCTTTTTTAGTTTTATTAATTATTATTATAAATTTCTTAAAGTATTTAAAAAAATGGTTATATTATTAATAGAATTTATAAAGAAAAATATAACCTTTATAATAAGAATATAAATAAAGTAAGCCTTTAATAATATTAAAAGACTTATTTTAAGTAAATTAATACTTAAGATATTTAACTTATCTTAATAAATTAAACTTAAAATAAATGCCTTAGACTTTGCCTTAGGCGCTTAAATTAAATAATAAGATAATAAAAGACTTTTATACCTAATTATATTTTATTTTTATAAGCTATAAAAAATAGAATTTAATTATTTTATTTATAATAAAGAATTCCTTATAATTATTAATACTTTTAAGGAGTTTTAATATTACCTCCTTAGGAGTAAATATTAGATTAAGGTATATAGAAATTATAAGAATATCTCTTATTATATTAACATATAATAACTTAGCGAATAATAATTATAATATATTAAATACCTCTTAGAATTTAATTATATTATTATTTAATTAAGGGATTAAAAAATAGCTAAGTTAATATTATTAGCTAATAACTTAACCTAGATATTAGAAAAATTAAAGTTAAAAAATAATTATTATACCTTACCCTAGAGGGATATCTTAGATAAAAATTTATTAAGTAAATATAGAAGTTAATACCCTTATTAAAATACTTTATACTTATTAAGAGATATAAATAACTAGTTATAGATTGTATTTATTATATATAAGGATATTAATAATAAAATAATAGAGTTTAGACCTATAAAGAAAAGATCTCTATCCTTAATAAAATATTTTAAATTATTTTTAATTATTATTATTATTAAGTTATATATTATAATAACCTAAAAGAGATAATTAAAGTTATATAATAATATTATAATAATTATAACCTTAAAAGTAAAATATAAAGAAAAATATATTAATATAAAAAATATTATAAAAAAACCTAATTACTAATATAAGAATTATTAATTTATAAATAATTAAGGGTTATAAAGATATTATATTAAATTAATAAAAATACTTATATAATAAAATATAATAATATATTCTTAAAATAAATCTTAAAATATAATTTATTTTATTACTTTATATTACTTAAAATAGGGATTAAAATATCTTAATTAATATCTTAGTAATTTTAATAATAAAGGCTCTATACTAAAAGCCTAAGGTCTTAATAGGCTTAAATTAATAAGGTTTATCTATATAATTATTAATAGCTTTAATAATATGCTAAAACTAGCTCTATTTATAATAAATAGCTTATATCTTAATTAACTAAAGTAATTAAAGTCTAACCCCTTTCTATAATAACTCCCCTCTAATATTAACCTTTTAAGTATCTTTATAATTCTTAATTACTTAAAGAGATTAAAATCTTAAAGAATTATACTTTTATTATCCTTATAAAAAGAGTTTTAATTATAACTAATAATAACTATAACTAACTAGTTAATTAATCTATAATTAACTAATTAATTAATAATATATTAATAAGATTATAATAGCTTTTTATAAAGACCTTTAATTAATAAATTAAAATAGTATGGCTAATACTTATTAATATATCTTTTTATATAACTAAGATAACCTTACTAAAGAGGTTTATAAGCTTCGCAAGGGCATAAAAAGCACTTATAATAAGCTATAAGAGATAATATTATATAAAGCTATTTAAAGTATTACGGTAGGTATATAGCCTATTAAATAAAAGGTTTAAGTTAAACTCGTGATCTTTAGCTATAACCTTTTTCTTTTTTTACTTAGCCTTTTTTTACCTAGTTAAAATATAAATAATTAATTTAATTTTATTAAAAAAGTACTTTTTTTATTAAAGGCCCTTAAAAAAAAACTAAAAAAATATAAATATTTTACCTAGAAAGAAATTAGTTTTCTTAATAGCTTAAAAAATAATAATAATATATATCTATATAAGGCATAGCTTATAACTCTTATTATTAGTATTAATACCTTCTATAATACTAAATAAAAAGATTAAAGAAGTCTTATAGCTAGCTAGGATCTAGCTATATAGCTATAGGCGTAATATTAAGAAATAGAGGTTATTAGCGTTATAGGTTTTAGAGGGATTAGTTCTTAGAGTTGGCATCAGAGTTTAAACCTAAAAAGTATTAGCGCTAGGGCTTAGTGCTAGACTTAGCGGCAGATAGAAGTCTATAGGTTTAATTAATTAAACTTATCTAGTTAAATATATAATATATATATCTTAGCTTATATAAATATATAAATAATAGTAATTTTAATAGTAATTTTAATAATAACTTAGAATATAATAAGTAACTCTTAGATAATAAAAAATTAAAAAAATAATAAGTCTTAGATAAATTATATTATAAACTTATATATAAAATCTATAATTACTAGCTATATAAATACTAAGGAATTAATAAAACCTTAAAATAAATTAAAATAATATATATATTTCTTAATATAAAATAAATTATTTTAATAATTATTTAATAATATAACTTATATATAAGAACTAAGGTATAATATTATAAACCCTATAAAAAACTATAATTACTCCTAATTTTATAATAATTATAAAACTCTATTATTATAGATTTTATTATTAAATTACCCCTATTAAAAAAATTAACTACTAAGAACTTTTATAATAATATTTTTATTATTATACATAGATTTATAAAGTTTTCTTATTTTATACCTTATAAAGAATTAATAATAACTAAAGAATTTACTTATCTTTTTTATTTTGATATTACTAATATATATAATATATTACTTAAAATTATTATAAATTAAGGATTATTATTTACTTTAAAATTTTAATAAAGCCTTATAAGATACTTAAGAATTAATTATAAACTCTTTATTATATATTATAAAGAGATATATAAATATATTAAATATATAAATTAAATATTAAAATAATACTTTTAATATTATATTAATTATAAATAAACTAATTAAGTTAAAAAGCTATTAGCTATATAATTAGCTTATAATATAGCTATAAATAAAAGTATAAAAATTATATTAATTTATATTAATTTTAGATTTATATTAGATATATATTATTAAATATAAGATATTATTATTAATCTTAAAGTAATCCTTATTAGTAATTAGTTAAAAAACCTATATAAAGAAATAAAAATAAAACTTAAATTTATTAAGAATAAGATAATAAATTATATTAATAAGAAAAAAATTAAGAGATTAATCTTCTTAAAGGGAGATATAGTCTTATTTATAATAAAAAATATTAAAATAAAATAATAAAATAAAAAACTTAACTATAAATATATTAGACCTTATAAAATTAAGTAAAAAATCTTAAACTATAATCATAAATTAAATTTACCCCTTAACGTTAAGCTCTATTTAATCTTTTATATTTTATTACTTAAATTAGCTAATATTATAATTATTTAAACTAATAATATATTAAAAGCTAAAGTTAATAAACTAGAAGAATATATTATAAAAAATATCTTTAATATAAATAAAATTAATACTAAAATAATATATTTTATTAAATAAAAAGACTACCTAGACTTAGAAAATATATTAAAACCTCTAAAATACCTTACTAATATATAATACTTTTTAAAAGACTTTTACTAATAATATTAAAAGAAAAAATAATAATAATATTTTAATTAATAGTATTTATAGTACCTACCAGCTATATAGCTATTATAACCTCTAATTTTATCCTCTTAGCCTTATTTAACTTATCTAATAAGTTTAAACCCTAATATATTATTTCTATACCTTACTTATAGATTTATTTCTTTTAGTAATATAGATATATTAGGCGGGAAAACTACTTATTTACGTATTATTATAAAGTAATTAATGCCTCCTTAGCTCTCTTCTCTTTAAGCTTAAAATATTACTTCTTAGCTATAAGGTAAGATATTATTAAATAAATTAATAAAAAGAAAAATATTAAGCTAAAATTATATTTATTAATAGAAATTAATACTCTTAAATTATTATAAGCATAACCTTAATAAATATACTTTAAATAATAAGATATACCCTTAAGTATCTTATATTATAACTACTTTTAGATATAATATAAATAAGATATATCTTTAAAACTTATTTCTTTTAATTAATTTAAATAATTAATAATAATATATAATAAATTAAGATTTTACTTTTAATATATTATTAGTATTATTAAAATATTTAAAAAAAAAGGTTTTAATAAATAAAAAAAAAGTTAAGTAATTAGCTTTATAGGCCTTAAAGATAAAACCTAATAGAGAAGAGATATTATATTATAACCTAATAAAATATTTATTATATAACTAAGGAAAACCTTATTATTACTTATTAATTAAGATATAATTATTATTAAAACCTAAGTAATTATAATAATTACTTTATAATTACTTATAATTACTTATATAATTACTTTAATTAATATCTTAAGGATAATAATTAAGAAAGACCCCTTAAATATATAAAATATATTTATTATACTTTCTTATATAATAGCTACCCTAGCTATTAATATAACTTAGTTATACTTAATACCTTTAAGTATATTACTAGATATAATTTATACTTTATTTAAGATAATATTAATATCGCCTCTATAAATATAAACTAATATAACTAGTTTATTTCCCTTTAGACCTATAGAATTATTATAAAGAGGGTAGCGGCGATAGCATAAACTTAATTATAAGAAGAAATATAGCCTAAGGCCTTTTATCTTAATATCTAGGTAAGTAATCTAGACTCCTAAGACTTAGATAATAGCTAGGTAGGATAGGTAACCTTAGACTTTAGTGGTATACCTCTTAATTAGCCTAAAAGAGTTAGCTAAGAGATACTATACTTCTAGGTAGATTAGTTCTAGGAGAGGCTATTATCTATGATATTTAATATTACTTTAATAATATTATCTTCTATATAAGACACTTAAGGCATTTTTTAAGGCAATTATAGAAGGCTAATATAGATAAAAATCCTATAAGCTTAGGCGAGGATCATTTATAGAGGAGGCATTAATAGAAATTTTATAATAGTTCTATGCGACTAAACTGCATATATAATATAAAAAGAAATAAGATAATATAAAATAGCATAAAACTTATAATAAGATATAGCTTATTTTATATAAATAACTTTAATTTTAGCTAAGTATTATATAAGTAAAATTAGGTATTTTATATAGGGAAACTTTTTTTTTACTTATTGGCAAAGGGGTCTTATTAGTAGAAGGGTACCGCATGGTAGCGTCCACGCTAACCATGAAGCTATTCACGATGGTAGTGATCCTTGCCCCTGACAATGTATCGTGCATTTGATGGCAGTGTCTGCGAGCTCCTCAGAGGCCAAAATAAGGTCAATGGCTGTTTCGTAGTCTCCGCTTTGCCATGTTTTCGTGCCTCGTCGGAGGAGGCTCCTGAGCATAAAGTCGTTCATCAGATCGATGATTGGATCCGCCTCACCCTGTCTCTCCACTGATACCTCGTCTCCGCCCCATAGTTGGTCGTGGCGATTGAAGTCGCCGGCAATGACCATATCCACCGCCCTCCCTGATCCCCGTCTGACGTCCGTAATGGTTTTGCGAAGGTTAATACATGTATCTCGCAGAGCCTGGACATCTCCTCCCGGTACATAGACCGATACTTCCAGGACCAGCCGATCCGGTAGCCGTACGATCACTGCTGCCATGTCCGGGGACTCTATCGGCACCTGCTCCGTTTCCACATCCTTGTTCACCCAAAGCATGCTCCAAATTGCCCATCTACCTTCCCTTACAGCCGTCGGTACCATTTTGATCCATATGTGAACTTCCTACTGTATAATGAATTCTTCATGTAATCAGATCCGTACGATACCAGACCCACACCACCCTCTGATACTTATGTGCCGGCCGCTCTGCCCCCCTTCAATCCTCGGAACTTTCCATGTCTTCTAAGGAATGACCGCCGCCCTTTATCGCGATTGGGCCCCTAATCAAGGCTGGTGGGCAAATGAGTCACTTCACATGCTCTCCCTTTCTACGCACGTGATTGGTAGAGCTTAACACGCCGGCGAATGCTGGTCTGCCAATAAGCGTACTCCAGTGCCAACCCTAACGCGTCTGCGCTGGCGCCTCTACAAGAACGCAACGTCGCATACATCACATGCTCGTATATAGGGCTGCGAAGTAAGGTATAAGAGACTGTAACTCAAAAACGTATTAGTAGGTGGTATATAGACGAGCCCCATCCCGCGTCTAGGTCCAAAATTCTCCAAGCAGCAGTGTTTGCCTCTAGATCGACAGTTTTCTCATCACTACAAGAATATCACATCCCCTATACTGGTAATTTCTATAGTTACCTATCACATACAAACGTTACACAAGTATCCCCACCATGCCATCGACAAGTGGCGCGCACGCGGCCGATGCCGAGAAGGACCCCAAACAGGATTCGCCGGACACACCTTCCACCGTAAATACAGAGGATATCATCACAAGAAACCCTAAGAATAGCATGTCGATAAATATGGACAGCGAAGCACAGATCAGCAACTCGACACACGAGAAAGCTGCCACTGAGGGAGATGGCGGCGGCGGCGGCGATGGTCATGAGTATCCGACTGGCCTGCATCTAGGGTTCATCATCATCGCCCTATTCCTCAGCGTATTCTTGGTGATTCTGGACATAACTATCGTTGCTACAGCGATACCTAAGATTACAGATGAATTTCAACGCCTCGATGAGGTCTCTTGGTATGGTGCTGCCTTCCTTATATGCAGTGCTGCCTTCCAATCAACTTGTAAGTGAACCTGCCCTACTTATTAAAATGGTGGTTTCTCGTGTCCCAGACTAACGCCTGAATAGGGGGAAGGCGTACAAATACTTCCCTCTCAAGATTAGCTTCCTGATCTCCATCTTTATCTTCGAAGTCGGATCCCTCATCTGTGGAGTCGCTCCTCATAGTGTGACGTTGATTGTAGGTCGCGCTATTGCTGGTATCGGCTGCGCTGGTATCGCCTCGGGGGCATATATCATCATCGGTTTCAGCGCCCGTCCGGCGAAGCGCCCAGTCCTCACAGGTGTTCTAGGGGCGTCGTATGGTATCGCTTCGGTTTTAGGACCCTTGATAGGCGAGTTCATCCTTTTTTTTTTTTTTTTTGGGCCTGAGTCTTTGTCTCCTAAACACCCAGATATTGGCGTATTCAGACAGTAACTGACGTTTCGAACCAGGTGGTGCATTTACTGACCAAGTGAGCTGGCGATGGTGTTCTACATCAACTTACCAATCGGAGGCGTCTCGGCCGTCATCATACTGTTCTGCTTCTCCACACCGCCCCAGGCCATCCCGGCGGCTGCACCTCTTCGGGAGAAGCTCCTACAGATGGACCCTCTTGGGACGGCACTCATCATGGGCTCATTATCTCCTTCCTGCTTGCTCTGCAGTACGGAGGCATCCAGCACCCTTGGAGCTCCTCCGTGGTCATCGGCCTCTTCGCCGGCTCCGGTCTCATGCTTGCGGCCTTTGTGGCACTCGAGTTGTTCCAGGGCGAGCGGTCGATGATTGCACCTCGCCTCCTCAATGATCGGACGCTCTATATCGTCTTCGTATGCTTTCCTCTTCGCCGGCGGCTTTTTCGTTTTGATTTACTATCTTCCCATCTATTTTCAGTCCATCCACAATGTCTCACCAATAATGTCTGGTGTTCGCAACCTACCATTCATCATAGCAGTCACCATCGCTACCATAGTGTCTGGTGCTTCAATCACCAACACTGGAATTTATGCCCCGATTTTGGTTGCTAGTGCAGCTATTGCGACAGTCGCAGCGGGCTTGATCTACACCCTTGATATCGGAACCGGCAGCGGCAAATGGATTGGCTATCAGGTCCTCGCCGGCCTCGCCTGGGGTGCCGGCTTACAAGTCCCAATGATTGGCACCCAGGGAACATCGAGAGAGTTGGACCTGGCTTCTAAGACAGCCATCCTACTCTGTAAGTCTCTTCATCCACCCTTGTCTTGACATTCTCCCATACCTTACACACTATCGAACTCAACAACAACTAAAAAATCTCCAAGTCTTCCAAACTATAGGAGGTGCCTTCCTCATCGGTAAGTTCATGTCGGTCAGCTATGTTCCTTAAATATGTTCTAGAAACGAGAGTGCCGAGTCCCAGCACCGAAATCGCGTATTGCGACAAACGCAGGATATTACGCGTAGTTTCTATATCTCTCAGTACTCTTCACATCCCTTACAAATGCATATATTGACTCTTGTAGCTGTGGCCCAAACCAGTTTCCTCCAAACCATGCTTAAGCAGATGCGCGAGATGGCACCTCAGGTCTCACAGTCACAGCTCGTCCAAACCGGTGCAACTGAAATCCGGCATGTTTTCGATGAAAACGTAATACTATTGGTCCTTCGAAGTTATATGGATGGACTAAAGGTTGCGTTCGCCCTCGTCATTGCTGCTGCTGGTGTTGCATTCGCAGTGAGCTTAGGGTCGAGATGGTCGAAGTTGGAAACGAAGAACTAACTGGTGGTGCGCCTTTAGCACCCTCTCCGGCGACTGATTAAGAGAATGAAAGGGAGAAGACGTTTAGGCAGTTGGGCTCGCGTTGTCAAGTCACGTAGTGATGTATACATAAGAGGAAAATGGTCCAAAAGGAACGGATGAATTGACCTACCGAGTGTCTAAAATACATCAAACACTCATTGAGTTGCAAAGCCAAGGGACTTAACGGCTAAATATCCAGCCCGATAGGTAAATACCGTATACCTACTACTAAACTCTACTGGGGAACCCCCTGGCCGCCATTGTGGCAGTTTTTGGAACCGAATATAGGTTAGTCCTTATTATGTGTTAGGGGATCTTTTAGGCCGTCACACCGGGCCCCCCTACGTTGCTTGCTTGGCCGACCTTGCGTCGATGACTTCTGTGGTGTGATTTCAACGGATACGACGACGTGCTCTGAGTCTTAGATATGCCATAGCCAATAGATAACGAAGCCCTGCTGGGCAATAACCCAGATTTTAAAGCCCACGGGAATGGGCTTGCCTTTGACGGTCGTTGTCTTATCGGACTTGCCCGTAAAGCGGACCATATACTTATCCATAGCGAGGGAAATCTTGGGGTGAAGATCTATAAAGACACTGCTTGTATGTGCTCAGACCACTCATTGGCACCTTGGAAAACTTTCGCTAGAGGCTCTGTCTTATCAATCTTGATGTGGTCAAAGGGACGAAGGTGCCGATATAGGAGCTGAAACTTGGTGTATGGTATAAACTTGATAACATATATGACAAGCGAGTGAGACATGTCAAGGGCAAGAATCACAACCATCGTGAATAGCTTCACGGTCAGCGTGAACGTTACACCATATAACTAGCATCAGGCAATAGCCTGCTGCCTATGAGATCGGCAGACCAAACCCAGGTATAAGACACCGACTCTCGTCACTTCTTTAGATAGAAAATCAAGCGCTCATTTGATCAGTACCTGCGACACGACGGACTGTGGAACACGCCTCATTGCAACGGCGATATCAAAAACCAACTAGAACACGTTAATCAGCAGTTAAATCTCATCGCTCAGGACGTTCAAACCATCAGTAAGAAGGCAGGCGAGGAGATCGGCCTCAATCACAGCGAGATTATGCGATTGAGGCAAGAATACGCTATCCTGAAAGCAAAGCTCGCTGCCAAAGATCCAACAGGCCGAAGAACCGTTCAATTTAACCCCAATAAAGCTTTCCCTCACATCCAAGATATCATCGCTGCTCGGGGTGGGGCTGGAAAACAGACCATAAAGCCCCGGATCGATACCACCTCTGATTGAAGGCTTGTAACCTTGAATCCCAAATAGCGCCGTTCCGAGCGTTTTTACTAGAGTAGAGGGAGAAAATAACAACACGACAAGGACAAAAGGTTCAACAGGACATGAGGGAGGAATCTAGAGTCTGCACCGAAAGACATGTATTTAATATCATGAATGCCTCCGGCGATTCGTTCTAGTAGCGTCAGGGTGTAATAATTATCTTCAGGCCTCCTACGCCTCTCTGGGCCCATCAGCTTTCCATAAGGTATCTGGTGTCGACCATCGCTCCAAATTCTTTCGTTCCTAGTTGAGGCTCTCCTCCCCAGGTTGGATGGTGCCGTTGTTGACGGCTGCCTCGTGGGACCTGGCAATATATCCCCAGACAGGGAAGTATTTGTCGAACCAGGGAATCATCTCTTTGGCGCCGGGAGTGTTTCGCCAGTCTCTCATCAAGTCACAAGCAATGGAGAAGAAGCTGACCGCGTGGACACCGGCCTTGGCCATTCGATCATTAGAGATATCGCGGACAAGAGGGGAGGTGGTGCCAGAAGCCTCGACGTTGGCCCAGACGGAATATCCCTCCTCTCGAGAAAGTGCCAGGAAGGTCGTGCAGACATCAGTCGTAATACCGGCCATAATGATTTGAGACTTGTTGGCGGCCTTGATAGCATCTCGGAACTCCTTGTTGTCCCAGGCGTTGACCTCTCCCTGACGCTGCACAAGTGGCGCATCGGGGTGCATCTCAAGGATCTCCTTAGGCAGAGGGCCATTAGGACCACTCTCGGCGGACGTCGTCAGAATCACGGGCAGATTGAAGACCTTGCCCAGGGCGGCGTGAGCGAGCATCTGGTCGCGGTAGAGCGTCGGGTCAAAGTCCCGAGCCACGCTATAGAGGCCAACCTGGAGATCGACGACCAGGAGCAGCTGAAGAGCGTGAGTTTGAGGCTCAAGGTTTGAATCCACGTCTCAGAAGCAGCCAACTTACTGCGTCATTCTTGTCCAGTCTTTCAAATACATACTCTATCTCACCTGTCAGTCAAGTCCGCCGTCTATCGGTTAACCAGCAAAACTCATATCTATCCGGGTAAACTCACTGTCTTCGCTGGCAGCAACGGCCATAAAGCCAAGGGCCATAGCAAGGAAGGAGAGGAACTTCATGATGGCGAAAATCTGTAATGGTCTTTAGCGCAGGAGGTCGTGGAGAGTGCTAGAATTGAGACTCGGTGTCAGGAGTGGTGTGGCCACAGCTTTGCCGACCCCCCAATCTTTTATATTTTAAGATGTATATAGACTTTTGACTGCTGCAAGGGGTCAGAGAGAAAGAAACACAGCGGACTCGGCGGACAGATCTAGGCCAAACGTCATGATGAGACGGTCTACGATGCAGCTGCCGTGTAACCTCACAAACGGGAAATGCATGCGATTTCCTGCCACCCGGGAACTTACAATATGACTTAAAGAGTCATAGTTGGGTTAAATTCGCGTAAGTGGAAGTATACCAGCAGCTACCCGTGTAACCCTGCCTCTTATACTAAGACTTCCTTCTCTTTTGATAAAATACGATAAAACTAGGCTCATGCACGCCGTCGCGTCCTCTTAAGTGTGCCTTTAATTACACGATTTTCGTCCACGAACTAGTGAGAATAAGCCTCGGGATAGCAGAACCAGTGAAGGCCGCAAGTGTGGTGGGGCAAAACAGCCCGCTTTTCAATGACGTAAGTCGGGTCGTCATGAGAAGCCTCCGAGATGCTCCTACATCTGCTCCACCACTCGCGACACTATTGCCTACTATGCTTCGCTCGAACACGCCCCCTTATGTTCTGACTCCGAAAGTCGTCCCCTATTCTTCTTGTTCAACCACTCGGCATTCACCGAATGTAGGCCTGCCTGCACCTCCAACGCCCATTCTCGTCTTTCTCGTCCTCATTTAGATGCAATCATCTCCTCTAGCGTTCATCATGAGAGTGCACGACACCCTACTAGGCTCACAAATATCGCCTGGTATCGTCGAAGTTTCCCCACATTTTAAATCGCGGCCAATGTTTCAACGCTTCTCGCTCCTGTCCTTTGTCCATGCTGTTGAATGTAACGATGACGGTTGGCCATTTAAGTATTATCTCCTAAGTGCGCAAGCACCTCCAAGGCATACCTCGCCCCATATGATCACGGGCACCTCGGAAGTACGTGAGGGGTATAAAAGGTTTAATCTGATAAGAAATTAATGCTATTTCCCACCTTAAACACCATTAAATTATTTTGATTTCATCAATGACTTCCCCTCTGATTCTAGAAGAGATATAGGTCATTAACCCCTATAATAATAGGAGCTTTATTAGGGAGGAGCATAGTCACCCTACGCGCGCCGTTGATTTTCCGGCTAAAAATGATCGAGGCACTAACTTTAAGCCTTTCTATATAGAAACACGCTCTTTTTATATTAACACACTGCCTCTAACGCCTCTATAACTATTCCAGCTTTTTCTACCTATATTACTTATTAAGAAATAGGTATCTTATATAAATTCCTAGATTACGTGGCTTAAAGAAAATAGCGTTATTAATAGCTGGAATGCCTTAATAGAGTAGACTTTAAAACTATATAAATAGGAAGGACTAATAGTCTTAGAGGTATTAATAATAATTAGTGCGCTAATTTATATAGGTATATATAAAAAAAAGATAATATAAAGCTATTAGAAACCCTCTAAGCCCGGTAATTAATATCTTATGCATTTATTTATTAAGTTTATCTTATATAATAAGTTTTAGCTTATTTATAGGTACTTTTATCTCTTTGACTATATTAAATATAATAAAATTATATTTATTTTAAAGGTATTTTAATGCGTTAAAGAGTGGCCTAATTATATATAAGCCGTATCTATATAGATATTCTAGCCTAGGTCTTACCTTGCCGTTAATAAGTATATAATCTATTATATCGGTAAAAGCAATAATATAATAGTTATTAAAAGTAAGCCTAACCCTGTGGGCTTTAAGATATAGGTTATCACCTAATATAGCTTCTTTTTTTAATAGATTTAGTATATTAAGAGAAACTATATAGTGTTATTAGCAATAAAATTTTAATATAGAAGTTATTATTATAAGGTTAGCTAAGTAAGTAAAGAAAAATTATAGCTAAAGCCCCTAGTATAAAAGATAAGTCTTTTATACTAAATTTAACTTAGGCTATTATTATTGCTCTTATAAATATGCTACTAGAAGTAATATATTATATATTTATAGATAACCTTTTCTTATTATCTCCCCTCTTCTATAACCTCTGTAGCTATGGCTTTAATGCTATAGGCATAGCTTATATAAATAGCGGTATTAACTAGGAACTAGTAGATAATAAGAATAATAATAGTAAGGTTAAAAAAATATATAATTTAATATTATTAAGGCGATCTTAACTCCTAATAACTAGGTATTAACTTTAGATACTTTTAGCTAAGAAATCCCTATTAATTTATCTTTATTTTATATCTATAGGTTAATTAAATTACTTAGAAAAATAATAAGCTTATATTATTTTTAATTACTATATTTACTGGCGCTAATAATAAGTATATTATCTAGTAGAAGAAAAAGCTATTATTATAAAAGTTAAAAGCTAAGCTAATATAGCGTTTTTTTAGTAATAAAGCTACTAAAGAGATTAATATATTAATAGTAGCTACTACTTATAATGACTAAATAAATTATATTAACTATAGTAATTAACTAAGGTCTTATTATAAGTATAATTATCCCTTACGCTATAATGCATAGTAGGCACTTATATAGACTTTCCTCCTTAATATAGCCCTTATTAATAGCTATTTTACTTAACTTTATGGATTATAGCTAAATTAAAAGAGATATATAAGTTAAAGGGAGTAATAAGAATATATTTATAATAAATTATTTAATACCTATAGCTATAATAATTAAGTAAAGAGGTATTACTAAGCTAGAAATAAGCATAATCTATAATAACCTAAATTATAAAGGGAATATATTAATTATAAGATTAATTATATTAACTATAAGGTAAAGTTAAACTACCTAGCCTATTAGGGCTATTAGCAGGGGTAGCTAAGAGTAAAAGCTCTGGAATTAAGCCCTCTTATAGAGGTTAATAGTAATAAGGAAAAAAAGAAAATAAAGAGGCTAGATATATAGAGTTAGACCTCTCATAGATGCTGTATTTATAACATTGCGATTTATAATACGAAGCATTGTTAGGACTTCTATTACCACTTAATTTAGGGAAGAATTATATACCCTTTTTTTGGCGCCTTCTAATTGGATTGAACCTCGTCGTGACCTAGTTAGAGGTGTTTGCGCACTTAGGAGATAAAATAAAGCTAACTTTAAAATTTAAGCTATTTTAGGCTTAGTTTAAATTTTTAAGTACTTTTTAAAAAGATTATATTTTAAGATATAAATACTAAGAAATTTCAAATTATAATACTTGCTTGCTATAATACTTGCTTATTATATATATTATTTTTAAGTATAGTTTAATTTTTAAAAGCTTTTTAAAAAACTATGATTTAAGATATAAATACCTACTAAGCCCTACCCCTAGAAACTATATACCCCTAGAAACTATATATTATTATAAATATTACGTATTTTAAGTATTATAAATAACCTTAATTTTAATAATATAATAATACTATAAGAAGACTAAATCTAATATCCTTATTATCTTTATTTATTATTTATAAAATAAATTTATTTTTTTTTATTTCTTAATTTTTTTTAATATCTCTCTTAGCTTTAAAAGCTTTAATATCTCTTAATAAGCTTTATTAATATTAAAAACTTTTATAAAGTATATATTAAGATTAAAAATAATTATTTTTTTTTTAAGTTTTATTTTTTTTTTATATTTAAAAAATAATAATTCTTTTTTCTTAATTTATTAATATAATATTTTTATAATTTATATTTTTATTAATTTTTTTTATAAAGAGTTATATTATATTATTAAGCTTTAATATTAAAAAGATATATTTAAATAAAACTTAAAGCTTTTATAATAATATAAGGGTCTTAAATAAATAAAAAAATAATAAATAAGCTCTTTTTATAGTATTTTTAAGATTTTTAATAATAAGGTTATTATAAGGTTTATTAAGGGCTTTATAATTAATATTAATTAAAATTTAAATATCTTTTAACTTATAAGGATATTCTTAGATATTATTTTTTTTTTTATAATAATATTATAAGAATATATATTTATTAATAAATATATATACTTAGATTAAAAAAAATAAAGATATAAGATAATAATATTATTACTTAAGAGGATTAAAAATAAGAAGGTTAAAAGATTAAAAAATATAAAAAAAATATAAAATAAAATATAAAATATATATATTATTTTAAAAATATTTAAATATATATTTATTAATAATATAATTATTATAATTATTAATAATAAGTAGTTTTTTATATTTTTTTTATTAGCTTTTTTAAGAAATAAAAATCTTTATAAGTTATAAAATTATAATATAATTATTAATTTAGTCTTTTTAATTATATATAAAGTTTTAATTTTTTAAGAAATTAAAAAAATAAAAGTCTTTAAAAAACTAAAATTATTAAATTATTTATTTTTTATAAATAATAAATAATATTAATATATTCTTTATAACTAAGATATACTTAATAATTATAATTTAATTTATTAAGCTAAGGTTTTAAATAATTATATAATTTTTCTTTACTCTTTTTAATATAAGACTATTATATCTAAGTCTCTTTATAATATTTATTTTATTTATATTATAATAATTTTTTAATTTTATATCTTTAATAATTAATATAATATAATAAAATAAAAAACCCTTAATATTTCTAATAATTACCTTATTAAATTATATTAAATTAAGTTTTTAATCTTATAATATTTTTATATCTTTATTATAATATAAAAAAGCTTATATTTAATAAATCTTAATAAGTTTTTTATTATTATTAAGTTTAATAATATAGCCCGTAAAGTTAATAACCTAGGCATAGCTTAAAGTAAAGCTAAGATTATCTTAGGCTATAATTTAAATAATAAGGTATTTTTTTTATTTTATTAAAAACTTTTAAAAATATTTATAACTTATAATATAACTTTAAGAGCTAAAAATATAGCTATAAAGGGTTAATTCTAATATATTATATTACCTAGTAATAATCTATATAGCTATGCCTTTATAGACTTCTTAAAAAGTATTTTAAATATTAATTTTAATATATTTTAATATAAAGATTTTAAAAATATAAGAATTATTATAATAGCTTTAATATTATATAAGAAATCATGGTTTAAACATAATTAAAGATTAATATATTAGTAGGGAAAAAGGTATATAGTTTCTAGGGGTATATAGTTTCTAGGGGTATATAGTTTCTAGGGGTTGGGGCTTAGTATATTTGCTTATATAGCATACTCGCTTGTGGATAATGTTATGAAACTAGAAAACTTGTGGAGGCGCGGCTCTCTGCACCTGTCACGAACCCACGTGATCACGCGTCGACATGGCTGTAGAGGGTATTACGTGCAACCGCACGTGATATTGTATATTTCCCCTGAGCCAGGGGCAGATCGATCTTGTCCTTCTTTTTGATCTCTTTGCGCTATGTCTTGTATCTAAGAAGTAATCCTTAGTATCAATTAACCCTTCATTGACTACGATTCCTCTCAGCACCCAGGTCTTCCGCTCTATCACTGAGTCGTCAGACCTGCCTAAAACCACTTCTAGGGGAAATAGGTTCAATGATTATAGTCAGCGTGTACGTGTATTGATCTTCTGAATGAATGTGGAAAATCCTGGTCTCTCTAATCCAACGTAATCACTGAGAGTTGATCCTCCCAGAGCGGTAATTCCGACCGAGAGGGCCGATGGCTTGGGTATGGGAATAGCGAGCAAATCCCTCCCACCACCACAAAAATGAACCCAGTCTCTCATTCCGCCCTAACCCTAGCAGCTGCTAGTACAGCGATATTGCATAGGGACATTCAGCTTCACGAAGCCCGAATAAAGGATAAATGAACGGTTTCCAAACCATCACATCTGGGAGCAGCTAATATCAAGCAGAAGCGAGTTTTCCTTGTGCTTTCGAGCCTCCTCACCTTCAGCTTTGGCAGGTTTGGGATTCTGTTCACATCCTCTTAGGACGTAGCACAGACAAAGGGAGCGTTCGTGAAATATTTTTCTAGGACTTTCTCTTCGTAGGTCTGGTCGTCGACGCACATTCCTCCTCCAGCAGGCCCGATGTGTGGGCAGTGGACTTCGGGGCGGTACTGCACCATTTGCTGGTGTACCAACCTACACAGCAACGTATTTCGACCCAATTCGTAGTCTTGACCGAATCGAATACTCCTCGTGAGAAAACTCATACATTCCGCGTTGTCTCCGTACTGCTTGCTCACTCCGGTGCAATGCTTATCATGCACTTGGCAGATGCTGGTGGCTAGAGTGTGGGCAAGCGCGGATCTTGCCTCAGCAAGGCTCGGCGCACCGAGCTTCCTGCCGGCAGCAGCAACAAGCGTGTCAAGGAGAAAGCCGAACCACCGAAATGTTGAGTCGTACTGCACAATTTCTTGCCGGTCATTCCATGCAATGAAGGAGTCGATCGTTACGGGAACCACAATGTCAAGGAGACTAGAGTTGAACATCACAACTGTGGTGGCAGCTGCGAGATAATCATTTGCGGTAAACGCGGTAATTTCGTAAGATACTGGTACGTTGAGAAGAGAGACTGAGTACGGATCGGTGAAGAGGCCGAAAAGATACTCGGTGTTGAGCTCACGTCCAGGGAAATTGCGGGTAATATCGACGCGTCCTTGCACCTACGAGTGTTAGCGCTCGGTAATTATGCCCTCATGTTTGTTATCTTACATTGTCTGCAAAAAGGGTCGAGTTGATGGCCTTGGCTTGTTCGAGGTTTGCTGGATACAGGAAATTATCCCAGAACTTAGTCTCCAACTCCCAAAGCTCATTGTACTTGAACTTGGGATACCTTTGAGATCCGCAAGAAGCTACATTTGGTTTTCGTTAGTGACGGCAAGATGTATTGATGTATATTTTGTCGAATGACCAACCAGTTGCTCCTCTGCGTGAGGCCCTAGACTCGGGCCCAATGACGCCATGGAAATGCCCGGAGATGCCACTGAACAGGTAAATCAAGCAAATGAGAAAATAGTTCATGGCTTAAAGATAGAGACAAGGGATCCAGATAAGTGTGAAAATGGATTCAAATACAGTGGTAATTAACCGATGTGACAGTTGAGCTCGGAAGTTGTCATAGACACAGGTCCAATATATAATCATGTGGCTCTCAGTTGCGAGAGGACGTAATAGTAACAGCCAAATCCTGCGAGCAAATCTAGATGTGTGAGGCATCGACGACCAGGCAAAAGGAGAGACTCGCGGCGGTGGTGGCGCCATCTCGTATATGCATCATTACGAAAGATTATGCGGTTAATGACGTCGCTGTAAAGGCAAACTTTGAAGGGCTTGGCTGCCATCGGTCTGCCGATCGATTAGTATACAAGACTCAGGCCTTGTCAATGTCCAAAGACTCTGAAACCCTTTACCTCGAGGCAGAGATTGTTTGTTACATTTTTGAGTCAACTTCCATTCGTAACTGTCAAACCCTGCGTAGCTTTCCGACTTAGTGACAATTTGCCGGGGAAACCTATGCGTACACGCGAAAATCTCTTTTGAGTGGCGATGTTAGTAGACATTCTCAGCTATACTTTCCAGATCGGGCCTTGGTCGCCAAAGACCATGCACTTCCTGCCTTTAGACCGTTGAAATTGCCGTTGATTCGTTGAAGGACAAAACCACATGCTCATACCTCGTAGCAAAAGCGCTTCAGTCTCTCGGCGGGCCACTGGCTGCTCTGGCGTATTGAACTTCGAACGAACTCCGCATGATATGAGGTAAAGATATTTAGTTTTGCCTAGTGGCTCGTGATGGTGTGCAATACCCATAACAGACAGGCATGTGATTATTTAAAATGCCTTTTGCAAGCTGTAACGTACCCGAGGGTCTGTGATGTATGTACCTCCAAAGCCGATCCCACTCCTGTTGGAGAGGGGGTAGCAAAATCCGTAAATTCGTCGAAACCGTAAATGCCTCACACAACTGAACACGGTCACAACTCCACTAAATCAATTCTAATCAATTTGATACTTTGAATACTTCATTTCATATATCCGGAATTACTATGTCTACAATTTCAGACAAATCGAGAAAGGCTGCGGCGCGCGCTGCCCGTGCCTACCTAGCCGGAGGGGGCTTCACCAAGACGACTCGGCGGAGCCCCTCACGCCCTCACAGCATTGAAGACGTTGCGAGGCTGCACAACGCCAACAAGCCTCTCACAGCGAAATACGTATATCTCCTCAAAGCTGGAAAGCCGCTCCCTGTAGAGAAGAGGAAGCCTGCCACGGGAGGGCGGCCTCAGGCACTCACATCCGCCGAGGAACGTGCCCTCATTAAGTTCATTAAGGCCCAGATCATGAACGGGGCCCGGATTGATCCCTATTATCAGAAAAGACATCCTATCGCATAAAATTAGCGTAGCTACTATCTTATACCTAAAACCCCGTTAAGTTTATAGCTATTCCTCAACGGGCGAAGGCCCTAACTGCCTTCCCTTGCCTATCAGAGTATTATAGTGAAGTTATTATAGCTATAATCTCGAGGAAGTAAATATATTATATTAAGACCTTAATTTTAATACCTTAAGATATAATTTTTGAGAAAAAAATATTACTCTTATAATCTCTATAAAAAATATATATAAATTAAAGAGATATTATTTTTATAAGCCCGCTAGCGATATAAAAAAAACCCTTTATTATTATTAGCTATATAAGAGGAATTAGAGATTTTTTTTTTTTTATAACCTTAGTATATAATTAGCTAAGTTATAGCCTTATAATAATTAAGGCTAATATTAAATTAATAATTAGATATTATATTTTTTTAAAAGATTATTAAAAGCTTATTAAAATAATAAATTAAATATTAATAAAATAATATTAATTTATAATATATTAAAAAGACTTATTCTTAGTTTTTAAGTAAAATAAAAAAATAATTCTTAGGAGTATAAGACCTTAAAGAGTAAATTATAATATTTAAGGGACTTTTAAGATACTTTTTATAATAAATATAATCTCTTAGGCGAGAATTATAATCCTTAAACTAAGAGACTTAAGATTAATTAAAATAATATTAAAAAGCTAAAAGAAAAAGACCTATAATATAAGAAGAAAATAATAAAAAGTTTTTTTATTAATCTTTATATAATTATTAATTCTTAAGAAGAAATCTTTTTTAATAATTTATTAATAAGTTATCTTATTATAATAGCTTTAAATAAAAATATATAAGTAAGTTATAAGGTAAGAGGTATAAAAGATAAAAAGGATTTTAATATTATAATAATTAATAATAATAATTAAAAAGCTTAAAAAGAAAAAAAAAATAAAATTAAGGTTATAAATAAAATAAAAGATAATATAAATAATTTATTATAAAGTTAGCTTTTTAATTCTTTACTTAAAGAAAGAGACTTATAGCTAATACCTTTAATTTCTTATATACCTATAAGAGGTATAATTCCTCCTTTATTATACCTCTAAGAGTAATAATATAGTATTATCTCTAAGTATTATATATAGTTTTTATTATTATTAAAGAAAAAATTAAAAAATATAGGCTTAATTATAATAAAAGAATTAAAAGAGTTATTTTATAATAATTCTTATAAGAGCCTTTCCTTCTTAGTATAACTAACTAAGTTAAAAGATCTAAAGAAAGCTATTAGTAATTACTTAGAGATAATTAAAGAAGTATATAGCTTAATATATATTATAAGGGTAATTATATTATTTAAAGATAAAAGAAATATAATAATATAAAATATATTAAGTTTAAAGAAGGTAAAAGAAACTTAGGTTAAAAATAAGATTAATTTAATAAAATAAGGCCTTATAGTTTATATACTTTAAAGATAAAGCTATATAGTATTATACTTATTAAGAGGGTATTTTATATATAAATTAACCTTAATTTAAGTGCCTTATTATTAACTTTAATCTAGCTATTATAGACCTAATTTTATAGCTTTAAATTACCTCTTATTACCTTTAGCCTTATTATAGCCTTTTTTTTTTTTTTTTTTCCTTACCTTTTTTATTTTTTTTACTTTTACTTCTTATTTCTCTCTTAATAGCTTTTTTACCTTTATTTCCTCTATAATAATAATAATTTCTAATTACTTTTTTTTTCTTTTTTTTTCTTATTTTTAATACTTTATTATATTTCTTTTAAGTTACTTCTATAATTACCTCTTATAACCTAATTAAAGACTATATAGGTATAGAGTTATTTATATGCCTCTTAGCTACCTATATTATTACCTAAGACCGAGGGAAGCTATTTAGGTATAAGTAAAGATTAAGATTATACTTATTAGGCTCTAAGTTATCTCTTAATATAAAGTTTTATAGATTAATAATTATAAGTATAATATAGTATTAATCTTATATATTATATTCTATTATATTATACCTAATAATCTTAAACTTTTTTTTTACTTAGCTAAAGATTTACTTTATCATAATTTAAAGCTAAGTATACTAAAGGTTATATATCTCTTTTTTATTTTATAGCTAATAATTAATAGCTTCTTAGTCTTAGAGATAATATTTAATCTCTAAAAAAAGAATTAAGATACCTCTCTTAGAGTTAAAGCTAGTATTAGTAATAAAAAAGTATATTAAAGGGATTTATAAGTTAATTATTTTTATAATTTAGATAAAAGAAGAGTTATTAATAAATCCCTTAGCGCCTATAAGTATATATATAAAGAACTTATTAAAGTTTATTACTATAAGAATATTTTATAATATATTATTTTTCCTTAATTAATTTTTTTTTTAATACTACTAAGGCATAAATATAGATATATAATACCTATTTATAGCCTTAATAGTGCTATTAAATACTTTTATTTTTAGGGATAACTTAATAAAAATTAATAAATTAAGAAAATAACTAATTAATTATATAATAAAATATATATATAATTAATAGAGAGGTTTAATAAGTTTATAAAAAATATTTAAGATAATCCCTTAGTTAATATAAAAATAAAAAGTAATATTTCTTTATAGCTCTTTATATATTAATATTTATAATATAATTATTAATTTCTACTTAAGGGATAAGCGCCTATTACTATAAGTAAAAGTATTAATCCTTAATTATTAATAAAGGGCTTAAAATAGGGCTTATAATATATAAAATAAGTGCTTAAATATATAATTATCCCTAGTAAATAGCTATAAAGTATATTCCCCTATGAGATAAGAATTAATATAAGATAATAGCGGTAATAGCCTTATTAGTTTAGTCTCTCTTTCTTAATAACTTTAAAGAAATATAATAAAATAAAAACTCTATAGTAATTAATAATAACTTTATTTTCTTTTATAATATAATAAAAAAGGTCCTTATTATTAAAAAGACTATTACTATTTATTAGGTTTATAATTTCTTTATTTTCCTTATCTTTAATTAATATTATTAATAATAATTAGGAGTTATAAATTACCTTATTATGTCCTCTTTTACTAGGAATAATTTAAGCCTAAAAAATAGCTATAATCTTTATTCTTATTATTAATATAAGTAACTTAAAGCTCCTAGCTAGCATAAGATATATTAGTAGCATTCTTATAGGTAAATATATAATTAAGACAGTTAATTCTTATATCCCCCGCGAAAATAAGTGCTAAATTAAGGAAAGTATATCTTCTTATTTATTTATCTAAAAAATAGGGGAATAGGGATCTCTTGTTTATGGTTTATGATTAGGGCCTTGGGGATATAATGCTTCTCTCTAAGGTGACGCCCAACGCGGTCATCGTCTGTTGTAAGCGCGTAGCCACATAGCGTACAGATAATAGCCTGCTCTGGTAGGTTAAAGTGGAGATAAAGCTTTTCCAACCTAGAATACTAGTTAAGGTTAAGTTGGATTTCTTAATGCATTAGATCTATGCTATAAATTAGCTGACTGAGTTCTTCTGTAGAGGATAAGCGGATATAGGTGTTAGCTGAGGAAGAGAAGAACCTAAGTAGTATGAAAGGAATTGACTCGGTTGGCATGGACCAATGCAACGCGAAAACGGCCCCGTTTCGCGATCGCGGTTTAAGCCCTACCCCTAGAAATCATATACCCCTAGAAACCACGCATTATTATAAATATCACTTATTTTAAGTATTATAAATAACCTTAATTTTAATAATATAATAATATTATAAAAAGACTAAATTTAATATCCCTATAATCTTTAATTACTATTTATAAAATAGATTTACTTTTTTTTATTTCTTAACTTTTTTTAATATCTCTCTTAGCTTTAAAAGCTTTAATATCTCTTAATAAGCCTTATTAATATTAAGAACCTTTATAAAGTATATATTAAGATTAAAAAGAATTTTTTTTTTTTTTTAAGTTTTATTTCTTTTTTTTATATTAAAAAAGTAATAATTCTTTTTCTTAATTTATTAATATAATATTTTTATAATTTATATTTTTATTAAGTTTCTTTATAAAGAATTATATTATATTATTAAGCTTTAATATTAAAGAGATATATTTAAATAAAGCTTAAAACTCTTATAATAATATAAGGGTCTTAAATAAATAAAAGAATAATAAATATATTGTTTTTCATAATATTTTTAAAGTCTTTAATAATAAGGTTATTATAAGGTTTATTAAGGGTTTTATAATTAATATTAATTAAAATCTAAAAGTCTTTTAATTTATAAAAATATTTTTAGATATTATTTTTTTTATTTTTATTTTATGATAATATTATAAAAATATATACTTATTAATAAATATATATACTTAGATTAAAAAAAATAAAAATATAAAATAATAATATTATTACTTAAAGGGATTAAAAAAAACAAAGTTAAGAAATTAAAAAATATAAAAAAAATATAAAATAAAATATAAAATATATATATTATTTTAAAAGTATTTAAATATAAATTTATTAATAATATAATTATTATAGCTATTAATAATAAGTAAATTTTTTTTTTTTTTAATTTTATTTAAAAAATAAAGATTTTTTTAAGCTATAAAATTATAATATAATTATTAATTTAGTCTTTTTAATTATATATAAAGTCTTAATTTTTTAAGAAATTAAAAAAATTTAAGATTTTAAAAAACTAAGATTATTAAATTATTTATTTTTTATAAATAATAAGTAATATTAATACTTTTTTTATAATTAAGATATACTTAATAATTATAATCTAATTTATTAAGCTAAGGTTTTAAGTAATTATATAATTTTTTTTTTATTTTTCTAAATATAAAATTATTATATTTAAGTCTTTTTATAATATTTATTTTATTTATATTATAATAATTTTTTAATTTTATATTTTTAATAATTAATATAATAAAATAAAAAATAAACTCTTAATATTTTTAATAATTATTTTATTAAATTATATTAAATTAAGTCTTTAATCTTATACTATTTTTATACCTTTATTATAATATAAAAAACCTTTTATTTAATAAGTCTTAATAAGTTTTTTATTATTATTAAGTTTAATAATATAGCCTATAAAGTTAATAACTTAGGTATAACTTAAAATAAAGCTAAGGTTATTTTAAGTTATAATCTAAGTAATAAAATATTTATTTTATTTTATTAATAACTTTTAAAAGTATTTATAACTTATAATATAACTTTAAGAGCTAAAAATATAGCTATAAAGAATTAACTCTAATATATTATATTACCTAATAGTAATTTATATAGCTATATCTTTATAGATTTTTTAAAAAGTATTTTAAATATTAATTTTAATATATTTTAATATAAGGATTTTAAAAATATAAGAATTATTATAATAGCTTTAATATTATATAAGAAATCACGGTTTAAATATAATTAAAGATTTATATATTAGTAGGGAAAAAGGTATGCGGTTTCTAGGGGTACGCGGTTTCTAGGGGGTGGGGCTTAGAGCTAGAAATAAGAACGGGCCCCGTTTCGACTTCGGATGACCCCTGTGAGAATGGAGATGCATGATTGGTTCAAAAGCGGAAACGGGCCCCGTTTCGGTCTTTAATTCTTAAGTAGAGACGAAATGCCACAATCAGCGGACCGGAAAAGAAGAGTGGCGCTGCAAACATTATAATAGAACCTACGCCTATTCTAGGGGTACTATGGCTCCTATAAAATATCTTATGGACCGTCCTCTTAATAGCTATAGTCTACTAAAAGGAGTCCCGCGAATAGCTAAAGTAATAATAATATAAATGCTTCTTAAATAAGCTTATGCTATAATAAAAGAAAATCCCCGCAAATGCTATTAGCTTAATAATTAATCCGGAGATTTAATAGACCTTAATTAGCTTAAAGAATTATATATAAGGTTTATTATAGCTTATTTTCTCTTATTTTTAGCTTATAGAATGCCTAGAGTTCTAAGTACTCTTAGCATATATTAATAATAATATTAATACTTAGCTTCTAAATATATATAAGACTATTAGGAAATAGATTATATAGAAGTATAAAGATTAAAAAGAGAAGGTTAAGTAATATATATAATTAATAAAGTTAAGAATGTATATTAGCTATAACCTTTAGACTTTTTTTAATTCTTTAGCTATCTTAGGCATAGTTAATTAGTATATTATAAAAGATAATTAGCTAAAATACTATATTTTAGCCTTAAAAGATATTAATAGTAAATATAATAATTTTTATTATATTATAGCGATTTTAGAAGTAATTAATAAATAAGGCTTTACTTTAAAGCTTAGATATCTCATAATAAATAATACTAGTAATAATAATATAATAATAAGATCTTTTTTACTTAGTTAATATAATATACTATTTCTATTAATTAGCCTAAATATCCCATAGGCCTCTTATGCTAATATAATATCTAATATAATCTAAGGCTTACTAACTTTGCTACTAAGGTTATATTATTAACCTCGCTAGCAAAGCTTTTCTCTTTATTACTAATAATAAGAAGCTTAAACGTGATAATACTAGGTTTAATATAATAATAATAATAATAATAAATTTAATAATAATAAATTTAATATATAATATCATACTAAAGCATATTATAGCATAGTAAAAGAAGTATCCTCTTAGTAAGCTTTATAACCTTATTAATTATATTTAATAAAGTATTTAGTATAACTAAAAGCTTCTTACTATTAGCTATAACTATAAGCTTATATAAGATAATAATATAAGATAGAGCTTATAATATATTATATTAAAAGCGGCCTTAAATCTTAGAGATATAATTAATAGCTATTTTAATAAATAGATAAAAGTAAATTATATTAGAGATAATCTCTCTTTAGAGGATTAAACTATCTTAGAGAAGATTAAGTCCTTAGAGAGACTAAAAATAATAACTAAGGCTCTTAAGTTATTATTTATAATACTTAATAATATCCTCTTAGCGATAGACTTTATATTAGTATAATTTAAAGCTAGCAAGGAGGTAACTATTAATAATCTAGTAATAGTACTAATATATAACTTAAGCTAGGCTAAGTTAGATAAGTATTATTGCCTTATTAAAGAATTACCTATATATATTACAGCTATTATGCTCTATCTTTTACATAAATAGCATTATATCTAGGAGAATTAGAAAAAGAAGTGAGTTAAGTTATTAGAGAAGTTAATAGAGACGTTATAGAATAACTATAAACCCGTGGAATTACTTTTTCCTCTCTATAAGGTCCTATTAATAACTATAAATAAGTTCTTAAACTAGAGGAATAAGTACTTATAGCTATTATTTATTATAGATAAATATAAATATTATTATAACTCTAAATAGGTTTATAGGTTTATAAGCGCCTTTGCATAGTAGCTAGAGGAGATATAATAAAAAAACTACTTAAACCTAAGTAAAATAGCGGTAGGTATACTATTAATTCCCATAATATCTGCTAAGCCTAAATAACTCTTCTCTAGGGCTAAGATAATTATTATAGATCGTTGAAATTAGCTTAGGAGTGATATAGTTAAAGCACTAGAATGCCTGAAGTCATAGTTTAGGATACGAGAGTTTTAAGGTGATATACTTTAGCTGCCATAGTAGAATAACCTAGATTATATGCAATATATGGGATGTATTGTCACACTAGCAATATATTAGGTTCTTGGCAATATAATATAATATAGGCCAATGTCATATGACCTAATATAATATGCACCACTTGGCAATATAATAATATTGCGAGGCTTCTATATTGCCAATATACGTATTGTTTATATTATTCGCAACACTGAGCCCTATGGTCCTTTCGTTAGCAAAGGAGGCGATTTGCATATATAAGTACTCGGCCGTAAAGATCTCGATGCCCTCATGTTAGATTTTGTCTCTGAATGGCTTTAGCAGACGCCCTTAGCAGCGATGACGAGTTTGAAAGAAGCTTGTATTAACGAAAGGCTTCAATGTCTCTTAGACTTATTGATGTGCGCAATGCCGTTACGGATGATGCATTGCCCTCCAACAAGTCTATTTGTTCTGAGTCATGGCACTTGACCGCTGACTGGGAGAAGGGAGTGCCCTCATGGCTACATCTCTCTTCTCGCTTTCGCAAAGGGTGGCAATGAAAGCTGCGATTCGGTATAAGAGGGCTTAGTGGATGGTTTCTTTCTCAACCATCAGTGTTGGAAAAAAAAAAAAAAGGGGGGGGGTATACAAATGCGCCTGTGAGCCAAAAGACCAGCCGAATCAGGTCCCTCCCGGGCAGAAGTAAAGATTTTCCAAAACTCGTATCTCTTGATCCGAAGCCTTGATTGGTGAGAGTGAAGAATACAGGGCACGTGCCTCTCGAAGATAAAGCAAGTGATTCTCTCACTTTCTTCCCCAACCGCGCCAAGGGGTAAGCAGAAGACTTTACCCATATCGTGAGTGAGTGAGCCGAATGACTCGTTCTCTAGTGCCAATTACCAGGAGGAACTGAGCGAGGAGTGTATAGTCCTGAGAAGCCAAAGGGTTTGTCGCTCCTACCCTTGACCGCAGTACAAAGGAATCAAGATAAGGCTTTGCTCATTGTTGATCACCGTTGCTTCCATTACTGAGCTAGTCAAGTCCGTGAGTGATCATTTGACATGCCTTCAATTGGAAATCGCGACGAATTCTTCTTCATCCTCGGATACACTGAGGAGAGGTAACGAATGTTCGGGACAAGCCCGAGTAGGTACATATGTATATATAGTGAAATCGCCAGCCATTTTAGGACATTTGACAATGAGGCAAAAGCTTGACTAGGTTTCTTGTGGTGGAGCGGTCTCAATTGGACTTCGGCGGACTATGTATCTTCTTTTCAGGCTGAAAATGGCCCTCGGCCTACTTGTCTAAAGCAGACGCCGTGCTGGGACTGCGGTTCGCTGGAAAAACAGTCTATTTTGGCCGTTCGTAGGTGAAACGCACATACGCATTGCAGAGTGTGTTTACAAAAGTCTAATTACGCCAAAATTGACCGTTGTGAAGTCCAAATCTTTTGTTTAATCGATCATAGCCACTAGAAAGAAACTATTGGAGCCCCCCCCCCCCCCCCCAAAAAAAAAAAAGTCGGGGTGTGGGTAGCTCATCAGCACCCTTGACAGGCGTCGGCGTACGTAGCTTCACGTCCAGTTTAGAAATCACGCTTTCCGGGTCCAATGGAACAAGACCTGTGCCTTGAAAACCTCCCCAAACGTTCTTTTCCGTTATAGACTCCTTACTGCCATCCATTCCCGATTGCCGGGCCGGGCCAATTTTGCGTTTGAACGTCTTTCTGTGCTTGCGATAATCATACCTGTCGAGACAACCCCCATCATGAAGCCAGTCTCATCAAAGTTGTACCCGTTGGCTCATGGTGGGGAACTAAGCAAGCTTAGTTGGCCACAAAATTCCGAGATAGCCACGAAACCCTGAGACATCGGAAGGGCGCCACTTTCGCCCTGATCAGACCACAATTTCATACTCAACAGTTCACAGACCGCCCAAATTTATTCACAAAGCCCAAATTGACGAGATATGAGGCGTTTAGCGATATAACACTGATCCAAGCAAACTCACGCCCGTAGAATCGGCTACTGGGGCTTCTAATTGCGCCCTTCCTTCCCGACAGTCTGCCGCACAATTACACCCGGCCAGCGTCAATTTGAGCTTCCCTAGGTAGTGGTGACGGTGATGATGTCTTCTCACGGTGTTTTCGAAAGATCCTTGCCTTTCCAAGGAGATGTTGAAGTCGCTGAGGCGGCCCAGGGCACGGCGTAGTAACTTCTGCTGGTGGTGACTCCCTAGGCGGCGAAGACCGAGCCCACGGCGGCAACTGGCTGGTCTCGTCGACCTGAGAGATCTCGATGACTTCAAGGACTTCCTCTTCTTCCTCTTCCTCCTCATCTTCGTCGCCGGGGGGCTTCTGGATCATGGTGATATCGATATCTTCGTCATCATCGTCTTCAGGCAAGATGGCCCAGTCTACGGCGTTCAGCGGCTTCGGTGCGTACTGGGCTTTCTCGATCGATGCCGTGACTTGAGAGGAATGACCTGTATCGATTGTGAAGAAATCGTCAGTCTTGTTTCCGAGGATTCGTGTGATTTCCGCCCGTGACGAATCAAGTGAGTGATATGTGATGTCTTGCTGCGTTTCTACGAGCCACTTCTGGAAAGTCTTCCCTTGCTTATTCTCTCGCCATGAGGCCTTGATATCATTCATTTCTTTAATGATAAAGGGGCGTTGATGACGCTGCTCAGCTCTCATCAGCTTCTCTGGTCCCTCGGCTTCCCACTTATCCCTTTGCTCACGCAGTTGTGCGAGGCTGAGAGACTTAGAGAAGTCGCCATAGGGCCGGCCTCGCTTTCCCGGTTTCTTCTGGTTATAGACCTTCTCAACGGGAGCTCTTCGGTCATCCACATATGCCGTGACCGTGTTAGAAAGATGCACAGCTTCAGTCACGACCTTCCTCACTTGCCGAAGCTGGCCACGGGTTGGGGAACTAAGCACATGAGCGTACCTCTCGGAGATATGCCTCGTAACATCAGAAGCTCGTTGGAAGCGAGTCTCGCCGGGGAGAAGCGAGGCAAAGGCGGGATCGACAGCCTGCTGCGCCTTCATCTTCTTCTGCATAAGATGACGGATAACTGGATCTCGGTTAACGGGGAAGATGCCGCTTTTATCGAAGCCTGAGATGATGCTATGCTTGGTGAAGCCTGCGTCGAAGATATCCTATGACAGTGAGTGTATAGACTGAGAACAGACAGGTTGGCTCACTTTGAATCCCTCTGTGAACTCGAGACGAGAGAAAGATATGCCGCCTTTGCGTAGATGCATGCGTAACTTCTTCTGATGCGCATTCTTCAGAGGCTGAAAGACTCCGATATCCATAGGCTGCATAATATGCGTAGAATGAGGTGGCAAGGGAGCGAGGATAATATCAAACTTCTTATAATACTCCCTAAGCTCGAAGCAGCCGTGACCAGTGAAGCCATCAAGCAGAAGCACCCGGTAGATACGCTCCTCGTCGTCGTGACATTTTGGATGGGTGTCATACTCTTCCTGAGGTCGAAGCGGATCACGAAGGTGCTCGTCATAGCCAAACCACTGTTCGAGAGTGACTCCACGACTCTTCGCAGTAGCTGACTTTGACCAGCTATGACGGTTGAAGTGCCGTATCCACTCGAGGAAGATCTCGCTATTGTTGAACGCTGTGTCTGACTGGGCAAAGTGCATCTCAGGATCGGCATCAATATCAGCAAAATCGACGGTCGGGAAAGATGTAAAGACGAGCCAAGGAGGAATCGTCTCGCCGGCAGCTTTGCCAATGCCAACGAGAGTACATGACTCTCGGTTTGCCGGGTCAAGAGCTTGGTATCGCGTCAATCTCTTGGTCCGTACGACGAGGCATTCCACCCGAGAGCGTAAGCAGCCTATGCGAATGCCGCCCTCGTCGACGTTCCACATCTCGCTGGCGCCAATCCGGAAGCTCCTAACGGCATGCTCGAGTCGGTCGAAGAAGACGTTGACATCGTCAAGGCCACCTGCTTCCCAAGACTTGCGAGCTGACTCCACGGCCTTCAGGAACGTCTTCTGGAGCTCGGGGTGATCATTACGCCACCTTGCGTACCACATTAACAGGGCTTGCTGACGGGTCTCCGCGCATCTTGAGAGTGTTGGCTGCATCCTCAATCTCTCCCTTGGTGGCTGGGAAGCCCGTTCTTTCCATCCAGATGACGAAGGCGACGAGACTGTCATCTTCTTCGTCGGTGAGAGCTTTTGGCCGGCCAGCCGGCCGAGGAAGCCTTGGAGACTTGAGCTTCGTAATCTCACTTTGCACTGCTGCCACAGAGGAAGCTTTGTACAGCTCGGCTGCCTTCCTGACTGTCAGAGGCTTCCTGCTTGAACTGGCGGCCTTGCGGCCTTGCCCGGCTGTGGCACGGGACCTGAGGACTTCCCGGGCCGCCTTGACGTTGGCCTGTACACTCATAATCTAGCTGGACGTATTACTACCAACGAGGAACAAATTTGGCCGTGTTTTCGCCCAGAAATGGGGAGGGATCGAGATGGTGCTATGTAGAGGGCTGTCTCAGGGGTTTTATCGCAGGGTAGGCATGATCTTCACGGCCTCATGAAACAACTGCATTAGTAATCTAGCCATATGCTTTAAGTAACTCTGCGGGATAGAGTACCTCGCATAAGAGATAACCTCAGATAACAATCAATCAACACACTGCTGCTGCCCATTATTCTTTACCTGATCCTTGATCCTTTCAGTACGCTTAGTGCGATAGGTTTTGTGGCTGTCTCGGAATTTTGTGGCCAACCAAGCTTGCTTAGTTGGATCGCCTTGGGGCTTGCCCCACCATGAGCCAGCGGGTATTTGCTAAACTGGGGTATGTCCTGGAAGAAGGCTGACGGAGCGCTGAAGCCTGAATGCACAAACTCATCAAGTCGCTCGGCGATACTTTCGACGGACTGTCCATCATGCAAATATGACAAGCCAAGACTGGTTGCACAAGGTCCGTAATGACTCGATCACTAGAGCGTTGACGCTCTCTCAAACTGTCGATCTCGCTGCGGAGGACGGCTTTCGGCACGTGCTCGTAGGGGATATATACATTCGATACTCTGGGCACTGCATCGTCCACAGGGTTTTTGGCCGTTGCACTATAGCGGAGTCTCGGTTTCGATGCGGAGCCTTGGGATTGAGCGATGGGTTAATGTGTAATTTCGGGTGACTACAACTGCATTGCAACGGTGAGCTAGATATCAAAATAATACCAGACGGATTGCGAGAGCACGATTATTGGCAGAGAGAGAGAGGAATGGATACTGGATGCGTTTTCTTTAGAGGCCTTCTACAAATGCATGATTTCCATCGCCAGTGGCATCCCAAACGCAGCGGGACATATCCACAGCCTATCCTTGAACCCGATAGGGTTAAAACAGGCACCATGAACACGAAGATTGCACAGTCGAGCACCCAACGGGAACCAAGCGCGTTTGAACGATTGGGAAAGCCGGCACCTCCAAAATGCTCAAGGTGTCATATTGTAGGCCATTCAAGGACGTCAAAGTCATGCCCCCTGAGACAAGAAGAGGTTTTGTTAGAGTCGTCAGTCTCGCATCTAGCTGAATCCTTAACCACGTCAACGCAGATATTAGCTAGCTAGTCTCAGGAGGCTGAAAATGCATTGGCCAGTCAGATTCGAATTCCATGCTCTTCGATCGATCAGCCCATCGATGTAGAAGAAGCCCAGTGCCAGGATACTATAGTAGTGGGGGCACATCGCCGCAGCCATCACGGGCTTCAGAGGAACCAGAACTGCCCATACCATCACAGTCAACGCCACTACCTTCATCCACACTACCGACAAGCCGAAAAGCTCAAGTGCTGCCGTATTATGCGCCTGAGGCTATATATTAACGATATGTCGCTGCGAGAGCTACATGGTACAAGAGCCAACCTGCTGGGAGCCTCAAGACCAACCAGGCATACCGTGGGGCAATAGGTCTTCCGCAACGGTACAGCAAGGAAACGTACGCTTGGTGCCAAGACTATAAACAGATGGGACGGTTTTGTTATTTGCCACAAGGAGGGCGAAGAGAATAGACGAGAGAAGAAATGATGGCCTACATCGACTGGGACTACGAAGAAGTTCGACGCACGGATGCTCAGGCCCAACAACAGCTAGGAAACAATAGCAAAGAAAAGTCTCGACGCGGCATAGCGGAGATTTTTAGGGAGGCGGAAGAGGATATAAGAGTTCAAGAAGCGCGGTATTCTGTAGCGTAAATATTCTAATCCATTCATTGTTACCTGAGCATGGCCGCCCGCGGAGTACATAAACGATGAATTGTTTTGTGTCAACCTAGCACCGATACATGAATGCAGACATCGAACAAAAGATCAGTGTAGATCGAGGATTAAAAGGAGCGTGTGTTTTTCTATCTAAAGGAGCGACGAGAGTCGGTCTCTTTATACCCGTGTTCAGTCTGCCGATTCATAGACAGCAGGCTGTTGCCTGACGCTAGTTGTGGTCGTTCACGATGATCGTGATCCTTGCCTCCAATAGTAACCGAATATCGCACTAAGCGTACTGAAAGGATCAAGGATCAGGTAAAGAATAATAGGCAGCAGCAGTATATTAATTGATTATTATCTAAGGTTATCTCTTATGCGGGGTACTCTATCCCGCAGAGTTACTTAAAGCATACGGCTAGATTACTAATATAGTTATTTCATGAGGCCGTGAAGATCATGCCTACCCTGCGACACCGAAGGTCTCTAGAGCTTGACATTTTGCTGGGATTGAATCTGGAGCTGGTGACCAATCAAAGACAGGATGCCCCGCTAAAATCTTATCGCGGCGCCCGGGCGCTGATTTTATTGTGGCGCCTGGGCGCCGTTCCAGTGGGACCCATCTCCTCAGAGATCTTAAACCTCCAAGCCGTACCTCGCCCCAGTATCGTACCTCTAATAGTTAGCGCCCACTTTAGGGGCCCTCAAGGAGCATGACTGATAAGGTCTTATCATGCGTCTACTTACTCCTCGCGCGAAAGATAGTATAGAATAGGTATCACTGCTAACCAGAGTTTTGATTGGTTAGAGCCCCTCGTCGTGACCGCCTTGGAAGCTTAAGACCACCGAGATATTTAATCTTCGCATCCTCCACGATCCTCCCGTGCCCTTTTCATATCGTTTAGTCCCCTTGCTTGGGAAAATTTCTCTTGAATCTCCTCTTCCTCCACATCCAGGGTGTTCAACCTAGGCCTTAGAAGACCTCTCATCGCAGCTTATTATCTGCTCCGACAATCCCAATCCAGGGAGCTGGATCGTTTTGTCATCCTGGTACCAACACCTGCCCAACAAATACCAACTGCACAATAATGAGCTTCTGGACAAGGATTTGCCCCGGTTAAATCTCGTCTGATTCTGGGTACGTGGCGTGAGTGTTGGTCCGACTTTCTGACAACCCTAACCGAGCTGCGATTGGGTCACATGTACCTGTGGCCAGGGATGTTCCCCTCATTAACTTTCCACCGCTTGCGAGACTGATCAAGTCATTTATATCCCCAAGACCCTCATTATTTTGCTTCCGAGATCAGACAATCATGTCAAACCAACCTGTAGGGTCCGTCACGCCGGCGGATGCCGCGCCCGTAACCTCATCATCCGGAAATGAGCCCATCCGTGCAAGCGACTCAGAAGTGTGTCTTGTCTGCTCGAAATTACCTCAAACATTGGCTGACATCATCTCAGAGTGACTCTTCCAATGGCGGTGACTCTTCAATGGGCCAAGATACGTTCGTGACTCTAAGCAGCGGATATTACCACATTTCTAATATCGTATCGCAGTTTGAGCAGTACAGCTTCTGTCTCTTCCAGTATCCTCCAGTATCGTCGGCTTCAGGGGCGCACTTATCACAGCGAGAAGTTCGAGTTGAATTATTTTCTTCCCAACGATGACCCCTTACTGGAGTCTCTAGACTTGACGTGCGACTTGAGACTCCACCACGCTCAATGAGAAGCCAGTTGCTGATCACCTCCAGTCATCATTACCTGACAATTCTCCTGGATGAAGAATTGTTCCTCGCCCCCGTGAAAGAGGAAAACATGCAGGTGGGCATCCGCAGTCAGCGATAGACCCTTGTACTACTATTTACACGACGTTGTGCAGCGAGTCCTTGACGTTGGTACTGGGACCGGTAAGTTGCTGAATCATGTACATTGGAGAAGATCCTGACTGATCAGTTGATAAGGTATCTGGGCCATGTACGATGGTAAAGAACTCTGTAGTTGTAGTTCACCTGCTGATCTATTATAGCGAATTCGCTGATCGATACCCTGGTGCCGAGGTTATAGGCACTGATCTCTCTCCATGCCAACCCCAGTGGATCCCCCCAACGCCCGCTTTGAAATTGATGATGCGACCTTGACGTGGACCTGGGACCCAGACCAGTTCAACTTTATCCATATACGCTATCTGTTTGGCGCTGTCAAGGATTGGGGTGGTCTATTCAAGGAGGCCTACCGCTGTTGTGCCCCAGGGGGCTGGGTGCAGTCGACCGAGGCTAATGTCGAGTTCCGCAGTGACGATGGAACTGTCGACAAGGAGCCCAGTCTTCACATGTTCACTAAGCTTTTTCAAGAGGGCGGCAAAGCTTTGGGTCGCCCCTTTTTTGTTGATCATCTGCAGGAAACGGAATTCAGAAAGGCAGGCTTTGTAGATGTCCAAGTCATCGATCACAAGGTATGCAATTTGACTCCCTCGGATAAATCAAGGAACTAACTGATGCTGCAATTCTTAGCTTCCGGTTGGTGGCTGGCCCAAAGATCCCAAGCTGGCCCAGGTTGGTCAGTTTGTCAGAGCCGCCTTGGAAAATGACCTTGAGGGTAAGAAAGCGGGCTCCCCTATCGCATTGACTTTCTGAGGTCTTATGTATGCTTTGTTCTAGGCTTGACTCTCATGATGTGGCACGATTTGTTACAGTGGCCCAAGGATGATTACCAGTTGTTTCTAATGGGCTTGCGAAAGGGGTTACAAAACCCAAAGGTCCATAGCTATATGACTGTGCGTTACGTTTATGGGCGCAAGCCCGAGTAACTAAGGAACACGAAGGTCTAGAGGGCACCTCTTTGACCGCCTGGATCGGCTAGGTTGGAATGGCCTCAACTTTTTGAGATTGTATCGGAAATTCAAGGAACTTTGAAATCGATTCACGGTTTCGATAATCGATCTTGTCGCATGGGACTGACACCGTCGCCACTGGCCCAAATAGTCAGGAGCCCACAGCCATCTCTCCAATCGAGGGCTGGGGCATCATCGTGCCCCCCGGAATTCATCCCCCGTATGAGCAGCCCGTTTACCCTTTGCGTCCTGTAGACAATTGTTAACCTCAGCAATGGGCCCATTCCTCCCATCAAAGTTGATCCCACAGCCCCAATTGAAGTCGACATCACGGGATCCATCCCTTGGCCAGAGTTTACGTATGAAAGCCATCTCATGAGTGTTTTTATTGTGTCTCCAAGGCTAACCTTGCTCAATAGTGTTGAGACAGAAACCCAACGTTTTCTGAAAAGCCTGATCATTGTGAGACTCAAACGGCTACGATGTGCATTATGAAAATAGGGTTGAAAGAGCCTTGTTCTTCTCCAAAGGAAAGGGGTCGGAATACCCCAGATTTATCAACAAAATGATTCGGGTCAAAGCCGGCCAACCGGATCCAAGCGGAGAAATTGATCCACAGCGCTCAGATACGCACAGGCCTAACAAATCTCGCTTATGCTCCACACAAGGGCACGTGCCCGTGGCTTGCTTGAAAGCTGCTCATGGCAATGATGGACTTTGGTAAGATACCACACTCCTAACATGTAAGTTGATAAGTTTTGGAGACGTGTCATGTTCTCAATCATACGCGGGACAACGGGGGGGTGAAGATCCATACACGTTTGGGTTGGCTGCGAAGCCACAAGCAAGAGAACCCACACCGACGCAACTGTACTCTCCAGCCATGGGAGCCTTCATCAGCCACAAGCCAGAGACGTTAGACTTCATCAACCCTAAAGCGTCTGCAATAAATATGCAAAAGAACGTAGTCAAAAGTATGCAGGCCTTGGTATATGTAATTGTAATCTTCGGGCCTTGGAGTGAGGTGATTCCGTCCCGGACATCTTCATGGCCTTGGCCCCGCTCGTAGTTCCGATGAATTCCATCCCGCTTAACCTCAGACGAGGTTCGGATGTCGTCGACCGAGCTCGGGGAGATGAAAGCCGGGATCATGGTAAACTCGACACTCGCCATGTTACTCAAGAAAGGAAGGTATTGATTTCAAGTGGGCCTAAGCCAAGGCAGGCAGCCAATACGAGTGAGACTGCGCTCAAGAGTTAACCTGTTGGTTGTAGCCCAACATCACCCTGACAGTGGAGTGATATATCTGCAGGGAGGGGGCAAAGAATGGTGAAACTCTGGTCTTTGCGTTATTTAACGTGGCAATGTTGTCGTCGGATCCTCATTCACCGCTTACGTTGCCGCATCCAAGTATCAGCGACCAGAGGAAATCGCATCTCCCGAGACATGGCATACTCAGAACCGTCACCGCCTGGGCCCCCAGTCCACTATCATGTCCTTTCAGTTGCACCTTCACCCCCCGAAACAGATGGAGATGGCCTTAGTACTCCACCCACAGGCCAGCCGAAGAATACTGAGCCGCACAGCTTTGGAGAAGGCTGTAACCCGAATCGATGGGCGTTTATGAAAGAGACTGTCGGTTGGAGTGTTTGGCTCGCCGACTTTGCTGCCATCGCCTTGCCGACTGCTTTCGTTATCGTTGCAATCTCGGTGTTGCTTCTGGATGGGAAACCCATTGAGAGCCTCGCTCTTAAAAGATGGCAAAATGCAATTACAGCGGTAAATTTTTGCCGACACGGCCACTCATTGCCTGTGTGCTGATCACTGAAACATAGTTGGCGACAGCGTTTCCCATCATCTTTGCCTTGATAGTCGGCCGCCTCGTCTATGAGATAGCTCGATGGAGGCTCGAAAAAGGAGCTACGCTTGGCTCGCTCGAACAACTGATCGGCAGTCGGACCTTTGGATCTACTGTTGTCACACTACTCTACCATCGAGCCTCAAAACCCCTCAGCATTGTCCTGGTCTTAGTCTGGGCCCTCTCGCCGCTTGGTGCGCAGTCTATGCTACGAATGCTTGAATCACGCCTTGAGCCGCGAGTCCAGGACTCAACTATTATACACTTTGACACTGATGCTCCAACCAAACAATCATGCATGATGCCATCCTCCCCTGACGGCTCAGCAGGTTTGGTTGCCATGGTATCTTATGTGAAGACCATGTTCGGTGCCGTATTACTTTCACCATCAACTACCAAGCTAGATTCGATGGATATCTGGGGAAATGTCAAAGTCCCCATCTTGAAGTCAGCTAGCGACGACTGGACGAGTATCTCCTGGAGCGCCGAGTTGGAACATTACTCTGCATTCGTCGGGATACCTATAACAGGTATCTCTGTGGGCAATAAAACGTTTCATCTTGAATCAAGTTACGTGGATCTTAGTTGCAGCAACATAACCAAATCTGCGACCTTTACACAGGATGTCACCTTCAGTTGGCGAAACTGGAACTCGTTTCCACTTGAAAATGGGACCTGGTACGGTTTCAATACCTCTAGCACTATCGACCGCTCTTCTGCGCCTTGGGCCATGGCATTGGATAGGTTCGTCGATGACTTCTGGAGCGGCTTTGGCGTCCAGTCTCATAGATCCAAGCAGAACATGTACTGCAGACCGGCCTTATTCAAGAACGAGACTGATATCGACGCTGGACTCACAAGGCTCTACTTCCAGGCGATGCTCGGTTCCTCTGCAGCTTTCCCCTTGGCCGGACTCACGGCCTATTGTGATGTTCACCAGAGATATGTTGAATCCCGAGTCACATGTCGGCCGTCAAATATAGGGGCTCAGCAGAATTGCACTGTCACCGCCCAGCGACCGTCACAACGGCCTCACTCCCCTGACTCGATATCACATTTGTCTATTCCTTGGGTTTTTCGCTATATTTCAAGAGAGATACCGTTGACGACCGCGCCACCAAACTCTGCTCACCCGGGGTTTATTCTGCAGTACCTGGACAATCCGAGCATTGGCAATTTCACGATGGTTCAGCAACTAAGCATGTTCGAGCACGTTGATGCTGGCCTCTTCAGCCGACGACTGAGCCAAGTAATCAACACATACATCCTCCTGAGCCAAATGTTCCTTCAAGCAACGGGCGTCAGCGCCGAGTCTGCTGGTACGACAGATTGGAACATGGTCGCTCCGGCTCAAGTCAGTACCTTGATCGAGACCTTTTCGGTTCCACGACTGTGGATTGGACTCTGTCTTCTGTCGTCTCTGATGCTCCTGATCTGTGGAGTTCTAAGCGCGATCCTGACGCGGCTATCAGCTGGACCGGACATCCTGGGATACGCCTCCACACTCATTCGCGACTCGAGGTATATCGACACACCGGACGAGGTGGGTAGGATGGAGGGAGCCGACGTTTCGAGGAAGATGGGGGACCTACGGATCCGGTATGGGTTTGTCCGAGAAAGCCCAGAGGGACAAATGAGGAGTGGAGTTGGGCTGCAAGAAGAGACGCAGCCACTCAGGCTCCACCGCGGTTAGCCTGTGTCAACGGTACATGGCCTTGGCAATATCTACATCCAGGCGGGACAGCTGGCTGGGCTCCGGCACATAGTCGGCACGCAGTGTAGGTGTAAGGTTGCTTTTTAACCGTGTGGCTACCAACTCAGGCCAGACGATACTGTAGCAGCCAACCCAGATGAAGCTACGCCGTCACTCTAACTATCACTCAACTTGCAGTTTCGGGTTTTTATGATCCTAAGCCGCTCTAGGACTCGCAGATAATAGCCTTAGTAATATGTTTATCTTGCATATCTACCTCTTATGAATAAGAGCTATGCAATTTTTTTTTTAAATTATTAAAACTTTTCTTAACTGTTACTAAGATTAAACAAATACATGAGGTATATACAAGGACTGATAGTAGTAATATTACTATTAGTCCCAGTTTGCTAAATTGTCCTCAGGGACCGATCTATAAATATTCCTTCAGCACTAGAGCTAGTGATTAGGCGGCTCTGCCCATGTTGTAATATAGCATCCCGGACGAGTTGTCGCGCGTGTGGCATACATGCCACCATCATACCCACGCAAACCTCAACATTTGACCATATGACGATTCCTACAGAGTCGACTACACAAAGCGTTAGCAATCTGCCACGCTTATGTGAAAGTCAAAGCCAATCCATTACATACCGGTCACGTTCCATGATGTCGAAAAGACAATGAGACTTGGAATACGGATCGTGCTAACGGTGGTGAGACTAGACATAGCATTAGTTTGCAATCCCACCATGGAAAGAGCTCATACTGCTCACAATATACCAACGCTGAACATGGCAATAACGCCAACCTTCTTCTTGAACTTGACCCCCAATTTTACGAGTTGGCTCAAAGGGAGGATAAGCATCCAGATGTCCAATGCGACGTTCAGTGCACCGTGAGAGATCCCCATAGCATTGCCATCGACAATTACACCGCGAGGAGTCTTGTCCTTCCAGCCCTCCCAGAAAAGCCATAGAGGCATTCGTTGGATGAGGAAAAGGATTAAGTAGATCAAGCATATAAGGACAGTGAGTCCCGTGGTCCATCGAACCACTGTTTGAAACTTGTGGCTGGGAAATATCCGAAGAAAAAAGAAGAGAATTGATAACTTGATCAACCCTAGGGATATCGCGTATGCGAACTCACAGGAAAGCAGGTACTGCAATTATTGCAGTTAGCACAGAGAAGGAGCGAAAGTATTGCCTAGATAACTCACTATTAAGAAAGTTGTTATGTCTTCATCACGCACAGTCCAGATGTCGAGGCCTAGGCCTTTGGAAGGCACTGCAACGGTACGGTCTCCTGTTAGCAGATCGTCCCAAAAGCAGGAACCGTGGCAAGGATAACTTACTTATTTGGCAAAAGACGTTGAATGCAACGACAACTGGCTGCATTGGGTCAGTTGGCGGCCGGTACACCTAAGTCTGGGTGACATACAAACGCTGCCAAAATCAGGCTGTCGTCATGTCCCCACGGGATGGGCCCAAAGGCTTTGGAGACAATTCTCATGGCAAAAAGGATTGCGGCTGATATCCCCATGACCAGGCAGGTGATTCTTATTTCACGACGGCGATCTGTCGCTGGAACTCCACACACTGTTTGGGTAATTTTCTTATAGCCTAAGAAGCGTTTTAGAATCCAATGTCAAAGCAAAGAAACTCATCTCTCCACCCGCCTATGAGTCCTGGGAACTTACTGAAAATCTCGGTGACATTGCAATCGTGTGTCACACAAATTTCAACTGCACGACGGAGCTTTTGGTGTTGGCATAGTTGTACCTCTTGTTGAAAATCGACAGTCTGATTTATCGTCTGGACTAAGCATTCTGTCTGCGTGTTTGTTAAAATCGTGGACAAGAACGATGGGAAACCAGCACTGACAGCGCAGGCCGGTGCCTCTTCAACGGAACCTAGGCTGAAAGTGGGAGTTTGAGCCGCAGAAAGGTGCGCATTGAATACTATAGCGAAAGCTAGTGTGCGAGAGACCTGATGATCCAATATGGTGTACATGAGGGCATTCGCAACAGTTGAGCTGTCTACCTGCAACACAACACCATTCAAGCGGACTGGAAAGGAAGCAAATTTTGAAGTACGCAAGAGACCAAAGCCTTCACAGGAACGCAATCTTTCTTATCCCGCCATCAGCACCAGACCAGAAACTCCCTCGGCACTGGTGGCTTGAACATGGCGCTCTCTTAGACGCCAGGCCAGCTGCAATAGACATTAGTGGAGGGGCCCGATCCTTCTGTTTCTCTCGGTTCCGGGGCTGGTAGCGCCAAAGATCTGCGCCCTAGAACACAACTCACAGGCATGGCGCGGGAAGAGACAAGCACACAGGAAGGTCAAGTTGGTGCCACAAACAGCGGCTCTAGCTCTGGTCGGCGGAATGGGGCGACATTCCAGAAGTGCACACTTATTATTGCAAGCGTAATGCCACCAAAGTTTATCACTGATTTTAAGTACCCACCGAGCTGTATACAAACGTCCGTGCTCAAGAATTTGTGTGCAATAGACTTGTGGCGACTAGGTAGTGAGAATAGGGGCTTATATACCTGACTAGCAAAGGTACCCCTACCATTCCACAGGAGTGATAGGCAGCAGATGGCTGGGCAAGAGTGATGGGCAAAGCAAAATTACGCGTAGCGCAACACATCAGGAGAGGCATGACGCTCACGAAGCCCATTGTGTCACAATGGCTTGACGTCTCAGAGAGTTGCGGGGCCCCTACCACAAGAGGCCTTTTGGAAATGAATACCCCGGAACCGTCAGGTGGTGGCTTGCTTTGTTCTAGTCGGCGGAATAGCAACTTCGCGATGCCTTAATGCCTGGGATGAAGATGTTAATGAAGATTGTGGCCCCTAGACCTAATACAATGGCTAGTGTGTCGAAGAATTGCAATTAGATACCAAACCTAACCGAGAGGCTCATAATAATTGGCATGGCAAGCTCGGTACCGAAGGAGCCCTTCTCCCTACTCCGAGTCTACAAACCAAAGGCCCTCGCTCGCATGAAATGATGCAGTTTTAACTCCCCTCTTCCTTTGGTTAATCCACTCTCCACTGTTAAGCCGGTTTCTCATCTACATCAATCCTCAATCATTTCAGCCATGGAGAACCTGACCGAGAAACAGCTCTTGGGGGTCAAAATGATGCATGAGCTCTTTGGTCCAGAGTTGTTCGATGCTCACAAAGCAAACTCGGTAGGTCTTGCACGAACCGAAGGTGAATCATTGGTACTAACAACAGCTCAGCGTGACGACTTGCCAAGCAAGGTCGGCGCTGAATACATCACCGAGACGTGCTTTTCGTCGTACGCTTGACCAGGCCTCAGTTTTCAGTAACGGTCTCTGATGAACATTGCCATGCTGATAGCTTTGAACTGAGGCCCCGAACTGCGTATTCACATCAGGGCAGGTCTCAACAACGGCTTGCAGGAGGAGCAGTTTACAGAGGCTTACAGACATGCCATGGTGTACTGTGGGGTTCCAGCTGGTAGAGACGCGTTGCTGATTGCCAGTGAGGTTTTTGAAGAAAGGAAGGCAGCCAGCAAGAGAGCCGAGAGTGCCAAACTCAGCTAGAGTGATGTCGTCAAATAGCTACATTGAAACGCAAACTACATATGACATGCTAGTGCGTTTTAATGCTTTCATGTGTCTGTCTTTCTATTCTTGGATGTTGCCGTCGACGAAGACGTCATTGATACCAACTGACTGCTGTGACTCTCTGGGCTAGGGTCCATGTTCACGGACCCTGCTGATGTTTTGATGGCAATAGGATAACAAAGCAGCCTGAGGCTGGATCACAAGGGTTGGGTTCTAGCACCGTGCTTGCTCAGCCCTACAGCAGACATTTCCCCTCAACAGGTTCGCCACTAGACATATTGCCGGATGCCGGGCTTAGCAAGCTGTGAGCCGAATATTGTATCCGACTAACTTGTCCCAATCCGATGAGCTGGTCCAGTTCAGTTAGCGTGGAGTTGAGGAGCTGCTGTAAATGGATGGAATGTTAACTCATTACCCTAGACTTTCCCTAGATTCTCCCCAGATTCCTCGACAACCTTGTTCGCTCTCCCTGAATTCTCCCTAATTCCCAAATCTTTAAGACCTCGCATATATTGTACCTTTATATGATGGAAAGTAGCTCAATGATGGCTTGCAATATGAAGAACAAACCCACAACCGACATGATTGAAACCGCGGATCCACGCGATGATGCTGTCGAAAAGGGCCTCGACCAAGATCTCGGTGACCCTGTCGAGGACAGAAGGCTCGTTCGAAGCATTGACTTTCACGTTGTGCCCTGGATCTGCATCACATACGCCCTTTCTCTAATCGACCGCACAAACATGGCAGCCGCTAGGATTATCGGCATGGAAGCTAATCTTAACTTGACTGGCAACTAGTTAAACGTGGCCCTTCTTGGAGTGCTATTGCCATGTGCTTTGGTTTTGTCAAGATGTATGGGCAGTGCTGAGGAGCGCGCCATAATTCAACGTCGTCTCTCAGACCAAGGAGAAGACGCTGAGGGGAAAGGCACCATCAAGTCGTTCCTCGAACCTGCACTCGACTAGAAGGTCTATGTCATACCTCTCTTGCTTATGCTGCCTACCCAACTACCTACGCCTCATCCTTCTTTTCGCCCTCTATCCTTGCGAGGTTCGGATTCAGTGTCGCCCTCAGTCAGTTTCTAACGACTCCGCCATACATCTTTGGCGCCATCGTTCCTATCCTTACCGGCATCATGGTTGACCGCGTTCGGCTCCGCTCCCCGTTCATCATCGGCTACTCAATTTGCACATGACCGGTCTCGCTATGATCTCCTAGGGCGATAGCCAGGATGCCAGGTACACAGGTATGTTCTTGGCTATTGTGGGAAGTAACTGTGCCATTTCATCTGCATTGGCGTTTCTCGCCAACAACGTCGTTGGGACACACAAGAGACGATTTGCAGTTTCCATCCAGACCATCTTTGGTGAAATCGAAGGAATTATTGGCTCCCTCATGTTCTGGGAGGAGGATTATCCTGGGCTGCCTGGGTTGCAGTTCACATTGACATTACTACGTATGTTCTGAGACTTATCTTCCTGATACACCTAGGTATGTAAAGATTTGAGATGTGCGCTCAAGAGTGTCGAGCATGTGCGGTGGCATCAAAGGATGACCTTCTGGGAAATCATCTTGGGCGGGTAAGCAGGCGGTGTTCGAAATAAACGGGACTCTCTAGCCAGTGACAAAAAAGACCGAGCCTAGCCTGACCACAGGGCTATAGCTATGTGTTCAATACTTTCTGTCCCCCTCAAGACTACATCACCTGGTAAGATTTGCCTATCGTGGGTCCTGGAAGATTGGTGGGTGATGTCGCAAAGATAGCGCCTCAATAGTGCACTCAATAGCCCATTCCATGGTGCCCCACTAGTAACCTTTGGGCTAGATGAATGCAGGAACCAATATTTTAGTGGATGTTATTCTCAGGTCCACGGCTTTGATTGGAAAGGAGCGTTTGTGGCGAAGACGCCACTCATTAGCTCAACAGCGGCTTTCCTGGGTTGACAGGACCTACTAATACTTCTAATTCTGTGCTCCGATGCTTCTGTTCCCCAGGACTAACATTCGTTTTATTTCCTCCTCAACTCAAGGATCTAGTACTTCAGCCGCCGCCATGGGAGCCTCCATCTCAGTCGTCAGCAACCCCGAAACAGTCGCCAACGCCATCTTCACGAGTGGTGTGACCGTCACTGACGCATCTTGGAACACTGGATTCGACGAGAACGCCGTGGGCACCTTCACCAATGGCCCCTTGGGTCTCACGTCTGGCGGCATCTTGACGACAGGCGGTTCGATAGACGCATCAGCATGGCAACCATATTCTCTCAACATAGACAACGACGCGGGCGCGTCCCAGACCTATTGTGGAGCAGATTCCCAAGATGCTGCTGTCTTGACGGTTGATATTGAAGTCCAGCAGGGTTTCAATGGAGTCGAGGTTGAATTCGTTCTCGCGTCGGAGGAGTTCTCATAGTAAGCCGCTATATGTTGTCCATTCACTATGGCGCTTTTACTGATCAGACAAGCACACACGCGGACCCGATTGGCATATATCTGGACGGCGAGCAGTATGCCCTGGACCCGGACGGAAGCAGAATAACGGCCAAATCGTACTACCTATCCCCCGGACGAGCCATCGAGAACCCATACCAAATCTTCCAATATCCCTCTTGGTCCACCTATGCAGCATCGTCGAAGCCGCTGATCATGGGTATTGCCGCAGAGCCTGGGGCACACACCATGGTCTTTGCCATCTGCGACAATGTCGACGCCCAGCATGACTCGGCGCTCTTTGTGAGGGCCAAAGGCTGCAAGGACTGTGTGGCAGACGTCAAGATCCACTATCTCACGCAGACAACCACAACCATTTCGACTTTTACTTCGACCATTGAGCCAGTTAGCATGTCTGCTGGCACTGTCTTAATCGGTGTGACGGCGGACCCGACCACATCAGCTACGTCTAGCGAGGCCCCAACGAGTTCCAGTGAGCTGCCTACAACAGCTACATCCAGCGAAGCTTCGACGGCCACCTCCACTGAGTATTCATCTTCATCAACTGAGGGTTCGACTACATCCACCGAGGCTTCTACCACTTCTAAGGAGACTTCTGTCACGTCCACTGAAGTATCAACCGAGTCGTCCGCCACGACAACCGCTGCCAGCGAGAGCTCAACAGTATCAACTACGGATTCCACAATAACCACGTTGAGCACCGATTCTTCTGTCACAACGGTCACATCTTCTGAGTTTTCCTCAACTATTTCAACCGAGACTTTGTCCACAACGTCACAGGCCACCACCACCGTATCAACCATCGACTCCACAATGACAACCCTGACAACATCTCGAAGACCTTGCCGTCCTGCATAGTACAGTAGTCATAATTTTAGGTTCTAGTGTATATATGTATACTTTGGTACACACTCGCGGAATGAAGCGTATTTCATTATTGTAAATATTAAGTCAGACTATGAGACATGGCCGTTGGTGGACAACTCTTATTGCTACACTCATCCTCCATCTTCCGTCCTACCACCTTTACGAACCCTCTCGTACAGTTCTCGCCGTGATCGAAAAGCGGGCGCCGAGTCGCGAGTATATAAAGATCCTCACAAGAATTGCGGTTACTAGGACGATCATGTTATCACGTCGTCACCACAATCACCTCCAATCTTGGCATGAGCATCGTGACCCTCGTGCGTCTTGCTGATGTTGCTGTATTCGATTATGAACTTGATGATGTGTGGCGGCCCTCGACAGCACCGAGGGTACTTAGGAGATGAGCCGTGGTTTGTGGTTGTCTTAGTCTATAGCTGTTACTCGTTAAACAAAGGGGTGACCGATGGAACTTGGACGATGGAATAGATCTAGTGATAACTACCGGTTCAAGCTATCTCTGACAGCTGGGCCACGGTTGGTTCTCTTCCCGGCAAAAAGAAAATTTAGTTAGGGTAGTTACTACTGAAAAAGTAACTTACTATCGGATAGACCTGCTTAGAAAATATGCCCCTTACAAGTAAGAACTGGTTCTCTCTCGCCGCACGATTGGCTTTTCTTCCAACCAAATGCTCTGGACATGCCGGCTGGCAAGATACTCCGAAGATAGCCAGCAACATTCTGACGATGGGATAGAGTCGGCCGCTCTCATAAATTGTCGCCGAGCGTTTCACTTATCTATCCGAATGACCAGAAAGCAGAAGGACATGTTGCAGGGACTGTTTTTCAGGGCATGGTCTGACTTGGTACAGGAGTACCCCACGCTACCTATGAAATATGAAAGCGATAGACTGCCCGCTCTTGCCGGTATCGCTGATATTATGAGCCAGATAATACCTTACCAGTATCTCTTGGGGGATTAGTGGTCGACGGATCCTTTCTGGAACGCTGTTCAAGAGTCAGGTTTATGCCTGCTTTGACGTGGGCATGGTGCTTGCAAATTTCGACCCAGACCTATGGTTACATAAGGTTTCAATCAGAAATAACACGTGCGTTCGGGATTACAGAGGATGGGTAGGGGTTAGGCGACAATTGGGAAGAGAAGACTAAAGCACAATACATAAGACCTCCGTAGCTCTTTGTCAAGTTTGACGCCTCGACCCAAGGACGAGTAGCGATATTCATCATGCGCAATTCAGCCAAACATAATAGTTCAAAAACAAAGCTCTATGTTTTGCTAAAATACCCAAAGGCATTCCGGTCCCTGGACAGTATCTCCAGGCCAAAGAAGAGCCATTTGAATGCGACTCTGAGCCATAATCTTCCCAATTCGACAGCCAACTATTTTATGGTTGATTCGACCCTTATTCGAGACACCTGCTTTCATATCCCGAAACTGCCCGGAGCGAATTGAGCCCTCTCCAAGTTGGAGAAGTGGTTCCCGATTGGGCAATTGTCCGGAGTTCGAAGTCAGACGCTGCAGAGATGAGGTACCCATCGGGGTGGCGCCCATCCATGAGTAGGTCAAGGTTGGACTGTACCAGGTTCATGCCTGGTCTAGAATCCAGAATCCTTGCTTCGGATGGCATCGACAGTGAGCTTCAGTCTAAGGTCAAATCCTGTTGGTCACAGGACGCTGACTTGTCTCTGGTTTACTTGGATAATATAGAGGGTAGACAGCCAGATGCTACCGTCTCATCTTTACGAAATTAGGGGTGAATCAGGGAGTATGCCCCACCAAATGACCTATTACAGCAAGAATAGGCAAACATTTATCGGCCAGCTGAGTACTTATTACCAGTTGCCCATGGTTATGCTTCATAATACAATATTGAGCCAGATCAACAGTAAGACTGGCGATCGTCATTGCAATGGGTTGTTTCGCCTGCTGGGGTGAACGCAAGTGCTAACCTTGACCTGGTATCGGTCTCGGTCTCGGTCTCGACTTCGGTCTCGGTCTTGGACATGGGATGGGTTGGTACCCGGTAACTGCGGAAGACGCATTCAATTCCCTGTCAACCTAGCACTTATCCATGCAATATTATCTTGATTTATTCCCCCTTTGATGTTTAATCTTATGTTCTAGGCTGCTTGATTTACAGAAAGCTCTTAACAAAACCACAATGGCAGACGGAAGCACACCAATACTGGCAGATGAGCGTCAAGCGACCAAGCCGGTGACGATGCCTGACGAAGATACTCACATCAACTTCACAGTTGGATGGGAAGAACCATCTGATCAGGACCCCGCGAATCCCCTCAATTGGTCGACGCGCCGTAAATGGAGCATCATCGGGATCCTGTCTTTTATCACCTTTCTTACGTATGACTTCAGTTCATCCTGATAACCTCGATGTGCTAAACGCTCCATAGGCCTTTGGCGTCTGCAATGATGGCTCCTGGTGTACCAGTTATTATGGCCGAGTTTGAAAGCTCCAATGACGAAATTGCGACATTCATGGTTTCTGTCTTTGTGCTGGGATTTGCATTCGGGCCGCTACTGATGGCGCCTATGAGCGAGCTTTACGGCCGAACACCAGTTTACCACGTCTGCAACACTCTTTTCATCATCTTGTCAATTGGATGTGCCGTGTCTCAGAATATAGGGATGCTGATTGCATTTCGATTCCTCTCTGGGTTTGTTGGGGTCGCTACGGTAACCTGCGGCAGTGGCACGATAGCAGATATGATTCCTCCTGAGCAACGAGGAGCCGCCATGTCTATATGGTCGATTGGGCCTCTCCTTGGACCCGTAGTTGGACCTGTTTGTTCTGGCTTTCTGGTTGAGGCCAAGGGTTGGAGATGGGTGTTTTGGGTCATAACTATTGTGGTGAGTTCAACTCCTTTTACCATACCTGCTGGATAAGTGACTAACGTATTGGTGACTTCAGTCTGGAGCTGTCATCTTGGTTTCCTTTTTCATCTTCCGAGAGACGTATGCACCAGTCCTTCTCGAGCGAAAAGCTTCGAAACTACGCAAGGCGACCGGCAACAATAAGTATCGCTCAGTCATGCAAGCGAAAGGCACACCAAAGCAAGTCTTCATATCTGCCATCACTCGACCGACACGAATGCTTCTTTTCTCTCCCATTGTATCCATGGTCTGCCTATATATCGCCACCCTCTACGGCATGCTATATCTGTTATTCACCACCTTTACCTTCGTGTACCATGACATGTATGGGTTCAGCGCGGTGGGTGCAGGATTGTCATTTATCGCTGGAGGCATCGGAAATCTCCTTGGCCTGATGTTTGTGGGATATCTGTCGGATAGGTTGATAAGAGATGGTCAGATTAAAGGCAAGGCTGTTGAGCCAGAACAGCGGCTAGATCTGAGACTCACTATCCCCACCGCTTTGACTCTCCCCATCGGCCTGATCATGTACGGCTGGACAGCAGAGAAGCAACTGCATTGGATCGTGCCTATGGTCGGTACAAGCATCATGGGCTTCGGCATGATCGGCATCTTTATGATCTCGCAGACGTATCTTGTCGACGCGTTCACGAGACATGCTGCCTCTGTCACCGCAGCGAATGCCGTCTTACGGAGTTTGCTGGGAGCCCTTCTACCCCTTTGTGGCTTGAAGCTCTACGATTCACTTGGTCTTGGTTGGGGAAATACGTTGCTTGGATTGATTTGTCTTGCCCTGGCGCCTGTGCCGTGGCTGCTGAATAGTTTTGGTGGAAGGATACGAAACAGCCCAAGATTTCGGCGAGAGTTTTGATGATGGTATGTTGGAATCTTGGTGGGTTGACATCTAGAGAGGCATTGTGGCTGGCGAATTGGCAATGGTAAGGAGTCAGGCTAGTTATTTGTCAGGATTATGTTGAGGCAGCACTCAATGTAGTCAAGCCCGTATTTATACTTGTTTCCCTAGAGCAAGATCAAGCATTTATATTCCTCAAGAACACGTTTGGTGGTCCATGCTAAACATGCAACAACAGCTTTCAGTTGAGGCAGCTAAAATCGGGAACTCACAACTCTGTTGTCTTCTGTACGTTGACTGGAGTGTTGCTCTCCCCTTGTTTATGAAGGGAATATCCTAGACCATGAGCTTTCAACTTAGCGAGCTCAGAATGATTTTGACTGTGGAGACATAGCTAGTGCCCGAGAAACAAGATTCATGGGAGATGATGCATGAATTTCATCGCATCATATCCCGTTCATGGCGTGACGATGTTAAAGCTGGGGTCGCCTGGGTCGAGGAGGGCAGCGAGACGTTCCAGCGCTGTGCTGTCGCCAGTAATCTCTACGCCTGCCTTTACAAGTGCCTCAGGGCTGAGCCCAGACACCGCAATCACAGGTAGGGTGCGAGTCGTCGTAGTGAGGGTCACATTGGCGCTGGTCGACGGGACAGCCCTGGTATAGATGAGGGTGCCGTTGGAGAGCCACAGGCGATAGCGGTAGGGCTGATCGTTGAGCACCACGTCAATCGAACATTGCTCGTGCCAGGCCTTTGGGCCGTTGATCTGGATGGCGAGGGAGTCGAAGAGCATCTCGGGTGTGAGCTGGGCAATCACGTCGGCCGAGGCAGCTTTCGTTGGCGTGCCAAAGTTGTGATGGCGCAACTCGGTAGCTCCCGACATGTAGAAATTCCTCCAGGTGCCGTTCTCGGCCCCATATCCCAGCTGCTCGTAGGTATCGGCCAGCAAACCTCGCGCGCCCGAGTGGTCCGGTTCGGCAAAGACGGCGTGGTTGAGGATCTCCGCTGCCCAACGGAGGTCGCCCTCATCAAACGCCTTTCGGGCCTTGATGACGATCTGGTCTACGCCACCAATAAGTTCGACGTAGCGTTTGGCCCTCTCCACGGGCACGTGCTGCCATAGATGGGCCGGGTTGCCATCGAACCAGCCCATATAACGCTGATAGATGGCCTTTACGTTGTGATTGACCGAGCCATAGTAGCCGCGGGCATTCCAGGCCTTCTCGATGGCTGGCGGCAGAGTCATCTGCTCCGCAATCTCTGGACCGTTGAGGCCCATATTCATCATGCGCAGTGTCTGGTCGTGCACGTACGCGTAGAGGTCGCGCTGGCAGGTGAGGAACTCAACAACCCGGTCGGCGCCCCAGGTAGGCCAGTGGTGAGAGGCGAATACGACCTCGGCTTTGCCGCCAAACATGTCAATCGTCTCGGTCAGGTAACCAGCCCATCCATGCGGATCGCGGACCAGGGCTCCGCGCAAGGTCAACAGGTTATGAAATGTGTGGGTGGCGTCCTCAGCTGCACAAAGTGCTTTGGCCTCTGGGAAGTAGATGAGCATCTCAGAAGGTGCTTCGGTGTCTGGTGCCATCTGGAACTCCATACGGACGCCGTCAACAATTCTCTCCTCGCCCGTCTTAGTAATCTCGTCGGTGGGCGCAATGAGTGTGATGGTCCCGGTCGAGACCGTCTGCCCGAGTCCGGCTCCAATTTGGCCCTGCGGTCCGCGGTTGAGGGCAGCGCCGTACATGTAGGCGGCACGGCGGCTCATGGCGGTGCCTGCAAACACGTTCTCGGCTACTGCGTGTTTGAGGAAGCCCTCAGGCGCCAAAACCGGCACCGCTCCTGAGTCAACTTCTTCCTGGGAGATAAAACCCTTGACTCCACCAAAATGATCGGCGTGGGAGTGCGTATAGATGATGGCCTTCACAGGCCTCGAGCCACGATGCTCTCGGTAGAGCGAAAGCGCGGCTGCCCCGGTCTCAGCCGACGTGAGAGGATCGATGATGGTGACACCTTTGTCACCTTCGACGAAGGTAGTGTTGGAGAGGTCAAGGCCTCGTACCTGGTAGATGCCCTTGACAACTTTGAAAAGGCCGTGCAAGGCGCTCAGCCTTGACTGGCGCCACAGGCTCGGGTTGGCCGTGGTAGGCGACTCTTCCTTGAGGAACTTGTAGACATCGTTATTCCACACAACCCCACCATCTGCGTCAGTGACGATGTTGGGCTCGCGGCAACCAACGAAGCCTCTTCTTGCCTCCTCAAAGTCTCGGGTGTCCTCAAAGGAGAGGCTATTCCGTATCTCTTCCTGGTGCTTAATAATCGCCTCGGTCGCCAGCTTAGAAGAGGCCATATTTGGAGTTCCAGTTGCTCACATCAAAGATGAAAGGATAAAATAGTCACGTAGTCGGCGGATGATTTTTCAATGAAATGATATCTGTGTTGTCAGAGGCTTGTTCAAGTGGAACATATTTTCAACCGAGGTTGATGATATCTGAACATCGCTCTATCCGCTCCATCCGCCTTCATGCAACCTCCATCCCCACACACTGGGTGACTACAAGTACCCAAGCCCAACGGCGGGGGTGAACCTTCATACATGATGACGAGATCGTCTACACCCTCTTTTGCTGCTAGTGCAACATCTCGCTTTGGCGTTCATTGGTCAGGATCCAGTCATTGCTGTTCCGATAAGCCACCATCAGCAAGACTCACCAGTAAGAAAATCCAACTCAACAGAAAGGAACCGTCTTGGTGTGGGAAATTTAGACTCTCGGGAGTCCTGGACGCTTTCCAATCTGCATGCTTCGGACTTGAGCCCATCTCACTCTTTATCAGGATCGACAAAGATTTATCGACCTTGAACTAGCTCCCATCAATACATCAGTCCTTCGAAGGGGATGGGTTGGGAAAATAATAGGCGATGGAGCACCTTTCTCTTTCCCAGCAATACTCACACATTATCCCCTAAGCTGGCAAGGAGCTCCAGTCCGTACCTCGCCCCAGTGTTATTGGGATAACTCAAGTATGCGGTAAGAATGATCTCACATGTTAGAACACTAGATTGTGAGTACTACCTTCCGAAGCAAGATTTGGTAATGATTAAAGTATCTCTCATATGAATAAATGCAATTGGCCTGAACCCCCCGGAGTGACCTGGTTGGAGCTCCTTGCCAGCTTAAGAGATAACCCTGGGTGGTGAGCCCGTACTCACACAAAGTTTGGCCGAGCTCAGTCTCATATGCGTTTGATCCAGCCGCTGTAGCTACTGCCCTTCTTGCGCCTAATTCGGGAACTTTGATAACGTTCCTAGTCAGTGAAGCCAGTTTGCTCAACATTTTGGTCCACGTTGCCGTGTTTCAGCCCCCCCCCCCCGAACAAGGCTTTAACCCCAGACCAGTGCCCCCGCAACCCATTTTTGGTTCTGACAGTTGAGGCTTGAAGAGTGCCGTGTTTGGATCCTTAGAGGAAGAGTACGAATCGTTGGTAAGAGGAAAAGAAACGATTGTTTCCTATATTTTACGCCTTCTGCGACAACTCGTCGTGTTTCCAATGACGAAACAGTGAGTGGCTGGTTAGAACTCTTTCGGGTCATTCTTGGAACAGCTTTTCATCAAGTTTTGGGACCATTAACACCAAGCACCGGTTTTCTAGCAGAAATCTAATCCACAGAAAAAAACAGGCTGTCTAATAAAAAGATGAAAAACTCCAAGAACGTGGTGAGGGGTGGGCTTAGCATAATATGTGGATTTAGTCCGTAATACAAATCGCACTTGTGATCCCCAGCTAAACAAGATCTGAAATTACTATGAATAACCTATCCTCTCCACTTCCTATACCACAGTACCTATTAAAAAGTGACAAATCCACTATCACATTTAACGGGGCATTATTTACTGCAACGAAGGTCTTGATTTCTCACTACATGAGTGACTGGAGTTGGTCTGCTATATCCTTCTGTGGGTAGGGTCGTATGAGTGCTGTGACGGGGTTCTCCTTGCGAGGTTCTCTTAAAGACCTGCTGACATTTCTGAGTCACATAGCCTGTGGTAGGAGCAGCTTTAGTCATATGATATGATACTCACCTATAATCCTAAAGGGAGTGACAGTCAAAACCAGCCAGTCACTCTACTTTGCCCTCTGGGCCAACTTGCCTCGCACCACATTGACGGCAGAACCTATCCCCGACTTGGCAAGCAAAGCCACATTGAGTGCAATATTTAGTTGTTAACCCTGTAGCGGGCACAGTAGGACTGATGCCTTGGGCACTCCTTAGCCCCCCATCCTGCGATAGAGATCGTGGCGAGTATGCCGGCAGCTGTGGAGGAGACGGCATGAGTTGCTCCGGCTGGATGCTGGCCGACACATTTGTACCAGGTGTGTAGGGTTGCCCTGGCATTGTCGCCAGGAGCCCCACGTCCTGTGCTTGAACTGGTATCGGTGATTGGGTGCTGTAATACTGCTGTGGCGGTGGTGGTGCAAGTGCAGCGGCGCTGGGCTGAGGAGCTGGGTTTTCAACGGCCGCCTTCTGTATCGCTTCATCGACGGCGCGCTGCATTCGTCGTTCCTGTTCTTCCTCATTGCGTCTCCGCAGCTCGACCTCGCGCTGTATCTCCAACTCGCGCTGGGTGTCCACAACTGCCTGCCTTTCTACTTCGTGCCTGGCGGCTGCCCTGGATGCGCCGACGACGACGGCGGCGCCGAGAATGGGTCTCCGTCGACGCCCGAACATTGTGATGACCGCGGTTTTGCAGGTTCGAAAGTGTGCTTGGGATGGAAAGAAGCCCAGATCGGATGATAACAGCATCAGGAAACACGATCACATGGTAAGGGTGCGTCGAGCGTTTTAACGAGAAAACCGAAACCTGGCAGGCCCTCAGCGCCGTTCCTCCATCCGGCATGCGATTGCTCTCTAGCACGAGGTTTACACTTAGAGTTCAAGCCGCCTCGTCTACCATACGAATTCATTGGTCCGTCACATGGCGAGCGTGACGGTCCATAATACGTCCCGCGAGACCCATCTCTTTCCCAAGTAACAGGGCAGTCAAGTTTGTTGTGGAAAATCACGATGGTCAATGCCGAGCACATGTGAAGGGATGTTCCTCCTTGATTCTCTATACAGTCTCATGTCTAAGGGGTTAAGAGGCAGTTTTTTTTTTAACGTGTGGTTGAGTAGTATGCAAATTCATGATGCAGAATTATTGCTCGCAGTGTAGTTATACTCTGTACATTAGATGCATAAGTGACGTCGTCGTGATAACGTGGCATTTATGATTTGGGTAATTAGTGCCCCCGCGTGACACCTCGTGTTGTAGACCACGCCATTCTTGTGCCGAGGGTAATAAGGACGCGCCAAAATCCTACTAGTTAGCGATTGGCTCTCTGCTGAGATGTGTTTGACTTCGCTTGATGTGTAGGTTTCTCGTGGAACCCATATACCCAGATGCCTCGAAGTAACAACACCGTTCATGTCTATACGGGTGGCTTAGATCAATGGATGCCTCTAGCTATGTGCACTCAGACGGTTTGGTTCATGTGGTGTCTACAGTTGAACTTGGGCCGAGCATTCTGCTTCGGGCTGCCTCTTGAAACACCTAGGCTAGAGCTTAAAAGTCGTTTCAACCGTCCTTCAGGAAACAACAAGTATATCCTCAAAGGTCAATATCAAAATCTTCGATCTGGGGTATGGGCATAGAGATTCCAGATACGATTAACAATATTGACTAAAACCGCTGCTTAATACGTCGTTGGTAGTCTTTGTTGCTCAAAGCTTCGCCCTGGAATCATCATGGTGCTCTCCTGACTTCTGGGCCGCCCTGTCTAGAAGAGACTTCAACCCAGTGATTCCTCGCGTTGCCAGTTGAAGGGGAACCTCCCGCCCCGGAATGTGCAGTGAATGAGAGAAAACCTCCAGGGATAAAGGCCCAGTGTATCCCATCTTTAAAATTGCAGACACCACCATCTCAACTGGCAAATATCCTCCCCGCCTCTGTTCCTCGGGGAACAGTCGATGCGAGCGTGACCACGGTAATAACCGGGGCACGCTCTGATCCTCCGCCGGTTTGAAGCCTCGACCTGCCATCCTCTCGGCGTCGGCGACCTGTACGAAGAAAATTTTCTCTGGTTTGACAGTCGTTGCCATGGATGCCATCGACTCGCCGAGGATCCGAAGGGCTTGATCTCGCGAAGCGTACAGCATGCTGCCCTCCCCAACGGTGGAGTATGGATCCGCGAACTCGACGGCGAGAATGTTGAACGTGTCCAGGATGATTCCCACGTTGGGACGGTCCACTGCACGGACAACCTCCCAGGCGGAAGCCCAGGTATTCCTGCGTGCCCAGGAAAGTGGTTCATAGCCGATACGTATCTGCTTTCCACCATCCTTCCTAGAGAACTCAGCGGCAAGGTCTCCTAGCTCTGCCAAGTCCCTCACAACAGTCTGAAAGTTGGCAGTCGCTATCTCCCCGTCATCTGGCCGCATACTGCTGCACATGAAGACAAGATCGGTATCAAAAGCGCGCATGAATGGGAACCTGGCGGTAGCCCGGTGCATCGCTGCCTGCCTCTCTCTGGGGTCCAGATTTCCTTCAATATCCCTCAGTGGCTGTGTGCAGGCGATTCTCATGCCATGAGCCTCGATCAGCTCGCGCAGCTGTTGCGCTACACGGAGCTTTGACTCAGTAGCCTCCCAAGGATCAGTCGGATCAAGGCCATTTTCTGCAAGGTAGGCCGCCCAGTCCTCGTCAAAGAGGTCAATGACGTCGAAGCCAACTTCTGCAGCTGCTCGGATGCGATCTCGGAGCTTGTGCTTTGTACAGTGGCCCAGCGACAGTGTTGCAATGCCGAGCTGATTTGGAAGTTGGTGGTGAGGCATCGTGATATCAGATATGGGATGAGGGGATCAATTAAGTTGGAAAAGAATGTTGTGGTAATCCTTGTGCGACTTTATCTTCTAGAGATAACCTTCCTTTTAAACAATCGTTTCTGTTTCCTTACAAGAACATTGAAATGCGGGAACATTACATGACGCGGTACAACGTTGAAACGGGACGCCGTCATTGGCGGACTCTGTCGGCCCCGATGGTGATCTTCCCGATGTTATTACCGAGGTCGCTATCGGATGTAGTTCTCAGATGCCTGAAATGTCTGCTATAAGTTCGCGATGAAATGAGAGTAGACCGTTGACAAGCAAAATACTCTTACTAGGGACCATGGCACCCACGCCGGAGCGAATCGAGACTGATGTGGTCATCATTGGTGGAGGCATGTCTGGCCTCTCTGCAGCCATCGCCCTGAGTGAATCTTCCCAGGTTAGATGTATCCTGGTCGAAAAGAGCCATGTTCTTGGTGGTTCTTCGAAGTTGTAAGTTGGCCAACTTATTCTATGCTTGTTCACTGACGCGATGGTTAGGTCGGCGGGCATGTTCTGGGCGCCTAGAGACACCAAAATTGCACAGGAAACGATCCCGTTTGCGGATCCCGAGCTCTTGAACAAGTTCATCACCGAATATCCGAATGCCGTCCAGTGGATGCGGGATAACGGAGTTGAGACACACGACCAATTCAACGGCATCATGACAATTGGTATTGGCTTTCCCATCAACGTTCCGCAATGGCTTGCCAAGGCCGAGTCAATCATCACAGCCAATCCAAAGGCAAAGATCCTACGCGAAACGTCAGCTGTTGGCCTTACTCAAGAGACCCCGGGAGCTACTGGAAATCGAATCACGGGAGCTGTTCTACGCAAGAATGATGGCACACTTGTGTTTTGTTCAGCCAAAGCCGTCATCATTGCTACTGGTGGCTTCCAAGGTAGCCCACAACTAGTTGAGCAGCACATTGGACAAGGATCGGACACCATATTCACCCGGTCAAACCCGTACTCTACTGGCGATGGCTTCAAGCTGGGCACACAAGCTGGAGCTGGGACCAGCCGTGGTCTCTCGACATTTTACGGCCATTTACTTCCATCCCCGCTGAAGAGACGAGATGTCGATCCTTCCCACTTTATCCACCTCGCCCAGTTTCAGTCCGGATACTCCATCCTCGTGAACCGTGACGGCCGGAGGTTCTGCGACGAGACATATGGCGACGAGGTCAACAATCAGGAGCTGGCTCATCAGCCAGGTCGCGTTGGGTACATGTTACTTAACAACGAAGTCCGGAAGCGTTGGGCACTCGGAGAAGTATTTCCAAATGCCGGAAAGATCGATCGTCTTGAGAAGGCAAAGGCTTTTGGGGGACGGGTTGCCAGCGCCGAGACAGTTGAAGAGCTTCTAAAGCATGTGTCCAGCTGGGGCGTTCCGCTACAGGCCTTGCAACACACAATCCGTCAGTACAACCGTGCGGTAAGAGGCGACAGCGATGAGATTCTTGATGCCCCGGTCGGCAGTAACCACGAGCCTCATGTGACGCTTGAAGGGAGCGAGAAAGGTCCATACTGGGCGCTGGAGGTCCAGCCATCCATTACGTTTACTTACGGTGGGCTCAAGATTGACAGTTTATCTCGAGTCACGGATGATGATGAGAGAGTCATTCCGGGGCTTTTTGCGTGTGGCATGGACGCTGGTGGCTTTTCAAACTGGAGGTACGGCGGTGGGCTGGCTCAGGCTTTTGTGACAGGACGATGGGCTGCAAAGGCGGCACTGAATGCGACGGACGTGAGTCAGGCGAAGCTATGAGCATTGATGTTAGCACACAGTAATTTGTTCTTTTTTACAGTTGAAGCCCGGCCCTTGATAGGTTAACTGAGCCAGAAGATCGATGTTAGCACACTGAGCAAATCAATATCTGTAAGAGGCTGGACTCATGATAGTTGCTGTCTCTTAACCATTTGAACGAAGCTGTATGGCACAGATTGATCCACCGACACTCTCATCCTTTCCACCAAAACAGCTGCAGATATATGCTCCTGCGTAATGATGCGCCACCCCGAGGCCTTTGCTGCAGTCATGCCTGGATCTTTGGGAGAGCCCCACGTATCCAAGTAGATGACCCTTTTTTTATTCTGCCTCCCGGCTATCATTGTAACCAGTGCAGCAAGAATGGTCCTGTCATGGCTTGGTGACATGCAAAAGACCCCCGCAGGGTTGAAGGAATCACTTAGAACCTTGATGTTTAGTGGCGATAACTTGTCGCTGATGTTCGGGGCAGCGAATCCGAGGGTCCAAACTTTGCTGCAACTTAGAGACAATAGGACCGAGATGATAGTTCTGGCCTCGTCCCACGAATTGCTCATAACGAGAAATTCTTGGTCTGCAAATGCCGAAGGAGTATTCTCTTGAAGTAAAACAGCGTTCAGAGCATTTGCCTGACAGGTATGGCCAACCATTTGGCCATCTCTGAGAACCACTGTATCCACCAGGCTACTATCTGTGAGGTCAAAACGCTGAGTAGCCAGATGCGAGAAGTCAGAAAACTGGCCGAATACTACACTAGCAGTATCTGGTTCCTTCAAGAGGCTTTGTATCAATGTGTCCGGTTTCTGGCTCATGACAGCCACTCGATGGGGGAGGTTCAACTCTTTGAAGCATTTGTCCATCAAGGAAGCATCCGAGTGTTGCCCCTGAAAGAAGTATGCGGTCGTTGGAGCGAGCTCGCCAAGTACTGAAAGAACACTGTACACAAGTCTTAGAATTTGCCCACCGAAAGCGATTCAGGTCATACCCATTTGACTCTACCAGCGAAAGCTGGTCTCGCGCACTCGAGCTCGGAAGTAGATGATGGGTAGTAGCTTGCAAGAAAGGATTCAAAATTCTAGAAAGTTTTCCAGATGTTCCCGTATTGAAAGCAGCTAGAGGTTTGTTGCCCTCAAGGCTGTTTATCCTGTCTCGGAACTGACGAATCTTGGAAGCATCACTAAGGTTAGTGGAAATTCCGGCCATGAGCACCACATCGCCATAAGATGCGCAAGTGTTGTATACTTGGTCGGTGTCTGAGGACGACCAGTCGAGGCTGCCGGAGAAGTCGTGATGGGATGCAATGACCTTGGTATGGCCTCTCTGGGAAACCAGCAAATTCCTGAGGTCATTGTCAAGCAAGTCCTCAACATCGATAAAGTCAACACCCCACAGCAACCCATATCGTAGATACTCGATTGCCAGATCTTTTTGCTCCAGGGGCCAACTATCCTCATTAGTCTAATGTAGATGTCTTCTAGATAAGGCGACTTACCGGCCTCCTGATGGTTCAAGTCTAATTGTAAAGATGATGGGCAGCTCCGACTGCAATCGAAGAGCCGCGAGCTGCTCAGCGACATATCCAAGGGTTGGGATATCACCCGGATGATCTTCTTCCCTCAACAGATCTACTCGGAGTTCCAGTGCGTCTGCACCAACCGAAACAATGGGCATGTTGGACAAAGAAACACGGATGTCGGGGTAAGTGAGACCGATATATGCTGAGCGCTGCTTGCTTTTGATTTGTGCCAGAGGATCGCTTTGGCCAGTGACCAGGGTGAGAAATCTGGAAAAGCCCTTGCACGAGAACTTTGTGGGCCAGAAGAGATATTCATGATCATATTTCAGATGGAGATTGGGTTCTGTCCTTATGACCGAGTCGAGGGACGCCACATTGATGATGAGAGAGGTTGGCCAAAGCCCCTGCAGTCGAGGAGACCTTTCACCTGATTGCCCAACCCTTTCTCGCTGGACAGCAAAGATGAATGGGCCTTTCTCCTCATGTTTTGTGATGTCACTGGCCTGGACGCGGTACCCTGTAATGCTGGCAACTAGATCGACGACGAAGCTGAAGGACGCGTCGTGAACGAGTACCAAACATTCCATGCTTGCTGAAGCCCCCTACCAATGACCGGAGGTGTCCTGCAGCGCCAAAGAGGATGGGGTCTTAAGTATGTGGATAAACATTTTAGCGTTCTTTGCCTATTTGAATATCCAGGCCTTGTTAACGTTAATCGCAGTGGAGCTGTCGAATACGTCGGCATTTCGAGAGTCCGCGAATCAGCGTAACGAATCTTTCCGCCAATGGGAAGAGGTTGATTGTGCTTAAGGAGAGGCCATCAGCCACAATCGCAACAAGAGAGGGAAACCGGTCGCGGTTTGCGCAAAAGAATCTTGAGGAACGAAGATGGCTATGGCGGGTTTCAAGGTGCTGTTATTTACATCATTTACTGCCAAGAGCCTGCTAAGAAGATTTTCATAAGTGTTATTCGCAAGCTTGCGTGGGGCGGTCTTTGGTGGCTTACATGGTGAATGTATCTAGGGTGTCCTGGTGGCATAATGCCCTGCATCGTCATGATAAAAGTAAAGACAGCATGATTACCTTATTATTAGATAAATGCAGGTGCAACTGTATTGCACCTGCGTTGGAACACTGCTGAGACAAAACGCCTTCTGCAACAGTTATGGAACGTTGGTGCTACACATACACAAGAGGATGCGTACAATAGAGAAAAGGCCTAAAGGGGTATTGTTATTGGGATCGCCTCATGTGACGACCACACTGCAGAATAGGCTTCCCCGCCTCGGAGGGCTTACTGAGGGGTTCTTCCCTCCTGAAATTGCCTCACTGGAGTCAATTGCTCGCCTCTGCAAGTAGCTCGTCATCTCTTCCACAGTCAAGACTCGATTTTTCCCCCAACTTCCCTCTGTATACTTGCCTCCCTACAGGGGGCGCGGATGTAGCCCTCTCTGACGCTACGGTCTAACGCATTTACGTACAAGACCGCAACGACAGGTGACTCGTTGCAGCCAAACCATACACACTCTGTCCCCCTTGACTGCGTGAGGTCACCGATAAAAGGCAGAAATAAGGCAGACAGCAAGAACAACCCGACATCGTGCACCCCTTGACCATCATCTTCGTGATCTATATCATTTGATCGCATTTTTCCTCCGTTTCATCCAATAGGTAGCGCCGGCTGTGGGCGGCTGGGAACACACTGAGTCTGAAATGTATTTCAAGGCCTCTACGGCGTCTCATCGTCGCGTCACTGAACTGCCCGCTCCCGATATTTGTCATGATCCCTAATAAGCCTCTCCAACATCTCCCTCGCATTAGCCTCTGCCTCTCTCAGCTTGGCCTGCAACTCCTCCCCCTTCCAGCCGCCGGGCAAGTACCACGGCGCAATGCTCCCTACAAGCGTCTCAAGCCAGCAATTGCGGTTCCATACATCTGGATCGAACCCCCGTACCGGCGTCGCGACCCCCTTCTCGTGGAGGCGCGCCAGGTACGCCTCGTAAAATTCGCGCGGCCACTCCCCACCATTGTTGATGACGTCGTTCAGGAACTCTTCGACGGGCGGGAAGAAGCCCGCAAACTCAAAGTCGACGAGGCCAGTGATGCGGGGCGGCCGGCCCGAGACGAGGACGTTGCGCGGAGAGAGGTCGTAGTGTGTCAGAACGAACTCGCCGGAGGGGATGCCGTCGCCGTCGGTAAGCTCGAGGTGTGGGAGCTGCTCGGATATGAAAGCACGGAGAGGCTCTACGAGGGATCTATTTGGGGCGTAGATATCGGAAGTTTCGAGCTCTCGTAGCTTATCCGTCAGCCTGAGCCGGTAGTATTCGTTTGCAGTGGTGATAGGATCGTTGACCTCAATGCCCTCTTGGATGATGTCACGGATGGTTAGAGCTGTGCCATCTACTACGGGCACACATTGCTCTCCGAGTTTTCGAGGTGGGAGACGAATGTTTCCGCAGCGCTTTTGAGGAGGAATGTTTCGCCTCAAGCACACGATAATATCACCGAGCTGCTTGGCCAGGTCTGTGAGAATCGCGTCGCTCAGGTCGGCGGTTGGCATTGGGCTTCCAGGAAGGTATGACATTAATATCCACCCGCCATGCTCAAGCTTTTCCACGCCGGGCGGCATATCAAGGGAACATGTCCTTGTCTGATATGAGGTCGCATAAGTCGCGACATGTCCATCCTCGGACCAGGCCAGGGCACGCGGCGACGGGACATCAGGGCAGTATCTCTGGAGAAGCTGAAAGCAGGACACTTCATTTTGAATCTTATTTGCCCCAAAGAAGCGGCCGTTGACCTTTAAGACGACTTGCTCTGGCTGCAACAGGGTTCCTGGTAGTAACATGGCCTTGCTCGCAGAATGTTTTAGCTTGAGGAAGTAGATACGATTATTGAAGGACTTTCCAGATGGAATCTGCGTGATCGATACCAGGTCATAGTCTGGGAGCCCAAAAGAAACAATGGCTTTAATTTCCTGAGGGAGCATGCGAACACCTGCGGTAGGATGATGGGAAGGCGTTGGTGGTCGGCCGTGGCCAAGCTCTTCAATGTCCATTTTTCAAGCTCGTGTCAATATTGAAGGTTGGTAATTTAAAGCTTCCGTTTCTATTCAGCCAGTATCCCTCTCCTCAACTTATATCTGCCTCCGCTACTTTGATAATGTTCCGATACGTTGCTCGAAAAGCATGTAAGTGGGGCGGGGCCGGCCGGAGTGACTCATACGGCGTGGGGGGTATCAATGAACTGATGGTCGCCGCGCGGCAATCAGGGTTACTTACTCTGTGCTCATCAAGGGGCTGGCTGGGTTTAGAGAGGCAGGGAGGGAACGGCATGCCAGGCACGGTATCGCCGGCTCGCAACTTCACTAAGGACGCATCACGCATGAGTGCCAATAGAGACAAAGGTGCCGATGGGATTAGGCCCTCCAACTCGTCCGATCGTTATATTAACAGATCGTCATAGATGGACTAGTAGGAAAAGTATCTGCTCATTGTCAACGAGGTTAGCATGCTCGCCGCGCGGACGTTATATATGGTGAACTAGTAGCTATGTAGGCTCCGAGGATCTACAAAGGACTTTAGAGGTATCCCTATTTTCTTTTCTACAGCGACTTCTATTAGTTTTACCGTATAGGAGAGGTTAATCTTGCTTCTTAGCGTAGCCGTCGGGTGGGCAGAAGATGATTTATTTAGGGCGAAGCAAAGCATAAGCACCATGAGTGTATACGTATTCTCGTCCCGTGAGACCTATGAAGAAGAAATGAAAATGCGCATATTAACCTCGAAACTCTCAAACTACACAATCACCCTCTATATACTCTAAAAGCTGTGGTTGTTAGTAAACGACACGAGGGGTTTTGGTTTATCTTACTGATTTTAGAAGCTCCTCATCCATTGGCTCGTAAGCCTGTGTGATCTGATTTTCGTCTACCGGCATTGGAGTGTAATGCTCATCGTCGAGTCGAAGATAGTCATCAAGACAACTCGTCATTCCAGAAACGTGACACTGGTTTGACCAACTTTCGCTAGCCTCCGAGACTCTTGGTGTCTGAGACAAGGATGCACCAGCTCTTTGGAATGTATAGGGACTTCCACGTAAACTGCTCAACTTCTCGGGCAGAGAGCCTAATGAGAAGAGGTCGTCTGGCCCATCGAGACTGTTTTGTGAGCATGTATAAGATTGGGTATCATGGTATATCTCACCTTGCATCCATCCAGTCATTTGGCTGCGCAAAAGGGATGTGGCTGGGATCAAACTCGCCCTTGGGATACCTTTTATAAAACTGTGTCAGATCCAAGTTTGTTGTCATCAAAGTGCCAGAGCAGTATTCTACAATCATCTCCGAGTGGCACTTGTACATTCTCCGCAACATTTCCAGCTTTTCAGTCAGTCATCAGCTCAGCAAGGGTCTGATAGATGCTCACCTGAAGCTCTACCAGTGGGTTCTCGGCAAGCATCGTTATGAGCCGCTCGACAATAGTGACCAGATACTCAACGGTTCCAGTTATGAAATCGTAGTATTTGGCGTGTATGAGTACCGTAGCTGCGGATGCGAGGCAAAACCTTTTGGGCTGTTAATACTGAGGTCACGGTATATTAAACACGGTAAATGTGCATACGACGTGAAGAAAGGCCACGAGTAGCCATGCCCTGTGGCTTCATCGCATAACTCGGCCATTTTAATTGCATGTTCGACGCATTTTCTTGAAGTCTCCTTCTGCCATGGGTCTGATGTATAATCCGATGCATTTTCCACCATGATCAATGGCAGAAACTGTCGGTACAGGCGGACCAGAATGGCATGATACGAAAACCAGCTTAGGCAGAGCCAGTTGACGTTGATGCTATTGGAGTAGTCAAGAGTGCGAAATGGAATAGCCGCATCGACTCGGGTCTTCCATTCGGTCAACTCTCCAACTAGCTTTGAGAGGATTGAGTGTTGATGCCACGGAAAATGACTGTCGCCCTGAACGCCGCCCTTCTGAAGGTATCGGGTCGATTGACCGAGGAGTCTCAGGATATCCGCAAATAGGTCGTGAATTACTTGCCCTTGATCGGTATTTCGAAAGGATGGCTGATCTAACCTTGTTAATGCGCTGAGGCCAGACTGGTCACTCGGTTGCCTTGACCCTTGAACCCAGTCGTCGCTGATCATCATCGGCCGATTTGACCCGCAAACGCTGAAACGGTCCATCGCATACAGTGCAAGGGTACACTGTCGGGCTAGGTTAACTTTCAAAGGAGATGATGCATGGTCAGAAATGGCTTGTCTTTGCAGCTCCATGCCTTGAGCCATGCGGATAGCCGTGCCAATCTTCATCCAAGCTGCAGACCCGCGGCCAAGAGATATTAGACACATGGCTTGTAGAGTTAGGGTCTGTACAGTTTCCGTGGACATATCGTTCAGATCGGCGCATTGCTCAGAAACTCCCAAATGATGCGCGGCCTGGTCTGTCTTGCTTCCACCCTCAGCATCAGGAACATACCTGTTCACCGTTAGACATGATCATGAAGGATTATTTGGAGTTTTCCTACCGCGAGGCTACGGCTACCAGAGCGTGAAGGAACCCATCTGAGACTTGACCGTTCATCACATGGCTTCTTGTGGTCTCCTCGTCAAGGAACACATAGGGATTGCCATGAACACGAGAGAAGAATGCCGTCAAGACCGCCCTACGAGTGGCTATACTGACTTGGAGATTATTTCTCTTCGGAGCAGAACATGATGAATCCAGCACTTTGTCTGGTGACGTGGCCCGAGGAGCTCCATCTTGGTTGCTCTCCATACCTGGATCCGTGGATTGCCGCTCTAGCGTATCCATGCGGCGCAGAAGATCCTTTACCAAATGGGAGGGAGAGACGCGCTTCTTTGGAGTAGCATCTAAATATTTGATCAGTGCAACTTGAAACAAAGACTCTCAATTCAGGTCGATTACCGTAGATGCACTGAAAGCCATGCCTCTGGCATGTTTCACAAGAGGGGATACTTCGGGAGCATTTGGACTACAATCATGTCAACAGATTTCTTTCAAGCCATAGAAAGCTGTGGGAGGAGTCACTTTTCTCCTTCGGCAAGAACGGCAGCTCATTGGCGATACGATAGTCGGCCTTTGTCGTGCAATGGATGCGGGTGGTGGAGGTAGCCGCAGAGGGTCACCTTGATTCGACCCCGACATGACTCATCATTCGAATCAGAATTAATTACGGCGAATTGTAGCTGGAATGGGATCTAAGTCGATCTTGGAGTGAAAAGGTGAGTTGTATAACCAGCTGAAAATTAAACAGCATTGCTTCCCCACAATTTCCCCGCGATCTGATGTTGACAGGGGCAAAACACTTATCCATCCTCAGAACGATAGGGCTGGGAGTAAATAGTTGTTAGCCACTATTGAGCAGCAGGAGAGAATGATTTGATAGACGGAGGCATCGTTGCGAAGAGATCAGACGCACACGGGGAGATGTCGGTGATAGGTGACGACGAACTCATTGAAGAACACAAGGGATAAACCGCATATTTCGCAATTGGAGATGTCAAGCAAATTTCAAGAGGTAGCAATACTTGTTTGGCTTCTTGGTTTTTGACAGAAAGAAAGAAACCCCTACAATAGCTGTTGAACGGAGCTACGCTGTTAACTCACTAATATCTTCAAGAGAACCCATCAGCCGTTGTGACGTCGAGCGGAGCCACCCTGGACCTTTCTGTCTTCTCTGGGGAGTGTAGGTCCACAGACCTGAATACTGACCTACGATTGGAGGCAGTGCTGAGTCAAAAGGCTTCACAAGGTCAGGGGCGGGGGTCTCGGAGCAACTCAACAGAAATAATACAACTGCGAAACAACCAAGAATTGGAGGCGGTATAAGCCGAAACCCGGCCGAATTACGTACAGTAACGTAGTGACCCTTGCAACAAGACACGTGACCTCGCCCGCATCGTGAAATATAACGTAAAAAAAAAACAGCATGAGCACGCGGTCAACGCGGTCAAAGAAAAACACAAGACACCAGTACAAGGACATTGGCCTCTGGGCCTCTCCTTAGTGAGCAGTATAATAGGAATCAAGATAATGAAATATTGTGGAATATTAATAGAGTCAACCTTGGTATTGTGATATTTTTTTTCTTGTTTTTATTTTTCAATTTTTTCAGAGTTATGGTGCTGTATACTCACGGTGTTTTTAAGGAGCTGTAGGTACTTTGCCCTCTATGGTGTTTAACTTTTTTCTCAGGCCGCTGTTTGGCTCCATTGGCATTAGACGAGCGATTTCACAAACTTTGCCAACACTCTTATTAGCTTACGACACTCCCGCTGGCAGAATTTCTCTCGACTTCAGAAGCTTTGGACCTTGCATCAATCTACCAAAACTGAGCTCATGATCGATCTCTCGGCGCAATGAAGTCCCCTATTCCCGACTACCTCAACCAAGTGCTTGAAAACGCACGCCCGATCGAAGATGGCAAACCAGCCAGCTACATTGAGACACTGGCCAAGGCCGACACGTCCAAAATCGCCGTGGCTCTTGCTATGGTAGATGGCCAACTGTACTCAGCTGGAGATGACCAAGTCGAGTTTTCCATCCAGTCCATCTCCAAATCCTTTGTCTACGCACTTGCAATTGAGGATGCGGGCCTGGATAAAGTTCTGGAAAAGATTGGCGTCGAGCCTTCGGGTGATGCCTTCAACAGTCTGTCCCTGGAGCGTGGCAGCAATCGACCCATGAATCCCATGATCAACGCTGGGGCGATTACAGCACATTCTCTCATCGTGGGACCCAATGCCACAGCTGAACAGAGAACAGACCGCATCTTGAAAGCCCTCTCGAGATTAGCAGGTCGACAACTGCATGTATGCGAGGATGTTTACGAGGCCGAGATGAGAAATGCTGATCGCAACATGGGAATTGGCTACATGCTCAAGGCGGCAGGTATCATCACCTGTGACCCCCAAGAGGCCGTCAAAGGATACATTCGCCAATGTGCCATCAATGTCAATGTGCGTGACCTAGCCATGATGGCGGCAACTCTCTGCAACGCCGGCATACACCCAGAGACTGGCGAAGCCATCATTCCCCAGACAAGCGTCCGCCAGATTCTCTCCGTCATGACCACGTGTGGTATGTACGATGCCGCGGGAGACTGGGTCTCCAGAATTGGAATACCAGCGAAAAGCGGTGTGGCTGGGGGCATCATTGGGGCCCTGCCAGGTCAGATGGGCATTGCTGTCTTCTCGCCCAAGCTTGATGGGCGCGGCAACAGTGTTCGCGGTGTCGCCATTTGCGAGCAATTGTCCCGTGACATGGGTCTTCACATGATGGACGTGAGCCAGATTGCACAGGCGACGTTGCGGACATCTGTGGCAACCATTGTTGCTGGTGAAAGCGAGCCCCATCACGCAAACTGCAACAGAGAAGTCATCATCTTCAGCCTACGAGGCGTCGTTCGTTTTGCAGGCTCGGAGCGCCTGACCCGCGCTATCACACGCGAACTTGGTCAACCCAATCCGGATGATCCCGGCTCTGGGCGTTCCCGCCATGCCTGCGCCATTGTCTTTTCATTCCGGGATGTCTTTTCATTCAATGCGGTGGCCCAGCGGATCATTCAAGCAGATGTCTACAGACTACTGGTTGATGGCAAGAGTGTGGTGATCATTGATCCCTCAGGGGTCTTGACCATAGACACTGTGCGCGCGGGGAAGAAGTTGAGAATTGTAGAGACAGAGACAGAAGCAAGGAACTTCATCGGGGGAACCGGTTGTCATACAGTAACCAAGACTGGTGAATGGTAATTCAAGGGGTATGATGCAGGTCAGTGGTGCCTTGAGAGTCAGGGTCAACACCCATGTTCGGGCAGCCACCGCAGATCTTGTCGACACCCTAGAAAGATGTCAAGAGAACACCTTGGCTACTACACAGGTCATTATGCTTTCAAGGATCACTGTTTCTAGTCCAGTGATCCTAAGTTTGGAGTGGTGGTTGATCCGAGGGTGGCATTCGGGTCTCAATGACATTCTAATAGTCACGCGTGGGAAACGCTTCTGATGATCGTGCGCAGTGGCAGCTCTCGCGGCGCCTGAAGAGTGTTCATCCCAGTATGTGTAGATAAAAAAGCACAGGGCCAAGTAGTGGGCCTGGAAAAGAGTCTGAGAATGCAGAGGTTTATCTAGTATCGGTTGCCGATGATCAAGGGAATGACAGTCTGAGAATCAAAAGAGGATTAAGAACGGTGGCTGCGGATTCCATACACTAGGATCCAACGTTGTGCGTATCAAGAAAGCAATAGGGCAGGCAAAGGCTCAATAGCCTCGGGATGAATGAGGCATGCATGCCAGCAAACTGCTTGCAGTCTAGTCAACTATCATGCGCTTCCTCAGCCGATGAGGTTGAGGGCACCCTCGTTGAAACCATCCGGGCAGACACCAGGCACATGATTAAGATCCAGTTACATCCGAACGAGCTCCACTGACGCCTCGGGTTTTTTCCCAATCAAAGGCTTCTTTCATCGTACATCTCGTCCCTTGATTGGTATTAAGCACAACACTATCTAGCTGTGTCACGATGACCTGCGACGAATCATCGCGACGAGATTGACACCTCTGCCAGTAACCGGAGTATTGGCCGTGCTCTTTTGTTGAAGTCCGAGATGCTAGTACCGGGTCAGCAAATGATAAGATAGAATCCCGGCTTGTTGAATGTGTGGTAGCAATCGCTCTCAAGTAATCATGATGAGACACAGAGGTCAGTTTCGCCCGTTGCAAGTCTGTCGAATGTCAATCCAGATAGAGAGTTTTGCGTTTCAATAAATACTTGGGCAGAAACTCTCGTTGTTCTTATAGCTGGTCACCTCTATTTAGAACCGACATCGCTCTTCAAAGTACAAGTGACCAACAACCTTTCCGTTAAGTCAAGGTTTCCTCTTTGACTTTCATCGTTTCCAGGGCCTGGAAATATAGAGCCTTGATGCTGAGGACGATGTGTAAAATATTACTCCATCTCTGCGAGAAGACGATGGAATCTGGGGAGGATCGCCGTGCAACAGCTTATGTGTATTTGGTCTTCAGATCTGGCAACTGATGCTAGATTGTTTAACTTGCGTGAGATGGCGTAGTCGTTTCGTGAGATGCCTCTCTGTACTCTGTACCAGGACAGGCGAAGTGACTCTCGGCCAGTGTAGAGGAAACCCGGAGATTGAGATCAGGGCTAAAGACGGAAAGTACGATGTGATGAAGTAAGAGATGTTGCAGGTTGTGGGATTTTCTCCTTACCCCAGCCTTGCCAACTCCGGATTCGTTAGGTTGAATGTGCATTTTGAAGTCGTGGTTTTCATAAAAGTCTTCCTTCCTACCTGGTGGCATGATCAGCGTCAGGCTTCCTGGGAGTTGTCGTACCTTTAATGGACTAGGCAGATGATGTGCATTTAAGCTAAGCGCAAGTGCACTGCAATGACTAATGATTACATGTATCGCGCTAATGAATGATTTATACGAAGGCTGGTGGCCTGATCATATAACCTGGTCTTGCCGATGAGTCACTGGCCGGGTTTATTTTTGTTGAGCCAGGATGCATTGATAAGGACACAGCAATCGAGTGAATTTACATCGTTCATGTTGATACAATTCTCAAGAATCTCCACGCAATTACTCGGAAGGGCTATGAGAAATGCAGGTATCATTGCCATTGCAAAAGATGCAACCCGAACCCTCCACGACAACGATAAGAGTCGCCTACCTCCGCACGATACTGGACAGCGAGGTTAAGTACTATGAGTCCGACTGGAGCAACTTGACGACCTGGCTTCGGTTCTGGGTTGGCCAGCAGGTCCCGAAGGATCCCTTTGGCAACGATCATCGCAGACAGAGTCAACCTCCGGACATTCATCACCATTACATTTTGCGTCACAGCAATGCCGCAGATACCTTCGTGCTGGAATGGCTACTGAGAAATTCTGAGCCAGAGGGTTGGAGGCTGTCCCGAGACGATTTTACCATCTACCTATCGCGGCCACAAATGAATGACCCGGCAAACAAGCCATTGCTTCATCGTCTTAACAGTATGAAGATTGCAATAGAGGTTGTCTCTTTTCCTCAATCAACCGAGTACGCCTCAGATGACACATGCGACGCTGTCATGCTTTCTAAGAGCGACTACGTCCTCGAGACATCCCTTGTGCGAGGCTCAGGCTACCCAACGACATTCAACACGCTTTTCCGTAACTCAATGCGCCACGGCTGCCCTCAGCAGTACAACACTAAGGAAAAGAGCAACGCCTACTACGCAAATAGACTGAAGAGCAGAATGGGCCACACACAGCGGGAGTGTTGTTATCCCCATGGCAAAAGCGAGGGGTGGAAGCATGACCATGAGCAAGAATGGAAGAACTATAAATGCCCGTCATGCGGAAAGCGATGCAAGCGAAGCAAGGGATGTAAAACGACGGGCGAGTGGTGGACAAAGGACAAGCGTAACTGGGCTGACGGCGTTGACACATCTGCTGCAAGACCGCCGGAGTTCGAGAAGGAGTGGAGAACATTGAGTGTCGAAGATGTTATTAACTATCCCGGGTCAGACGTAATAGCCGCTGAGAGGTTTAGAAGCTGGAAGTGGAGGTCTATAGATACATTCTCAGGGGAGTAATAGAGGCTATTTTACTAAGAAAGGTACTAATAGTAGCTTAGTATTAAGGGCTAGGAAAGCTAATTTTAATACTTCAGATTTATATCTAGCTTATAATAATATGGAATAATAAATTATAAAAAGAGCTAGACTCGCTACCTTAAAGACCTAGTAGTGAAACTTGGATAAATAAAGAGTAAATACCTATATTAAGCTATTAGTGTGCCTCATAGGGAGCTGAGGGAAAGGGGCGTATTAAATAAGAGAAGCAATTGCAATCGTGCTACTAAATCAAGTGGCCCACCCCGTTTTTTTTTGGTGCAGTTGAATTGTTCAGTAGATAACGCGTGTCTAACCCCGCTGGGCTTATCTGGGGTGGTGTGAGACTACCTTAGCCAGGGTCTATCTACTGGGCTGAGTCAAGCAAAGCTGGGCTGAGTCTTGGACCCGAGTTAGAAGTGTACTATCATCACAGTAAACTGTTGGCAATGCCATGTACTTCATATCATGTCATCAAACTACAAGGCAATATAAGAAGCAATGCTCCATCCATGACAACCTCCCCGAGCAGCGACCGACAGGAACCGTTCTTCCCTCCAACAACACCTGCTCGCAACCCCTTCTCGTCAACAACTCTCATAACAAAATCACTCGCAGTCAACATGGCAGATGTCTCAAAGACTTCTCCCGGCAACAGTGAAAAAGTTGGAGATGACCTTCGTCCGACAGAGTCTAGGATCCATGGCGAAGTCATCGACAACGAGGCTGGCATGGCCCGTCTAGCGGGGGGCAAGCAGACACAGCGCCATCTCCGCCCTCGTCACATCCAACTGATGGCTCTTTCAGGTGCCATCGGAACAGGCCTCTTTGTTGGATCCGGATCTGCCCTCGCCAGAGCTGGACCCCTGGGTCTTCTCCTGGGTTACATGGTCTACTCGCTGCTGGTCTGGTCCACCTTCAACGCTATGGGAGAGATGTGTGTTTGGCTTCCCATCGATGGTTCTTTTGTGGTCTTTGCCCACGCCTTCCTAGATGATGCTTGGGGGTTCTCCCTCGGCTGGCTCTACACCGTCACTAACTCTCTCTCGGCGGCTGGAGAAGTTGCTGCAGTTGCTGCCATTGTAAACTTCTGGACAGATGCGGTAAATAACGGTAAGCTCTCACCCGCCATGCTCCTTTCATATCCTACCCTCCGTGCCCGGAAAGGCCATCAGCACGAAACCAGGACTGACCCGGCTCTAGCCGTCTATGTTGCCGTCATCAGCTCGTCTCTCCTCGCTCTCAACATCTTTGGCGTCCGCATCTACGGAGAGGGTGAATTCTACTTCTCCCTATTCAAGATATTTCTTATCATGGGGTTACTTGTCATGACTTGTAGGTTTTCCACATTCCAACCGTGTCAACGCTCTGAACAAGGGAGTACCAGCCAGCGCCGACTGACACACTTGAACCAGTTGTCATCATGGTGGGAGGCAATCCTCAAGGAGACGCGATCGGATTTCGATACTGGAAGAACCCAGGACTTTTCAACGAATACATGGCCGATGGTAGCTGGGGTAAGTGTATGACTGGCAACTTGTTTGCTTCAACCCAAAGAATTTCCTCTTACACACGGACTCTGATAGGACATTTCCTCGGCTTTTGGTCCGTTTTCATACAAGCCGCCTTTGCCTTTGGTGGCCCAGATTATATCGCCATGTCCGCTGGCGAGACCCGAGCTCCTCGTCGCGTCCTCCCTTCAGTCTTCCGCCGCGTCATCTACCGACTCGCTGTCTTCTATATCCTCGGTGTTCTTGCAGTCGGGATCCTCGTTCCTTATAATGACCCGAACTTGGGCTCTAACAAGCCCGGCGCTGGAGCTTCTCCTTTCGTCATTGGCATCACTCGTCTTGACATCCCTGTCCTTCCTCACATCATCAACGGCGCCCTTCTCACCTCTGCTTGGTCTTGTGCCCTGGAGCTCTACTTCGCTTCCACTCGAGCCTTGTACGCCCTGGCAGTCGATGGAAAGACTCCAAAGTTTATGCTCTTTACTTGGCGAGGCGTCCCGACCTTCTGTGTCGTCGCCGTCTGGCTCGTCACCTTGATCGCCTTCATGTCGGCCTCGAATAACTCTCTTACTGTCTTCACCTGGATCACAAGCATTGTCGGGTCTGCAAACCTGCTTATTTACTGCATTTTCCACGTCGTATATATTCGGTTTCGGCGTGCCCAAATGGCCCAGGCCATAACCGATGATCAGCGGCCTTGGTTCCGTCGAAACCAGTACTACTTCTCCATCGTCTCCCTTTTCTTCTACATCATCATTTTCTTCACAAACGGCTTCGCTGTATTCACCACTGGTAATTGGTCCATCTCCAAGTTCCTCTTTGCCTACTTCCCCTTTGTTGTCTTCATTGTCACCTATGGGGGCTACAAACTGATTAAGAGACCTGGTATGGTTCCTCTTCACGAGGTTCCGCTCCATGCTGGCCGTACTGATGCCCATATGGATGATTGTTATGTAGAGCCCGAACCTGTCACTTGGTACGAGAAGTTCAACAGATGGCTCTGGGGTTAAAGCTTGATTCTGTCGAGCTATCTTTGATAGCATAAGTTTATTTATGCTCATGAGGTGGAAAGGATAGCCGTATAACTGTCCCAGATGAGAAAGTCGTCATTCTATAGCTAATGACAAGGTCCCTCGTTCCATCCTTGGATATCCTTTCTCGGTTCACAATACACACACCGAGCACCTAGAACTGCCGCTTAATCATTGTCTCTGTAAATGTTCACATCGTAATTTTCTCATGTTCCATCGATGAGACTAGGATTGAGCTATTGGCACATCGACGTACGCAGGTCTATACTGACCAGCAGACAAATAGTGCAAATAGTTCAAGCCACCAAGAGATGATGAAGCTCGGAGCCGCCTCAAGCTCGTAGTTGCCTGGAGCTGGCGTAGTCGACGATGAAGGAGATGGGGGCGGTTCGTCAGGGCTCAACAAGGAGACAGACTGAATGTCAGGCTCTGATGTGTGTTCTAAGACCTGAGCTTCGTCGGGTGCGAGTGACATGTACTGAGGGGAAGGAGTAGACTGCGCCATGGTTTCTTGTACACCTTCAGGAGCAGAAATCAGCTTTTAAAGCAAGAGTCCAGGACGAAAATCAAGAGAAAAGCTGAGAAGCGGGGTGAAGAAATTTTGTGTGATGAAAGTGCAAATTCCCCTGCTTGAAAGCTGAACAGTCTCAATATGATAAACCGTCGCACGGCAGATGGGAAGCGCCGAGCTGGCCAATCGCGCTACATATCATAAGCCACTGGACCTTAACGGCAGCCTTGCTATGGTGCTCCTCAACGTTCGGAAAGCCATGTCTCACCGAAGACAAGGGCTCAGAAGAAGATTGAGGCTTCACTGTTGTTGATATAAAGCGTTGTCGTCTGCCAGTCAGTTTCTGTGATACAAGGGCAGGTGATCCCGAAGCTGCATAGCAAAGAAGTCTGGGAACCCTCTAAAGACGAATTTTAGACGAATGCTACCGACATCACAGCCGAAGTCATAACGTGTATTGCATGGTGACGGAAAGACTCTAGACTACACGACCAGTCATCTCAGTCTCAGCGGTTTCAAAGACCAGTATAGTGATATCTGAAACGCTATTGATTTGCTATCTTACTTTAACTTATGAAAAAGGAGGAGATAATTCTGCAAGCGAGATGCACTAGATAGATGTCCAATTTCCCCAAGCATTTACGTGCTTCTGCCTCCGGATCTTACGTGTGCCATCAGGTAGGATCTCCAAATACTCATTCAAGCCCGGCCTATGCCCAACCTCCTTTTGCTTCGCCCTAGCAGTTGCCTCTGCTGCCTTCTCTTTTGCCGTCGGCGGCCTTGTCGGCAGAGGACCGCCACGCTCGCGTGCTTTCTCAACGGCAAGGTAGAAGCCCAGATCGTCCTGTATCTGGCGGAATTGTTCCGATGAAAGAGAAGAAAGTTGTTGATTGGTAGAAGAAGGGAGAGGAGCTGAAGAGGACGGTGCAGCCGGAGGAGTTGGTGTATGTGTGAATGTCGGGACATCATCTCGGATGCGCTCGCAGGTCCAACACTGGCACAGCTCAGAGACAACCTGGAGATCCTTCATCACTGAGCCGGAGGATACGCCCTGGAACATAGGGGCTTTAGACCCGCTACTCTGGCCGCAGTTCTCAATCTCTTGGCGAAATAGACGGTAGTGGTTCGGATGCAGTTGATGGGTACGCCAGAATAGGTCAATACCAAACGGCACATCTGTCCTATTTCTATCAAGCGAAGCTTCCCTTAGTTGATAGTCTGAGTATTCCACACTCGCTCTCTTCAACGACCCAACGAGAGCAGGAGCGCGTATCCAGAGCAAGCTATGCGCGTCGTCGATAAACTTCTCCTGCTTTTTAACCTCGGCGAAGAGGTTAGTCTCGAACGGCAGGATTTCACCCTCAGTATAGGCCGGAGGGCTCTCCAAGTAGGTCAGGATATCGGAAGACTGGGTTGACAAAGTCGAGAAGAGATTTTGTGCAGTGCGAGGCAGTTCAAAGCGGAATCGGTCCATGTCAATAACGTCGCGGATCGCCAACCAGGGAAAGCAGAGGTGCTCTAGCCGAGCAACCCGGCGCTCGTGGTCACGGCAAGCGGCGTTGTATGCATCCGAATCGAGCATGAAGGCGTACCAGACAAGTAACACGTCCAAGGGAGGGAGGTACTCTTTGGTCAGCTGGACCATGACCTTGTCGCCTGCGTGGTGTCCATACGCCGCAATGTGGACCAGGACGTGGTCAATGTTGGTCCACCAAACTGTGAACCGGGAGACGGCTAATCTGATCAGGAGATCCCATCTTTGGGACTCGGGAAGTCTGGTTGTTCTAGTCGAGGGGATGTCATCTCTGGGCTTCTCGGTATATGCTGGCAGGCCATGAAGGTCAACCTGGAGTGCGCTCGCTTCAAGCCGAAAGGTCCGAAAACATTCAAGCAGCGCCAAATGCACGGCGGCATGGCTAATATCAGGGCAGGCCAAGATGGTCGCTGTATTTCCCACCTCTGCATCGGTAGGGGAAAGGCATTGACAAAGATGCTGGGGTCCGGGATGACGGTCTGCTTGCCGCCAGGCTTGCAGCTTGAGTATGACGACGGTAGCTTCCAAGAATGAGGGTCCACGTCAGCTTGGTTCCCAGAGAATGCTCCACGGAGACGATTGAATAGAGACATGTCGTGGGAGCTTTGGGGCTAGAAATTGCAAATGTCGGCCATAAGCACGCCAGGAAAGACGACTCCACAGAATTTTGAAAGATGATGGACCAGCATTAATATCCTCAACGCCATCTCCCCTTCCCATCTCTGCCTTGAAGGGGCGCAATTTGACAAATGCTAGGCTGGGCAGCCTTGCAGGGATGCAAAGAGCAATCATCTCCTGAGCTGCGCAGGAGACGATCGGGCACTCCTGGTACTGATAGGGCACTATCTGCTCCCCCAGTGGATTTGCCCGATGAAAGTTATGGTCTTACGCTACTTCCGATACAGAAACCGTGGCTTGTGTCGAACCCTGGAAGCTATGATGCAGCTTTCTCCACAAGCGGCTTGTCTGCGCCCCATAGTGGAGAAGAGCTTAACTTTGATTGCACGGCATTGTGGCAGTGTGAAGTTGAAGCCCGGCCCTTGATAGGATAACTGAGTCAGAAGACCGTGGCAGTGCAAACAGGAGCCTCACAGCCTTAATTCTCGCTTACTCTCCAGGGTAGGCCAGGGCAGCCTTTGATCGTCACCACCTTTTCATCACGACTTGTTGTTTTCTTTATGCGAATCGGAAACCACATCCCTTTTTGTTCTTACCGCAAATTAAATTCTTTACTTCTTGCCTCTGGGGCACTCATAGTTCAACTACGATATGCCCTCAAACCGCGATTTTCAGACCTTTTTCTTCAAGCAGTGTAGCTTGGTGAGTTAGACTGAATTTATTGAGAAAGCCCATTTCTGACGAGAAGATCCCATCGCATGAAAGAAGTCTCTACACTCGGAGAGATCACCGCATTCGCAGCACATTTCTCGAGATAACAGCCAGAGATGACACAGTTTGCTCGGACAACAAAGCTTCCTCGGACTCGCGAGCCTGGCCCAGCCACCCGGACCATCATCTGTCTCGAGTCCTAGCCAACCGTCGCGCATTCCTTGATAAGACCTAAGAATAATGCCATGCTGGGTCACCGCCGACCACCTAGAACCCGCCGATCCTTTGATAACGGGAACAGCGGAGCAAACAAGACCTAATCATTACCCGTGCCCAGTTTGGCCAAAGTTTCTATCAAGAAGTAAGGCAAGAGAGATCTCTCATCGGCACAAGTTTACATAATGTATGATACAGGACGCTCGCCATTCAACTCGAGACCTCCCTTCACTCGTCGCCTCCTTTCATCAAGCCAATACCTCCAACGTTCGTACTTCTCCTTGCGCTCCGCAATGTACTCGGGCGTCATCCCCCAATCTCGGATTCTATGGCCCTCAATCAACTCTTCCATTCCGAACCGCCTATACTCCAAACCGTTCACATTGAGCACGATGCTGACCATGACATGCTCCCATATTATCATCCCGTAATTCGTAGTGTGGTAGTCAAGGCTTAGAATCATGCCCAGATTGTTCGCCATATACATAGCAAGTCGCTCTTCAGGTTTGATAGTCTCATCGGAGAAGAACCTCCTGGTAAAACGCCGACGTGGTTTATTGCCTAGCTCGAGCTCTCGGTCTCCACAGGCGATGCTCTTGTGGGAAGCCCCATCTGTTGGTTTAAGAATGTTGACGGTAATGTCCTCGATAAAGTACTCATCAAAGTGTCCCAAGTCTCCCGGTCCCTTTTGAAGAACTCCTGTCAACAAGTAATAAAATGACCACGTAGCTCCCTCTGGCCCACCGTCGCCGCCAGAGAAGCTCATGCTGCCTCTGAAGCGGGGATCTAGGTCATCGGCGGGATCAAAGAGTCGGAATGTGGCGTTGATAGACTTGATGTACTTCGTTCGTGGGAGAACTGGAATATGCCAGGTAGGCCAAAGACCATAATCCTTGACAAACATGATGTCAACATAGTAGTCGGCGGGTATGAAGTCAAGGACCTTCCGGACCTCGTCGTTAAACTGTCTGTTTACTAGGAGGAGGCTGAGGGCGGGATTTTCTGGCTGGATGCACCAGATTCCTCTGCCACGAATCCCACGACTTCGCTCATGCTGAGTGGCTGAGGGAGAGGCTGGTGGCGTAGCTGGAGAGCAAATGGCCAGATCAAAGATCTTCTGGCGAGTCTCGCGAGGGAGTTGGGACAGGCTCATGACTTGAGCTTGATAGTAGGGTTTGCTTGGTTATTGATAACGATGGTACTTCTCTTGTTGGACGAAGGATTGCCGACATGAGTGATAAACACCGTGCGGATAGGGCCGGGAATAAATAATTCCAAGTTGGCAGCTCTGCCAGTGATGCTGAGTCAGCAGTCTCGTTGCAGAATGACGGGGGTGGTGGTTAACCTGCGGCCTAGAAGTTTATCCACGGATGCCTTGAGTGCTTCTTATGTTTTATCCTGGAACAATCCCCGCTTTGGACGCCGTTGATTATTACGCATAACTCAGCCACTGCAATTGAAAACCTCGCCGAGGCATCCACGTGAATTTGGCTTTAGAACCCGCTTTGGCACCGGGCAGGAATCCCATTGATGCTCCTTCCTACGTGAGATCGACAGCTGGATCCTTCGGTGGCAAAATTGACCATGAACATGAGAGCTTCCGTATCTAGTGATAGAAGAAGGGATTTCCTGACAAAGAGAGGGTCTATGGGTAATGACCTGTACCGGGATTATGGGCAACTGTACTCCCTGTTCTTCTTATCCATCACGTCCTCAAGAGAGGCCAGTGGCCACAATAGCAGAAACTTGGTTATAATTAACATATGACGGAATTAAATAAAATTGCTGTAAAATACCGTAAGCTAGGGTTAATAACTGTGCCTATTGTTTGACATCGCGGCTGACGGCCTCCTGTTGCGACGCCTGCGAGGATAGGAAAGAAGATGATTGCCAAGTACACTTTGGCTTACTGGCCAGGAAATTGGTAACAGAAATATGAGTTTTCTCTTGAATGGCAATTATGGAATGAAGGCTAGGCTTCCTAGCTGACATCACCAAGTCCGCGCACTCAGTCTGACGGGATGAACGGGTTCTTTGTGGCCGCACTGGGCAGGCTGTCTTGAGAAGTTTGCAAAAAGAGAAGTACCACATCTACAGATGAATTCGGAAATCTTCCCGTAAGTCAAACCGGCCGGCGTGTGACTGCAGGGGCTCATTAAGCGCGGCCAGCCCGATACACTAGTACTACTGCTGTAGTACAAACTGAGGGCAGTTGCATGAACATCCGAAAAGCTTGTTCTAATGAGTCTGCGAAATCTCTTCCCTCATCGGCGAAGTGAGTTGGCGGTCTGGCATTTCATAGGTCAAATTTCCTGTGGCCCCCTCCGAACATCATGTGCTATAATGCCGTCAAAACTCACCGAAGTCTCAAACTGACAACCTTGTTGCTCGCTGTGCCTGAATCTCAACTTTAGCAATTGGTGCAAGAAGTCCTTCGGGCCTCTGCCTGGTGATGTCAATATTGTGTGGAAATCACCGTGCATGTGAACGCTAGGTTTGGCCCTCGATGGGGTAACAGAGCTAGCGGATAGCCGCCAGGATCGGAGCCCCAGTGAGACAGCCCAAAGGATCGTCGCCAGAGTTACTTCATGCAAGGAGGCTACCCGAAGTCCCATCTACTTCGCATTGCTTGCTCTGTAAGTAAGATATATTCTGACCTTGATATGATAACCTGGCGATCTGCAGATAAACGTATAGTCCTGCCACTGGTACACTTGAAAGCTGAAAAAGAAGAACTAATGTGATCATGAAGATCAATACAGCAAGATCTCGTGGAACTTGACCAACAAACAGTCAAGAGTAGTAAAGTGAAGGAAGAGAGCAAAACATGCTGGCGATGCCTGGCAAAAAGATGTTGGGCACTTGTGCTCCCCGGGAAGGCTCGAACTTCCGATCTCCCGATTGTCTGCTAATAACAGTCGGACGCTTTAGCCAACTAAGCCACAGGGGATTGAGATAATACTGTGATCTCATTGGTTGGTATTGAACTGTCAAGTGGAATACATGACCTGGACGAGTTGGTGTGTCCACTCGAGTATGATGAGGAAAGGTACTGGTTACAATGCTGCGTCGGTATAAGCGTGAATATCCCAAATGAGCATATTGTCGCGCACCCGTAGCAAACACTGCGCATCGACAGTGGAGTGGAGAGGGATGGGTGATGTAGATCCTGTATCCACAAGTCCATCACCGTAGGCGCAGCTTTTCAGACATATTCACAGCCTCAAACCCAAGTCGGCGGAGATCCACGAGCGCAGAACAGGCCTTTTTGACGCGAGGTATTGCCCACCAGCTCAATGGAGAGGATACTGAGTTATGAGATGTTGACTGATTGTGCAAATTTCACATATTTAGCTTGCTACATAAGGGCACCATTTGTCATCTCAGTCTGTTCACCCTAATCATCGAAGTCCGCGACATCACACGGCTCAATACACATACAAAACCACATCCCAAAGAACATTTCAATATACCTCAACAAGCCGTCATCTCTGTTACTATATGAACATCCACCCGCAAAAACGCATATCGGATGTGCCATCAACCTCCTTTGCCTCGGCGCCGGCATTTGCTCCTACAAGATTCGCGCATACGGTTCAAGGGACTACAGGGGGGACTCTAGCGACATCAATGTCTGGGACAACCACTGTGTTAGCATTGGGATATGATGCTATAATGTGTTGATGTTGTGTTCTTTGTTATAGTCGAAGCCCAGGCCTTGACGCGGATAACTGAGCCATGGATAGAAAGGTTCAAGACATCAGCCACCATCGAGTGGGGCATTCAAACAGATAGCATAATAGATGACCTTAGCATAAGGGAGAGTTTAGGCAGCCTTTAGACTAGCAGGTGATATGAGAGCTATGATGATTAGACCACCCCATTCAATATATCCCCGTGTAACAGGCAATCCAAACCCAACCCCCATGTGACGAAGTCAGGCTTTGTTGTCTACTGTATCATCATGTATCTCAATGCTGTTAGATGATGAGAATAGAAACAAAGAGAGCCATCAAGGTTGCCCCTCCAGCTAGAAGCTTAGAACCCCCAGCAGTAGGCACACTTGTGGCTTTTCTAGTAGGCGTCGAGATCTCTTCTGTAGTTGTGACTGCCGCAGCGGCATTAACGTCCACCGCAGACAGGGTTTGCAGCAACTCAGGAGTCGTGTAGGATACATCATCCATGTCGTAGCTCACAGTCGAGAAAGGAAACAGGGACACAGGTGAGGCATCCGGGAAAGCGAGACGATCAGTGGGATCAGCAGCTGGTTCAAGGGCTGCCCTGTCAAAGGGGGCGTCGCCAGGGTTGAGAACACTAACATTATCAGCTGTTGTTCGTAGAGCGGGGAGATGACTTACCCATCAATAACATGGGCGACACCGTTGAACAGGAGGACATTGGTAAAGACAATCTTTGCGCCATTTACCCATGCGGTCCCATCCTCGGCCACTGTAAATGTCAAGTCGGCGCCCTGAAGACTTGGCAAGGTCACATTGGCCAGTTCCGTTGAGAAAACGACATCGTCAACGATGTGGTAGGTCAAGACCTCCCTTAAGGTCTCCAGATCGGCACCCTCCAGCACAGAGCCAATCAACTCAAAAGCAGCGTCATTAGGCACAACGACTGTAAAATCAGATATGTTCAACTTGTCGGCTGAGTCATAGCCGATGTTGCCAAAGTTATATGGGAGGTCGGCGGCGGTGAGAGCGGCGTTGAACTTGAGGAGGCCGTCGCGACGGGCGAATAGCTGGAGAGGGGCGCCAAAACTGAGGGGCTTGTCGACCTTGTGTATGATGACAGTATCGCCAAGTTTGATGTCCTTAATATGATCAGTATACATCGCAGCTGGAAGGTTGAAACAGAACTCACTGCCTCAGTCACGTAGGAAAGAGTTTCCTCGCCTGAGATGACAACGACGTCGTCACCATCTTTGATGATGCCATTGTATTGGCCACCCGTAAAGTTACCGAAAGGCTGACGTTGATTGACAAACGTGGCGTCGAGGAGTGTCTGCACAAACAGGGGCTTGTTGGTGACGGCTTCGGCAGGATAGTATCCCTGGAAGACGTGGTTAGACAGCAAAGCGCCAATGGCGATGCTGTCGTTTTTGAATTCGATGGCCTCACCCTCGGGGATGTCTCTGGGGACAGAGTCAAAGGCCTTGTTGGTGGGCGCAAAGATGGTTATGTTACTGGCGGAAGCGAGGGTCTCGGCAATGTCTGGAACCAGGGCTAGGAGAGATGCCAGGGTCGAGAGGTCGTCCTGGGAGGAAATCAGGGCTGCCAGGTCAGACTGGGCGACAACGGCCGTGGCCAGCGTAGCGAGAGAGAGGAGATGCATTTTGGGGGGGATGTTTGCGTTGCTGGAGTTGTGAGGCTGTTGATGATGTCGATGTTGTTGATGCTATTCAGCTGGGTAACTAAGGATTGTGAGATGGTCCTGACAGAGGTTCATTGCTAGCTATATATATTTCATCAAAGAGTGCTACGACGCTCACTGTTTCCATCGTGAAACACCAAGAGACAGTTCCAAGTCAAGGCGTCATCTATTCTTCGTCGTCGTAAGCAGATATTCTCATCAACTCATTAAGCACAGAGTGAGTTCATCCCCGTAAAACAGCTGCCGGCGAAAATTGGCCGTCCCCATAAAACCGACCAGGGGGTAATAAGCCTAATTCTAGCACAGCCCTGTAGAAGCCACTAACGAATTGACATTCGAAGCATAAATCTTGGAGTCGTCTACGTCATAGATAGCTCAGAGCTAGGGTTGTCCCTCACGCGGGGCTAGAGGCCATAGATGTAACCCTATCAAACTCTTCAATTGGGAGCGCATGCGAGGAGATTAGAAATGTCTATTGTGGCTTAGGCTTCCAATCGGACTCTCGGCGACTTCCCTTTCCAGGTTTGCCTCATACCTCTCTATAACGGCCTCGTAATCGTCCAGCCAGGTTCCAAGCCATTCGACAGATCCTATGATCCTCGTGTTCCAGTTACCCATGTAGGGATCGAGCTTCAGGAGAGACGAGTTGACAACCATGAGATTGGTCACTGCCTCTCTAATGCGGATCGCGTCCCGGGATAGTACCTGTCCGTAGGTGTTGCCTGGCGCTGTCACTGCAACGAATGCCTTGACGAGAATGGAGAGCGAGTAGCTCACTGCCGGCCCAAACCATAGCGATGGCTGAGCAAGGATTAATCCAGGTTCCATAGTCAGAACCAGCTCGATAACAACGTGACATGCCTCCACAAGTGACCGTAGTGCTACCTCGGCTGCCCTGGTGACTTCTGGGGGCCGGGCAAACTCGTCAACACCGATTCTCTCAGCAAGATACGGCGCTCCAAAGAGCATCTTGTTGGTTTCAGTATGTAGTACTGGCTCGTTGACGTAAATGATGACCAGCGTGCGCAGAAAGCGAAGCTGCATGTGCTGCGCGAGTGGCCTACTGTCCAGCTGGTCCAGTCTGCCACGAACATCAGCTTGGGTAACCCTCACAATGTCCGATTCTATGCCATAGAACGAATGGGGGTGGCAGAGTTCCAGGGCATTGGCAACTTCCGCATGAAGCCTGATAGTATGGAGAACCTCTAAGAACAAAGGGACCGAATGATCCTCTTCCAATGCATGTAATGCATCTTGGTGAGACAAGCCCCAGTCCAAGGCATGTACTCTTCTGAGCCCGATGGCTGCCATTGTCGAAGCCATCCAGGAGGTCAGCCAAGTCTGCTGCATCTCTGACGTTGGATGACCCTGAATACGGAAGAACCATGCTGCCGGAGAGCTCTGTATGGATGGACGCCCCAAGCCAAAATCCACAGCGAGATCGTGTGCTAGTGCCACAAGCTGGATGCTATTCGCGTGGTTGCCACCCAGAGAAGGTCTTGCCCATAAGCCGGCTACCAGGGCTGCTTGGATCAAGTCGTGTGAGGGTTTCTCGAGACCGACTGCTGCTGAGCCGAGGATTTCCAGGACTCTGGTTCGCAATTCATCTTGGGTGTGAGAATTGATGGTGGTCTCGGTAGGCGATAAAGTGAAAGCAAACATTGCAGCGAGTTTAGTAGGCGTTTCTGTTCTCAAAGACTCCAGCCAAGATCTTGTCGAACTGCCGCTGAGCGTGGGAATGATTGGCCAAAATCGTCGAACCGTGATTGAGCACGCCTCAAGAGATCTAATCTGAGACTCGTGATCAAGATGTGCATCTAAGAATGCGAGACAAGTGCGCCCAGATGGGACAGGCGTCGGCACTACCGAGTTTTCGTGACCAGACAGTCTGTATGTTGAAGACTCGGCTGTCTCCAGTCTCTCCTGCAGGTTCTTGACTTGTTCCTCCAGCTCCGCGATTCGATCTCTTTGCCATCGTCTAGCCGCAGGGACACAAATGAGACTGGAGCGTGTGCATCGTTCACAGACGCTGGGATCGTTGATCGAGGGCTCGCATTTGGCCTTGAGGTTATGGCAAGCTTCGCAAGCACGCAGCCTTTTCCCCATTTCTAGTGTCTGATGGACAGTTCTGCGGATGAGATGCTAGAGAGTCGGTTTAGGAGCAGTCTCAGCTGCGAGTTGTGGGTGTGAGAGGTGAAAGTGGTGGGCCGCAAGCGTGAAATGGCGATGCGGAAAAGAATACATACATATGAGTGCGAGAGGTCTAATTCTGTGCTTTACAGTCTTGCTAGTTTAGCCCTTCTCGCCTTCTTTTCCTTATCCCGTAATAGCCTCCGAAGAATTTTACCGCTGGGGCTCTTGGGGATGACGTCAATGAATTCAATCCCGCCCTTTAGCCACTTATACTTCGCTTTATGCCCCTCCACGTGTTTATTAATGCTTGCAACTACCTCATCGTCGTGTTTGCCGCTAGTCTCTGAGGCCTTAACAATAAAAGCTTTGGGAACTTCACCAGCACGGTCATCAGGGACTTGGATGACGGCGCAATCGGATACAAAAGGATGTGCGAGTAGGTGAGCCTCTAATTCCGCAGGCGCAACTTGGTGGCCCTGTTAGAGGATCGATGGGTTAGTTTTTAAGAAGACCAATAAAACTAGGAGACGTACCTTCACCTTGATGAGCTCCTTGATGCGGTCTATAATCACGAAATGCTCATTCCCTTCTGTAGACTTGCGAACCAGTGCTTCATCACCCGTCTTCATCCACCGGCCATCAGAATGAAACACAAATGTTTCGGCTGTAGCCTGCTCATTGTTCAAATAACCTAGGGCAACAGACGGGCTTTGTACGAGTAATTCACCAGGAGTGTCATATTCCGTGATCTCTTTACCAGCAGCATCGACGATTTTAGCTCTAACACTTGGGAGAAGTGAGCCAGAAGAGCCAAAGCTGATATCCAGCTCGCTAGTTGCTGTAACGCCTGTTGCCGTCTCAGTTAACCCTATGACGATGAATTAGCAAAAGAAAAGTCGTAGTGTAAAGTAGTAATATATATGTACCATATGCTTGGCAAATGCGCCACTTGGGGAACGCCTTTAGCACATCCTCCGCCGTCTCACTTGCTAATGGAGCAGCACCAGTGTAGACGATTCGGATAGAGCTGAGGTCGTACTTTGCACAATCATCAAGTTTGTTTAACAGCTGAATCAGGATTGGAGGTACCACAGACATCACCTCAATCCTGAATCTTTCGATTGCTGACAGAAACGACTGAAGCTCAAAGGAAGGGAGGACAATAACCTCATCCCCGCTGAACAGGCCTAGAGAGGATTAGGAGTCAGGTCTAGATGTAAATGCACTACATCTTTCTCCTTCAATGATCTGGGCGCGAAAGGCAGCTTACCACAATGAGCAACCACCACAAGACCATAAATATGCGAGAACGGAAGGAGGCCCAGGCTAACCAGGGTACTAACTCCAGAGGCATGGCGGCCAACCGAGTTGTACTGGCTGATCTGAATGATGTTTGATATAACATTGAGGTGACTGATTTTAACGGCTTTCTGTATATTCCATCAGTGAAGGAGTAGATTTTGAAAGGAGGACAACTCACTGGTAAGCCGGAAGTACCACTCGAGAAACTCAGGAATGCAACCTGCCTGGCGCCTTGGCCGGGGGCCCAGTTCAGAGGCTGCAGTTTGGGAAGATTCCTCCCCTCTTCCACTAAGTCGTCAATCGTCTTGAAGGGAGCCTTTTTATCGGAGCCAGGAACCGAGAGTATAAAAATACGATCATGGAGTATTCCAACCGACTTCGCCGCGGCGAGTGCAACATCAAGAAGAGGGATGCACGTAATGAGTGCATTAGCTCCGGACGACCTTAACTGATGTTCGAGTTCTGACACCGAGTATGCAGCACTAGCGGGTGTAACAATGCCAGATAAGCGGTGTACTGCGTGAGTCAAAGGTATATAGTCAACCTAGAGTATGAAACGAGACGTAAGTAAATGGCAGAAGAAGAGAGAACATGAACAAGTTACGGACGGTATTTAGCGAGAACACCGCGACAACTCGGTCCCATTCAGTTCCCTCATGGGAATCATAACCTAGGTTTTGAGCGATCGCGCGCGCTAGATATTCCTCCCGCTCGATCATTTGAGAAGCCGTGAAGCTCTTACCCGTTACAGAGCAAGTAAACGGATTCCTTGACCTAGCGATGGGACATCGCCCGTATTTTTCATTGTTCACGAATTCTGGGATTGAGATGGAGTCGGGGGGGTCTAGATGGACTATGAGCTGGGCCTTAAAGGCATCGTCGGCTGTGAACGTACCGAATGGCAGCTGAGGGACCCAACCTGGGGGTATGAACACCATTGTGTGGGATGAGCTCGAATATCGTTTAGATGATTTCACGTAGGAAAAGGAATCTAAAGCCCAGCCTGGTCGGATATGCGGATAGAATGTCTGGGAGTTGAAAGACGAATGAAGCAAATGGCATCTTTTATAAGCAACCCATCGGAACGACCCAATCCTTCCAGATCGTTGTTGGTCCTGCAACCCCAGCTCTGTAACCTCCGGCCCGAGACCTTCCTCGGTCTAGAGACTCTCGAGTTCACGTGCAGCTGAAGGCTTGCCGTGTAGGTTCGGGCCCGAGTTGGCCTCGGTGCCGCGGCGTGCTCGGTTACATTAGTGACAAGATCCGTTTGGTTACATTTTTGTTAATAAAAGACGTCGTTTTCTCTGTTGAATCTCATCTACTATTTCCCAACCAGAGTACTTTCTCTTGCCCAACCTAACTGATCAATCGTTATCTTTCCGTCCTCGTCAAACACCATGCCGTTTACGACTGAACTAACTCGCCGCCTAGGCATCAGAGGTTTGCTCCATTCATTTTCACTATATCTTGCGATCCTGGGCTCCAGTACTAACTATTCACTTTTCGTCCAGTGCCCGTTGTCCAGGGTGGCATGATGCATGTCGGAACTGCTGACCTCGCCTCTGCTGTTTCTAACGCTGGAGGGCTTGGTATTATCACCGCCCTGATATTTCCAACTCCAGACGCCCTGCGCGAAGAGATCCGTCGCTGCCGGTCTCTCACCAGCAAACCCTTCGGCGTTAATATCACCATCTTGCCTGCGCTTACGCCACCCGACTATGGGGCTTATGCCCAGGCTATCGTCGATGAAGGAGTTACCATCGTTGAGACAGCAGGCAATTCTCCTGGCCCTGTTATTTCTCAGCTCAAAAACGCTGGAGTGACGGTCCTCCACAAATGCACGACTATCCGACATGCCCTCAGCGCTGTCAAACTGGGCGTTGACTTCCTTAGTATCGATGGATTCGAGTGTGGCGGCCATGTCGGCGAAAGCGATATCACCAATTTCATCCTTCTTAGCAAGGCCCGCCAGACCCTCAAGGTGCCATTCATTGCTAGCGGTGGCTTTGCTGATGGCTACGGTTTAGCTGCAGCGCTATGCCTTGGCGCCTCTGGCATCAACATGGGTACGCGTTTCATGTGCACAGTCGAGGCGCCTATCCATGTGAACGTTAAGAATGCCATTGTGAAGGCAGAGGAGACGGACACGACACTGCTGCTGCGCCGATGGAGAAATACAACCCGGCTCTTCAAGAACAAGGTCGCGCTCGAAGCGCTGAAGGTGGAACAGACGACTACTTCCGGTCAGTTTGAAGCCATCGCGCCGTTTGTTAGTGGCAAGCGGGGCAAGGAGGTGTTCGTCACTGGCGATGTGGACTATGGCGTAAGTCAAGGAATCTATTTGAATCGACCTCAATAGTTACTGACCACTTTGAATAGGTATGGACAACCGGACAAGTTATGGGACTCATTCACGACATCCCGACGTGTGATGAGCTGATCGGGAGGATTGAGAAGGAGGCGGAGATTGCTTTGAAGGAAAGGCTTACCCTCCTTGTGCCGGAGTCAAAGATGTAGAGCGCTCTCCCTGTGTATTTTGCTCTTGTGACCTAGGAATATCTCGGTTGATAGAACACTCAGGGTACGATATCTAAGCTGATTTTTGGAAATACTGGATCCCCATTCGAATAAACGATAAACTTGGACATGCCTATGATATCAGAGCACCGGGTATGCATTCGGACCGTGAACATTTTCATTGAGTTGCTCAATCTGTTAAATGCCCCTCGGTGAAACTTGCTTGATTTATTTGTTGGCAGGGATATAGCCTTGAGAAAGCATCTTGTTTCATAACAACTCAAATTACCCACCTACTCAGACATGCCGAGATCCATAAACTTGGGGGCTGAGCATGGCCAGCCCTCATCCCTGGCCGTCATAAAATGCGAGGAGCTACATGATGGCGTTATCGCCTAGACGCAGTGGCATGTCTCCACACTGAAAATGTCGTGGACCAACTCAAGATCCGTCGGACAGTTGATTGAGCCAGCTCCTCGCATACTCGGCATCCTCGTCCCGATAGAGTGTGCTTTGGAATTGTGCGGGGTCGTTTCGTTGCTAAGATCGGATGAGGAGGGTTCCGATTGGTTTCGTGAGTTGATATGTGGCGTGTGAATCAAGCCTCCATCCTGCCGCCAGCGAATAAGCCTGCTGTCGTTGATGATAAATGTCCGACGGAGTTTGTGTTCTTCACTATCTAAAGCTCAGCATCACCATTTTGTTGCTGACTCGCGTCGCTGTGGCAAGATGGAACGCTAGGGGCGCCTCAAAAGTCCAACGGGGTTTAAGACTCAGGTAATTAATCATCTTCGGCTGAACACTGAACAGGGAAAAATCGGGCTGTGTTCGAGACGGCGGCGTCGGGAGGCCGTAATACGACCTCTCCGAGCCACGGACTTAATCCTTCGTACCATAGTGAAGGTACCTTTGGGAAGGCTCCATCACGAATGTCTATGGGGCGGTATGAGCTGAGAGGAGGTACACAAGCTCCACATTCTGTTACGTGGCATTAACTCCGTCCACTTGAGAAACCTCGAACTGAGTGATTGAGGGGGCCTTTCAGTTTATCGGTATTGACTTCGTGCATGTTCAAGGTGGAGAGCTGGTAAAGGAGAGAGAAGTAGGCCATCTGGATCAAGCTGAGGTGCGCAAAAAGAAATACTGTCCAAAGCAAAGGCAGAGAATTTGCCAGTATCAGCGGAATTTCCTGCGCCGATAGATAAAGAAGGTTGGCATACACGCTGTCGGCGACTCGGGTCACAATTCTGCCGCCCCCCCCCCCCCCAGCTGCTATCCCGTGCGTTTTTCTCAGGCCTGTTAAGAACCAAGGCCTTCTCATGCTCTGCACATTGATGGTAGCCTGAGAGAGCGTAAAGGTCCGGATCAGAGGGTTGCGCAGTGTTACCAGAATCTCTTTTCCGGAAAAGACTGGATCGCTTGTGACAGGAGCGTTCTCGGGAAGTCTTGCGTTGACAAACTCTTACTCTCTGGCGGTGAGAAATCTTAAAGTTCGAGGTGACTTGGGATAGTCAGGCAGCTTCCAGAACACAATACCAGAAAATGGCACGGTTATGATTCCTTCAAGGAGGTACCAGCTACAAAGCTGAGCCATAACGCCAGGAAACATGCCAGCTTCAAACATTCTGCCAAAGTGTTAGCTTATATTGCCCGTCTCACTCTTAACCTTTATCGGCAATGGCAAACATCTTTGCTATACTTTACGTCGGAGAAAGACTCTATAACTGCCAGCTTGGAGGGATTAAGGAAGGTCAAGAACCTCTGATGGTAGAAGATTTCACCATGGAGCAGTTGTTTGACCAGACACGACCGGATGTCGACGAGGATGAGGCACAACAGATTAAAACCCTCATTCGACGAATCATGCAGTATGATCCTACCAAGAGACCTTTGCCTTTTGAAATATTGGACGACCCCTGGTTTAAAGGGACTGTTGGGAGTTGCTAGCCGGCTTCAGCAAAGTCGACTTGCGCTCCGCTCATTTCACGCAATTCCGGCGATGGTTGGTTCCAGATCAGGGGTCTTGTGCTATGCGGCAAAGGAAAGCTGGGGTAATTGCACTGGAAAGAAAGGCTTTGTCATGCGGGATTTTCCCGAGCATTAAAGCCCGAATATCCTTCAAGATGCCTGGCTTAACTACTCACTAAGTTATGCACCTTTCCTCCTACTAAACTGCGGCATCAGCTCTGGGCAACAGAAGAAGTCGAGGGCTATGACTGGGAAATACCCAAGTTTCTCTATGGTAGATGGTGTATCGAGAGTGGCTATTATTAGGGTGGCTATCACGAGGGCAGCCCACTGATATTCACTCTGCGTATGGGGGCATGCTCTGCCTATTTGTGCAGACAGTTTACAGGGTGTGGACTGTGGAAGTCGGGATCTACAACGCGGGAACGAATGTTATGTTGTGGTGGAGAGAGCAGATGTAATCACACATCCCAACCATTCTTATGCCTCCAGGCCTGCCTTTGCCTCAGGGTCCCCATATTTCCTCTCTTCACCTTAGGCACTTATGGAGCGGCTATCCCTAGAAAAGAAAGGGAATTTGCATGCTCTAGAAAGTATAGAGAGCGGGATGGGAGAAGACATTCGAGCAGGTCAGCAGCTACAAAAACACGTGGACCTGGAGGATCGGCGCGAGAAATATGGTTCTTGAAAAACTGCCCTGAATCGCTCCAACATATAGGCAGAGTTGCCACGGGGTGACGTGGCTCGCATGCCGTTGAAGTGCTTCTACTGATTCAGCTCGTGCGAGGACAGCTAGTGGTGAGACCTAGTGACAGAGCAGCCAGGGGCTGTGCGCGATCTTCTGTAGGGTATTGCCACCATATTAATATAGGGTATGTAGCATGTGGAAGTTGGTGTTTTTACTAAATAGCCTGCCAAGCATAGTCGTAATATATAAGGATATCCTACGCATAGGCAATGAGATACTTTTCAACTTGTGCAACGCCAAGTTGTCTTGGCTCGGGCAATGGCTGTCACTCTGATATCGTCGTTGGCCGCCACCCCTGAGATAATCGCCAGGCCAAGGGAAGTGGAGCGGCGTTTTCACGCAATGCCTTAGTGCCACACGCTTGTGGCGTCTTCCCGAGCCAAGTGGCCAGTTGACGAGCATAAACAGAATGCCACCAAGCTTTCCTGTACCTGCTACCTGATACGTAGTGATTTAGTGGTGGGGCGAGCAAGTCTTTCTCGAAGAAATAAGCGGGCTGGACTACCACGTCAGAAAAGTCTGGAAGCAGAAGTGGCTGCGGAGCTGATGACGGAGGCAAGAAGAGGCGCTGGAGGAGGTGAAGAGAGCCTAACGTTCGGCGAGACAATGTTACGTCATGGGGTTTGATCATGGAACAGTTTTGTTGTCTGATCATCAGGCATCTATCATTGCAGCTCTCTAGAAATTGCTCTGTGAGTTGGGTATGAGATTGTGCGTTCCTTGCCGCCCGACATGTCTCCCTTGGCGCTGGTTCCACATCATGCCATCGTTCAAGAGAATAAACACTCATGAGATGCCCAACACGGGGTCTGTCAATTTTCCCCATGGGCCCTTTGATCTAAAGGTTCCCGCTAAGGAAACATGCGATAAATTTTTGTTATTCATCCTTTCGCGGTTTCTCTTACGTATAACCCCAAATGGCTTCTCCGCATGTCCCCCCTTTCGTTTTATCTCACCGGCCCCTTTCATCCCGCGCAGTCGAGAAGTGTCCGCGTCGATCTGTGCATGGGCCATGATTCCACCAGGACTTCAAAAATCAAGACCCAGACTGGAGATGGTGGTGATGACTGGGCCGCCTTCTCTCGGGCCGAACTCTTCTCAAAGTGGAGAAGGTGTCGGGGTGAGCGAATAACTGAGGGGTTCAGTTGGAGTAATCCAGGGGTAGAGAAGCTGACCTGGGCCGGGCCAGTTACTCCGCACCAAGCCATATTGGGGGAAACCGCCAAGGTCGGAGGGAATCACCTTTGACAGTTGAGGACATGTATTGGCCACCGTTTCAGCAGCAGAAGGCCTGTGTCTGACCCGCAACGTCCTGTCCCAATAACCTCAAGTAATCAGCTTACCGAGAGCAACACAAAGCTTGTTCAGCTTGATCCATGGGTGGCAAGAGCGACAATAGCCGCGAGTCTAGTCTCTCTTTGATGAGCCGTTTTGGGGGAGCCGCTAGACCAAAAGAACCCAAGCCGCGCCACTTAAAAGTGGTCAAGTCTCGACAGTCGAGAAAAAAATCTCTTCACTCGTCTGAACGCTACCGGCTTCCAGCGGCTCAGTCTTGGAAGCTTCTCCATCCGATGGGGCTCTGCCATGTCAATGAATCAATAGGCCGTGTCATGCTCTGTTCAAAACCCCGGCCAGGTCGGTATGCTGCGAGATATGAGGTAATGGCTCCTCAGGCTATCCCTGTCTCCCAAGAAAACCCCCATGGGGCCACGAACTCCGAACCACATCAACATGGCTTGGCAGGTAGCAGTCTGGTTCTAGAATGAAGGTGCCCACTGTGGTCTACGTGATGCGAGTCAGGCTGGGGCAAGATATCAAAATCTCCACGAGATTACAACTCTGTTGCTCGCCGAAACGTATTGTAGTGGATCTACCCCAGGCCGAGAAGGAGACGTTTATATAGTCGCCAAGAATGCCAGTCCCCTTCCCCAGACTCCCCCATCCATCCAGCGATCACCCCAACACTCGCTCTCTCTCACCCATCAACGACCATCCGCGATGAGCCACTACGACTCCGAGAATCAGGTCCCCGAGGCTCCCACCAAAGCCCACCATGTCGAGGACGAGCCAGGCGTGACCAACGATGCTGTTTTTGGTACTATTCACGAAGACGGCCCCAACTACCGCAACGTATGCATCATTTTCCTATCCGAGATGGCAGACAAAGACTGACATGTCACTTAGGTAGGATGGCTTGGAACGTCGGTCCTCATGATGAAGTCCCAGATCGGCCTAGGTGTCTTGTCCATCCCAGCCTCCTTCGACGTCCTCGGCTTGATCCCTGGTGTTGTCTGCCTGCTGGTAATTGCAGTCCTCACCACGTGGTCCGACTACATCGTCGGAAAGTTCAAGCTTCGCCACCCTGAGGTGTATGGCATCGACGACGCAGCTGGACTCATGTTTGGTCGAGTCGGCAAGGAGGTCTATGGCATCTCGTACGCTCTCTACACCATCTGTATCGCCGGTTCTGGCATGCTCGGCATCTCGATCGCCCTCAACACACTCTCCACCCACGCAACCTGCACTGCAGTCTATGTCGCCGTGGCCTGTATCGTCGCCTTCATAACCGCCAGCGTTCGTACGCTCGACCGTGTCAGCTGGCTTGCATGGATCGGCCTGGTGACTCTTGTCTCAGCCAGTCAGTGATCTCATATCTACCTCTCTCGTGAGAGATGTCTAACCACGTCTGCAGTCTTTGTTGTGACCGTCGCCGTCGGCGTCCAGGACCGCCCTGACGCGGCGCCCCAGGTGGGCGAGTGGAAGTCCGACTATAAGCTGGTCAACAGCCCTACCTTTGCAGATGCCATCTCGGCCATCTCGGCCTTTGTCTTCGCCTACGCCGGCACACCCGTCTTCTTCCCGATCGCGGCCGAGATGCGCGAACCTCGTCACTACAAGAAGGCGTTGTTCCTTTGCCAGGCCGTCGTTACTGTCACGTATATTGTTGTTGGAATTGTTGTCTACTACTATTGCGGCACGTATGTTGCATCCCCAGCCTTGGGATCTGCTGGCAAGACTATCAAGAAGATCAGCTACGGACTGGCTCTCCCTGGCTTGATCGTCAGCGCGTGTCTCTACACTCATGTGAGTATCATCCATACCGGTCAAATCGGGACGGGTTGCCAGCACTAGGCCAAAAGGCATAAACTAACCAGTGGATATAGGTCCCCGCCAAGTATGCCTTCATCCGCTTCCTACGAGGCTCCAAGCATCTCACCGCCAACACCTTTACCCACTGGTCTACTTGGCTCGGCTGCACCTTTGCCATGGCCGTCATCGCGTACATCATTGCCAGCGGTATTCCCGTCTTTGGCGGCCTCGTCTCTCTTGTCGGTGCGCTCCTCGGAACCTTTCAGTGCCTACAGCCCATGGGCTGTATGTGGTTGTTTGACAACTGGCACAAGGGTAGGAACAAGGAGCAGCGAACTACCAAGTGGACTCTTATGGTCATCTGGAGTGTGTTTATCATTGTGATCGGTACGTTCTTGATGATTGGAGGCACTTATGGCTCCATCGTTGGTATCATCAACTCTTACAACAAGAGCGGCGGCTCTGCTGCTTGGTCTTGCACTGACAACTCGAACTCGACTTGACCTGGGTCATGGAGCCCGAAGATGGATGTGCATTTGGATAGAGATATGAGGTGCAGGTTATGAGTGTTTCAACAATAGATTCTGATCGTTACCAATATATTGGCAAGTGATTCCATGGGATTGAAGCTATGGCACCCAAGATGATAGGTGTAGAGGCCAGAAGCTTAAAGGGGTAGTAACCTACTACCTTACTTAAACCTCAATGGTCTTGGTTTCCTGCGTCTTGTCCCGTCTGATCCCCTTGAAAAACTTCCTCTGCTCAAAGATTTGTCACTATGGTGTACCTTCCCCTCAGCTCGCGCTTTGAGAATCTCGCGCCTTACTCTCATGGCATCATATTCGATGTTGCGAGTCGAGTACCAAGTCCACAGACTCCCCAAGAAGGCGACTATTGTCAGTACAGCGCCGATGATGAAGCTGTTTCTGTGTCTGTTGTGTGCCCATTTTTGTTCAAACAACTGAGGCCCAAGCACTGTGCCAATCTGAGCAAGAGCGGATTGGAAGGCGAGCGTGAAGGCTGTTGCTGTTGTTCCCGAAAGTGTTGCTGAGCGCGATGACCAAAAGATGAGGAAGTAGGACATGAAGAAGGTGGTGCTGAGAATGGAAGCAATGTATACCCCAATGCGGTTGGAGATGGTAAAGAAAAGGATGAGCATACGATCATGCCCGCCATTAGAATCCTGGCAGTTACCATGAGCTGGACTCTTGAACGTCACAAACAGGTGGAAACTCACATGGCATATAGCGGCCTGACAAAGTAGGCCTTTCCAACCAGCCAAGCAGCAAGGATTACACCAATGATGGCGCCAGCGGAAGGGGGATATTCAGAAGCTGGTTGTCAGGGAGTCCAACAAAACCTAGATTGGTAATGATAGTCGGCAAATACCACATCAAGGCATAGCCGCCGAAACTACCAAACCGCTCCAGGGACTATCCACCAAAGTTGATGATTTCGTCGAGACCAAAGAATTGAAACCTAATACTGTCAACTATAGTCCCGACCAATGGCAGTCTGGCTACGTCTAGAACTTACCAATCTTCGCCAATATCAGTGAATAGGCTAGTCTGGTTGTGCACCTCGCCATCGTCAGGCGACGCTGAACCTTTTGCGTTGTGTTCAAGGCATACGCATGTCTCCGTTGGCGATGAGTCGACGCACACCGCTATGGGCGGAGCATCAGAATGTCGATCGTTTTGTTCCAGCTGTGGAAGATGCTGACACATTTTCTCATGTGGCTTGTCGGTGGCCTGTTGCAATCTCTCCAACACCTTTTCCCTAATGACGGACTCCAAGAGAGCATAAATCATCTTACCTACCCACCAAACCCGCGACAATTCCTTCATGGCCGACATAGAACTCCTGAGCCTTTCCTCCGTTCCGTCCTGCTGGATAGAAGGCACAGGCGATTTGATTTCGTGTATATGCATGATTATGGCCAAGAAGAGGCTGTAGACTGTAAAGGGCGGGCAGAAACGGAGCTGGCCATGAGCCGCAAGGTTCTCTATAATCATAGTGATCATAGCAGCGGCTCGAAGGGCGACATTGGGCCAGGGAAAGTACTCAAGGGACGGTGGGGGGTCGCTGATTGCCATATGGGCTCGATACAAGAGACAAAGCATTGTGTAATAGCTAGAGTGAAGAAGTCCTGACCAAAAGTGGTGTCGGGGTATTGCCCAGTATACGATCTTGGGACAGCGATGGAGCCAATCAGCCAAGGCTACTTGAGCATTGTTGACGGCGATTCGTTGCTGGCCTTTAGAGGCGACTGAATGCTTCAATGACAGCACAAGTCCCATAATTTCGCAAAGCTTGACGTATTGCAGGAAGAACTGTACATGTACAGGGTCGGGCGGGTACTCACTGACTCTATCTTGCTCGTCCTCGTCTAAAAAGTCTTCTTCCGTCAACGCTTCGACGTCGGAATCGTCAAGATTGATAGAAACGGGCCGACCCAGTGCTAGAGCAACAGAACGGTCACGGGTAAACAGGGCCCACCAGATTCTTTTCCAGAGCCTCTTATCGGAGAGGCTTAGCTGTGATTGCTCAACAGAGCGATGCATGCCCGATCCCTGAGCGACTGCAATAGCCAAGTGACTCCAGTAAGAGATATTCTTAGTTACATCGTCAGGGCCCTCCCAGTACCAGCCCATGAGGAGGAGTGACTGTACGATGGTGACCCGGTCAGCCTCGTAGTTTGCATCATATAGGGCTTTTGCACGCTTAAAGAAGGCAAATCCGGCGGGAGTTGTCGAGCCATTAGCATCCACTAGCTCAGGACTGCGACAAGCTCGGCTGCCAGCTAGGAGGATAGACTGGAGAAGGAGTACGGGTGGGGAGTCATCAGGATCTCGATACTGGCGCATAAAGCGGGTTCGGTTGACAATGGGGATGATAGGATGGACCCATTCAAAGTAGGCCTCGATAAGCTCATCACAAAGAGATCGAGGAGGCAACAGAAATGCGCCTGATTGATGCAGTATGGTGTAGACTTCAGCATCGTCGCGCCTGTCAAGACTGGCCTGGGAGATTCGATCGTTTTCAGGTAACGGATAGTGGCCGGAGTTTGCGGAAGTCTGTTCGTCTCGAAGGAGGGCAAGGTTGGAGGATTCGCCAAGATAGGCGACTCGGCCGGCTGCAGTGATTGGAGCGTCGGTAATCTTGAGCGCCACACAAGGTCAACATAGGTACTATTTTCCCCTTATTCTTTTTTGGCATAGCTACCTACCAGTGAAGGGGTCGAGTTGGAGTGGAAAAGCGATCGAGCTACTGGGCGTGAGGGGAGATTCTTGGCACAACTGCTTCGGTTGCTGTAAATACGTTCATAGTTAGTAAAGTGCAAAACGAGGCAATGAGAGGAGTGGCATGTGTTCATGCTAATACCCATTAGCGTTCTTGGGCTGGTTGCTGACGCCCTTGGCCTTCTTTGGTTTTGGAGTTGGGATACGACATTCGATATTGAAGGCAGCACAGTTCGTACAAGGCACCCCGAGACGGGTTGCGTCACACCTAACCTACGTAAGATGAAATGTCAGTAAGCGGCATGGAATGCACAGATCCAGTAGGGTGCAAGAGGCAGATAGTGTAGCCTTGATCGATAGACGTGAAGTATAGGTTGAATAAGATACCTTTCGTCCGTGGCAGGTCTAAACGGCACATATTAGCTCACAATTTGTGTTGATCAGGGGGTGGTAAGAGAGTCTGGATAGGAGTGCAGGTATATAGAGATTCTATCTATGGAAGTTTGACATGAGTGTCTAAACATGCCGCAGATTATGTTGCAGGGAATGAGGTTATATATATAGGCCGTGTAGCGATCGATGGTGGAGAGGTTAAAAGGGAGGCTATATACCTCGCATGCGCGTGACGCTCTTAGTCTAGATGCCAAAGACAAGTATTAGGACTTATTAACTCAATGCCAAGTCGGCGTGAATGGTCCTTAGTTACCTCGCAGAACCCATGACCCATCAACGTCAATGTTGTGATGCTGCAAGCGGGTTGTCCGAGGCCGATGGAGATCGGCAGTTGTTGCTGCCCTTGCGGCTGCCGGGTCCGAGAATACAGTTGCGATTGCGACCGAGATGGTATTGCGTGTCAGCCCGAGAATGCCCTCGGGTCTGGCAACATTTGGCGATGGGGCTGTTTTTTGAAGCGGATCTGAGAACAAGGGGGAACTCGGGGTCTCGGAGGGAATCATAGATTCTTCTAGACCGCTACTGGTTCGAGCAGAGTACTTATGCGTCTGCCATGCATCTAGCGGCTCCGCAGGTCCCGGCTCCGAGATCACGCAGGAGGCTCGTCCACATAAGCGGCTGAGCTACCCAACTTGTGGAGGCGCGGGGACGGGATGCAAGGAGGATCTGGGGAGACCAGGGTCGTGTGCGGGGGGGAAGGCCATCGCGCTGAAAGAAGACGCTCTGAAGCCGAGATGATCCTCGAGGGACATGGGTCGAGGCATGGGGCAAGGTCGGTGGAACAGGTATCCGACGGAGGTAACCGTCAAGGCAAAGGTCATGCGAGCGTAAATCCCCGTCGGACTTTAATCACACCAGGCGGAGGCGCGAGTCAATCTTACCGACGGACAATTTCTCAGCACTCGGGATGGATCGCATGATTAGCGGGGCTATTAGAAATCCGAGAAATCATTAGTACGCTAGAGAAGTTCTCATCCATCCAGAAGCGTGCCTTTGCGATATTCAGGACAGATGCTTCGTTCTGTGAACAATTCTTAGTATACAGGACTTTGTAGAGATCTAGACACGCCGATATCCAGAAAGATGCCACACTGATATATCGCTACGGCAAAAGGGCATGAGCACTCCGCTAATGCATAGTATTTATAAGGGCCTTTCTTCATTTGACAAAGAGGGAGCCTTTTAATTTCGGGGGCAGGGACCATAGAAATCGATGGGGCATTGCCAATATACACTTCCGCATTCACGAGATTTATCTGTGATGCAGCTGCTCAATCGAGGTATTCAAGTAAACATCTTCGTCATGACAATCACATCCTTGCATCCTTTCTCTGAATCAATTCATCAGCTGCTGCCTCGTGGAGCTAACTAGGTGGCCTAAACCGAGGCGTGACTGAAATAACAAGCCTCGGCGTGTCTTACGTCTGCTCGGGCCGAACTTGAGGGTCAAATAAATGACTTTGCGGTCTCTAGCATTCCTATAAAGGTGAGCCATATGTTCTAAAGCAGTACCAAGCCAAGAGGATTCATCTGCTCAAGTATATTCAAGTTCTCCATACACCATACGACAGATCTACTAAACCAGACAGCATCACCATGTCGACTTCCGCCCCGCTACCAGCTTACTCCTCCTACGAGCACTTGCTAGTCACCTCACCATCTCCTCTCATAGCACACGTTGAGATCAACCGCCCGAGCAAGCTCAACGCCTTCTCTCGACCGGTATGGCTTGAGTTCGGGCGTGTCTTTAGACAACTCAGCGCTGATAACGATGTGCGCGTTGTGGTATTGAGCGGCGCTGGTGAAAGGGCCTTTACTGCAGGGCTCGATGTGCAAGCCGTGGGGCAAGATCCAGTGTTGGCAGCGCGGGCGATTGATGTAGCGAGGAAGGCGAAGGGGCTCAGGAGCCACCTCGAAGAGTTTCAGGAGAGTGTGAGCTCCGCAGAGAAGTGCGAGAAACGTGAGTGTTATTCTAGTGACAGTGTGTCTTAGAGAGCTAAAATCTGGAAAATTCTAGCCGTTATTTGTGTACTTCACGGCATCTCCTACGGCCTCGCCATTGACATCGCGTGTTGTGCTGATATTCGTATCTGCGCATCCAATACGCGGTTCTCTGTCAAGGAGGTCGATACTGGCCTAGCGGCTGATATTGGTACACTCGCACGTCTGCCTAAGATTGTCGGCTCGGCGTCGTGGGTGAAAGATGTATGCCTCTCGGCGCGAGACTTCTCGGCGCAGGAGGCTCTGGGGGTTGGATTCGTGAGCCAGGTGCACGAGGGCAAGGATAAAGCGGTGCAGTCGGCAGTGGCTATGGCCGTAAAGCTGGCGGAGAAAAGCCCCGTTGCGGTGCAAGGAACCAAGGAGCTGCTTAACCATGGACGAGACCATGCAGTCCCGGATAGTCTACAGTACACGAGAGTGTGGAACGCGGCAGCGCTGCAGAGCGAAGACTTTTCACATGCTCTGATGAGTGGCCTGGAGAAGACCAAGCCCAGATTTGAGAAGTTGTAGGAGGATGGAATTGGCTCTCAGCTTGTCATGAATGAGCCGCCTTGAGAGTGGATTGAGCAGCTGTAGAGATATTGTTTTGGGGAGATATCTGTTTGTTTAGCTAGAATGAGAGAATCCGTTCCAGGGATTGTCCTAGAAACACCCAGAGGCTTGAGTGCCACCCGCAAGTTACGGACGCCCTCAAGGAACACTCAAGAATTCTGCAGCACCCTGTCCGTTAGCCCCAGCTCATCAATTTCTGCGATAAAGGTGGTATTTTGAGTAGGTGCCTGCTACAACGCGAAGAACGTTGCAGTGACCTCGTCTATCCTGACGCTGTGCAGTAAAAGGCTAGCGAGCCTACCAAAACTTATAATCCAAGTTAGAGAAAGGTTCCTGGCAAATTAGCTTCAGGCAACAAGTTGTTTACGTGCCAGGTGGATTATTAAGTAGATCATCTTGCAATTAGAGTCTTGGATGATGAAAAGAGCGACCCTTACCGAGGCATAGGTATTGTCCCGCGGACCCCGAACGTTCCATGAGTGGTTCGTTCGGGAGTCTGTCACACGAATTGCCAGCTGAAGAGGTGAATCGGGCCTCGGTCTCGATAATGGAAGCCTCGGTCCGACGTATTGACGTATTTGCCTTGCAAACATCCACGATCTTCTAGCTCAGTTAACCCATCAAGGGCCGGGCTTCAACTATAATAAAGAACACATTGGCAAACATCCACATAATATAAATACAAGTGTTTTCTTTAAAAAGAAAGAACCCAATTGTTCAGTTCTCTTCCTTGAAGGCGAGTTCCAATGCCTTGGCCGATTCATCACTACTTCAGTAGCCAGGCCTGACCATTACCAAGTTTTCCACCCATACACGAGCTTTAGAAGTGAATTTCTAATATCGCAGCCATGGGTTTCAGCACAGATACGCAGGTTGACGAGGTAACGTCTCCTCCCCTTAAGTTCCCCCTTTTCGGCTCACGCTCGGAAAAATTGCAGCCTCTTTACTCACAAGATACCGACAGGCGTACGCTCGAGTCTCTACAACATTCTTATCCCATAAAACGAAATCACTTCGGTGGCGAATCCATCAGATACAAAGAGTCTGGTGGATGCTCGAAGACAATAAAGAACGAATTGTTGAGGCCCTTTATAAAGATCTCCACAAGCACAAGCTCGAGGCTCTCTCTGTAGACGTCTGCGGCATACAAACTGCGAGTGTTTACACTCTCAAGCACCTCAAATCATGGGCTTCAGACGACAAACCCTCGCGATTCAACCCACTCAACTTCTTCGGTGGGACGAGGGTCCGCAAAGAGCCAAAAGGTGTTGTCCTCATCCTGTCAGCTTGGAACTACCCATTCATGGAACTGCTAGAGCCTATGATTAGTGCTTTAGCTGCTGGGTGCTGCGTCATTCTCAAGCCGAGTGAACTCGCTACCGCATCTGAAGCTCTTATCCAAGAAATCGTGCCGCAGTACCTAGATCAGGATGCCATACAGGTCTTGACTGCAGGACCGGCGGAAATGAAGTATATCCTACAGAAAAGATGGGATCACATCTTCTTCACCGGCTCAGCCACAGTTGGGAAAATCATCTACGAGAATGCAGCTAGACACCTCACCAGCGTCACTTTGGAGCTCGGTGGACAAGGCCCAGCATTTGTCTCTGCGAAGGCGGATATTGACCTTGCTGCAAAGCGAATAGCGGCAGCCAAGTTCATGAATGCTGGACAGGTATGAATCTTTAGTTTACTTATTTGGCACTTGATAAAAGACTAACAAATAGGACAGGTTTGCCTAAGCGTGAACCATGTGTTTGTTGACCCGATAGTCAAGGAGCGATTTATCTCCTCTCTCATCAAACACTTCAAGCAGTTTCTGGGTGGTTCTCAAATGCCAGAGTACTACTCGCACATCATCAACAAGCGCAACTTTGACCGTTTGAGCGCACTCCTTGACCAGACGTCGGGCAAAATCGTTTATGGCGGAGAACGGAACCCCGAAACACTTGGCTTCTCTCCCACTGTTGTGGTCGATGTCTCACCATCCGACTCGTTGATGTCGGAAGAGTTGTTTGGTCCAATTCTCCCCATCCTGGATGCAACATTGGATGAGGCAATCTCGCACACGACAAATAATGAACGGCCTCTCGCCGTATACCCATTTACAGCCTCCCAGGCAGAGAAAGACAAGGTCTTGGGGTCAACAATATCTGGGGGTGTGTGTATTAACGACGCAATTGTGCACACACTTAGTGAGGGCGCTCCTTTTGGTGGTACAGGATACTCTGGCATGGGGGCTTATCATGGGCCGTACGGGTTTAAGGAGTTCACCCATATGAGAACGGTAGTGGACATTCCAAAGTGGATGGACATCATTTTGAGGCCGAGATTCCCACCGTATACCGAGAAGACCGCAATTGCCCTCTCAAAGGCATTTCGACCAGTTGACAAAGTCTGGTTTGATCGGGACGGTAGAGATACTCGATGGACTTCCTGGCAGCGAAAGATCGTGTTGAGAGGCCTCCTAGCCTTTGGCATAGCGCTGGCCGCACTGAAGGCGCGTGCAATGGGGTATGTAGCTTTTCCTAGCCTAGATGTTGTAAAGTTCACCAGCCGACGAGACGGGATCTGAGGTAGCGTTAGACACAGTATGCAATTAAATCTCGCTGTTACTTTAGATTCTAAGAGAGAATTAGCCGAACTTTATGCTGTGATCAAGATGAATTCATGTTCGGGGAGCTTGGGAATGAGAGTGTCAAAGACGCATCTCCAAACTCACTCTTAGTCCACATGGGTGAGATGGCCGGATTGTAGTAGATTTGCTTCACACATATTATTGAGCCGAGGCGTATCTCTCTCGTTATGGTATGATTTTACCATGTAAATGCGGGGAAATTCGGTACATCGGCTTGCGATTGTATGGCCGCTGCAGTATATAGCCGACTACCCCCGTTCACCATTTGGAGACATGCCACCCTTGTGTCCCTTATTCTATTGTCTCGTATCACCATCGTCATCATGAATTACTTCACGGCTTTGAGTAGCTATGCATCATCGAAATCACTCAGCTTGGATTTTGCGAGGAACCTCGCATCCTCGCCGCGCTTCCAAAAAGCCCTTCGCGTCGGTGCTGCCCTGACACTAGTCATTGGCACCAACAGGCTCCTGACCCAGCTGGCACTGAACAACCTTTCCAGGACCAAGCATTGGGACTGGAGCAAGGACATTGTTATGGTTACGGGCGGCTGCAATGGCATAGGGGAGCTTGTCTGCCGGAAGCTTGCTAGTCACGGCATCAAGGTTGTTGCTGTCGACCTTCAACCTCCCCAAGTTCCTTTCCCAGACAATATCTTCTACTATCGACTTGACATCACATCGTCCCAAGATATTAGTCAAATTGCCAAGTCTATCCGCCAGGATGTTGGCGAGCCAACCGTACTGATCAATAACGCTGGTGTGGCTTCGTTGAAGACTATCCTTGGCGAGTCCGAGGAAGAGATCCGTCGAACATTCGATGTCAACGTCGTTGCCCACTTTCTACTCGCAAGGGAGTTTCTGCCATGGATGATCCGGCAGGATCACGGCCATGTTATCACCATTGCCAGCATGGCAAGCTACATCACTGTCGCTCGTGGCGTCGACTATTGCGCCTCCAAGGCCGCAGCACTGGCCTTTCATGAGGGGTTAGCCCAAGAACTCAAGTACAAGTACAATGCCAAGCATGTTCGTACAAGGTCAATAACCCCAGGTCGTCATTATCGGTCGCTGAACTTGACCTGCTAATTAGCTCATTAGTGTGGTGCACCCAACATGGATTCGAACTAAAATGTTTGACGAAGCTCTAAAGAGAGGCAGCCTCAAAGACATACTGCTTGAGCCCAACGTTGTTGCCGAAGCGATTACACGGCTGGTTCTGAGGGGAAGAGCCAGCAGATAATCTTGCCGAGTTATTTGGGCATTGTATCTGGACTTCGGGTGTTTCCTACATGGCTACAGGAATATTTCAGGGGCGTGAGGTCTGGCTTGTTGGACCTAACCAACTAGCGGGAACTAACCCCCTTCGATATCAAACGCGTTGCGTGTTGAGGTCGTTTTAGATGTTTAGTGTTGTGTAGCTTGCTTGATATGCCCTAACTCTCCGAGTTCACCGCTCTTTATTTAACCGTTTTCTGAACCGGACTATTCAATTAAATGATTCGGGAGCAAAAAGGATGTCTTTGAAGTTAGCAAACGTTTTGCTTTGAGAGTTGGGGTTTGGTCCTCCCGATACTTCTCTGTGCCAGGGTAAGTAAGGTTATTCCGGATCCAACACACTCTTGTGACTTTCTTCGCTATCGCCGTCCTGTTCCGACTTGGAAATTCATTTGACCCAAAGGTTCCAGTAGTGGTAGGTCAACTTCATCATGCCCTAATTGTCGCAACCGAGCCGATTTTCGAACGCCGGCACCATCGGCTGGAACGCAAACTTCAACTCTGCTAGTCTATCAGATCCGAGATTATTGTCATTACGGGCAACGTATAACAGACTCAGGGAAAGGGCTGGACATTTAACTTCCTAGTCCGTGGTGCTGCTTTTCCCTTCATTTTGGTGGCTTTGGATGCTGACGAATGTTGTTGGCTGCGAAATCGGCTGTGAGGACGACTTGTGACGATTGCGAAGTCTCTTGTTCCGACGAGGAGGACATGGATGCCGCATCAGAATCACGGGTGGGTTGTGCTTTAGATGGATGTCGCGGTGGCATAGCTTGGATGTTGTGATGGGTCGATCTTATAATGGATGTTAATATAGAAGGAGTTGTCTTTTATCACGGGCATATAGCATTTCCAACCGTCATGTCTAACGTGGCTGCTAGAACAGCAGAATGGTATGCTATATAGCTTAGTTATGCCGTTAAGGGAAACCGTTGATCTGTTCCCCCGGAATTTCATCTGCCTCGCATAATCTAGTGCTAGTATAGCTAGGTAGACTCTCGCACGCCCCATGCCCCTCGGGAGTCTGTGGTCTTGGGCGTTAAATACACTCACTCACTTACTCACTCTTGCGTCTCAACAATTTGGCATGCGGAATGCCAAATCTGGAACAAACCGAGCCTCTTCGACCCAGCTACAAAAGCGGCTAGCATCTGCAATTCCCGGACGGCGTTTATAATCGGGGTTTCCTAGCAAATCATCACTCATCGGAGCTCTCGGGCATGAACTCTGGACTTCCTCTAAAGTCCGGACTACCTCGGCCACGGTCCCGAATCAGAGTGCGACACCGAGGACCAACATGTAACCGAATTAGCCACTGCAGGGACAACTTTCGCATTCACGCTCGCAGGCACTCTCATCAAATGCCAATAGCATCTTATGGCCAAAGTAACATTATCTCCCAGAATCAGTTTCGTATAGTGAAGCAAATTCTCGCCTATTACCGAAATAGCCTAATGCTAGAGGTAGCTGGTCTAAATACCTCGGACAGCATTATTCGGAGCCACCAACTGCTGAAAGAGTCCTATTCAGTCACAAGAAACTCCAATGTTGAACGATTCAGCATACGTGACGGCCATTTCCAGTCCGCAGCCTCGGCCCCTCGGTTCTCCACATGGCCGCCGATTGGTTCGGCTTCAATAAAAGATCACCGGGATATATAGATACCTAATAGACAGCCAACTCCTCTAATTTTCCCAGCAAGACTTTCAGCAATTTCGCACTCTGTTCAAAACCCATTGTCACTTCATCTTTATTTAGCATGGCTAATCAAGCTTTTCAGTACTACAGAATCACAACGCCGCGCGAATATGTCGCTCACGTGGAAATCAACCGACCCGAAAAGGCCAATGCCTTCATTGAGCCGTAAGTGGCCTTCTTCTGTTGGTGCAATTAATGGACAACTGAATCTCATGAATTATTTCTCGACGACAGCATGTGGCTTGAACTGAAGCAGGTATTTGATCACCTCGCCGACGACCCATGTGTACGTACCATCGTCTTCTCAGGGGCTGGGGATATGTCTTTTTGCAGTGGTCTCGATCTCCAAAACGCAGTCCAAGAGGGCTCTGTTTTCAACCCTCGACAAGAGGACATCGGAGATCCTGCCAGACGTGCATTCAAAGTGAGGAGGTGGGCGTTGCAATTCCAGGACTGTCTCACAAGTATCGAGCGATGCGAAAAGCGTAAGTTAGACACAAGTGCCCGCATTACTTATTTCCCATGCAACTACTTACTTTCGTTACCAAAGCCGTTATTTGCGTTATGCACGGAGTCTGCTTTGGTCTGGCCGTCGACATTGCGACTTGCACGGACCTGAGGATTTGCACTTCAGACTCAAAATTCAGCGTTAAAGAAGTCGACATTGGACTGGCAAGTGATGTTGCAACGCTGGCCCGCCTGCCAAAGATTGTTGGTTCATACGCGTGGGTGAAGGAAGTATGCTATACTGCCAGAGCGTTTGGAGCCGAGGAAGCACTGCGGGTCGGGTTCGTTAACGAGATCCTCCCGGAAAGGCAGAGGCAATCCAGAAGGCCATCGAACTGGCTGGAAATATTGCCAGCAAAAGCCCTCTCGCTGTCCAAGGAACCAAGAATTTTCTGGACTGGTGTCGGGATCATGACGTTCCATCAGGTGCGTATTCTTTGACTGAAAACGTACCATTATCGCGCATCTCGTGTTAACAAAATTCATTTAGGGCTCACGTACATGGCTGTTTGGAACGGTAGTGCGGCAAATACTAAAGATGTGCCATTGTCGTTGAAGGCAATCCGGGCAGGGGGTAACAAGACCCCACCATACGAGAAGTTGTGAGACTGCTTTGTGTCGTCTTTCTTAGTCCGTCTCCATACAAATGCCGAGTTTCTGTTCTGCCTGAGTAATCTTATTATCAAGATGGAGCATCATGCGATAAAGAGAGAAATTAACAGTCTAGAAATCCTACTGCAATAGCCTATAGTTACCTGATCGCTGCCGAGGGATGGGAGACTCCAACACCAAGCAAAGCACTGTCTTGTAAAGCCTAGCATGCTCGCCTTGGAGACCCTTGGCAAGTAACTACCGGCGCTGGTGGCGTCTGCGTATGGCCTTTTGAAAATCATAGGACATGCGAATCGGGCTCCCCCCAGGCTTGAGTCCTGGGGGTCCTCAGAAGCACCGTAGTAATCGTGGCGGCGCACGTCGAGGGCCAACCCCGCCTCAAATAAAGGCAAGAAGCTAATGGGGGAGTGCAGGTGTGCCTCATCTCCTATTTTGACTAGAAGCACTGTGTATTGTGACAACCTCCGGTCATGCTCCCTTTCAAGGTAGCGAGCCACATCCTCCCGCTCACGTCGGGCACCAAATGGCCCTCTACCCTCAGACAGAGACTGATCGTCGACGACCATATATAGCGCCCGAAAAGGATGTTCCGTCTAACAAGGCCAACTGGAGTAAAAGGTTGATGAAAACCCATGCCACTGCTATCATCAAGTGGATGACGGGCAAGAATAAAGGCGCCCATCAACAGGATCGCACGACCAGAATCAAGGCCCAAGCTCCCAGCATTAATCGCAGCAAGGACAGCCAAGATTCACGACGGAGTCTTTCTGCCAGCACGCCCCGAGGTAAGTCTCCCGGAGGCCATGACATCCAGGACCATGCAAATGGTTTGATGGTGATGGGAGAGAGTGAATGATGGAGTTTGACGCATCCCAACTAGCAAGTCTACATGTTGGCTGGTTACTATGCATCGCGTGGTTCTCAAGATATGGCTGTATCAACTCTTCAAGACCCAGCCTATTTGCCTTTTTTGTGAACTTGGTGACGCCTTCAAAGAACCAACCTCGAAAGCCCCAAATCAAAACTGTTCTGCTAGTTGACCTATGAACTAACTGATGGGTCGGGAGGACGTTAGAACCGCATAAAGCTGAGTCACGACCCTGACCGTCATATTCGAGCCATGGTCTGAAGAGCAGCGCAGGCATGTCTAGTCCCAAATGGTGGACCAGAACTGCGCAGAACAATACTACAACCAATCGGTACATCGACCCTTGCAGCTTGGCAAGACAGCAGACATCACGAGGTGAATATAGCAGCAATGCATGGACAAAATGAAGATTAGCGTTCAATGATGGTGTATTTGACCTCTCTATATCCTTCAGAAGCTGTAAATTAATGCCATTGACTGCTCAATACGGCCAGTTGAAGGACGTGGAAATATTGACAGAAAACGGCTCTGGCTCCGACAACGACTTTGCTCGCCCGAGGATAAACTCCAACTGCCTGAAAGCAGCTGCCGGAGCATATTGCGGTACCATGTGTCCACTCGTCTTGACCGTTGCCAGCGTGAAGCCTCTCTCAGAATGAACTGAGCCCTGAACACTACCGCCCGACCAATTGGGCACGTTCTTGTCATCGTTCGTAATGGACGGAAGCACGAACTCATCCTTGGGAGGCTTCTGGAAGCCTTGTTTGCCGTTCCACTTGAGTGCTTGGACTGCCAGCGCCGTCGCGTTTGGCTGGATGATATAGTCCGCAACGCCAGATCCGATGAGGACATTGCCCGTCTTCTCGATAAGTGTCTGAAGCTTCTTCTCATGCTCGACGGGGTCATAGTTATCGTTGTTGTCGATAAATACCGGGCCTGAACAAGACGCCCACTCCTTGGGCGCTGAAGGGGCATGGATGGCCTTGCGGACACCAGGAATGTTGAAGAATAGCGTTGCGCCAGGGGGGGTGTATTCAACAGAGGGAAATCCAAGAATATCCCATAGTACGGGGCATGTATCCAGGACATGGTAGACGTTGAAACATGGGTTTATGACGGTTTTGATGTCGTCAAAGTTGGCAATGATGTCGCATCCCTGGACTTGTGCGGGCTTCCAGGGCATCTTGGGCGGAGGGTAGGTTAGATGAGAGTCCAAGTACGCATCAAGCCCACAGTCCTTGTTGTTTTTGTCGAGAATCTTCTTATTCTTATCCGGAATGGCAAAGACACTTTCCCAATGGCGGAAGAAGCCTGGGAACGACGCATGGTCGAAGGCCAGCTTGTCGGAGTACGGCATCACAGGGTCGTAGTACAGAGCGCCGTGCACGTTAAAGTACGTCTTGTCCTTCTTGTCCAGCATGGCCGCGCCTACGTAGGGTACGTAAACGCCAGCGTAGCTTTCGCCTGTGACGTAAATCTTTTTGTTATGAAGGCCAAACGTGTCAACCAGCGTCTTCCAGAAGGTGAGGAATTGAGCTGCAGTATCTGCGTTGTTCTTGGCGGTGACGTGACCACTTGAAAAACCTGTGCCGATAGGATATTCCACCCTGAAGAGTTAGATACGGCCCAATCTGACGTCAATGCGAAGGCATACCAGATGACATTGGCTAGTTTGTGCCACGACCAAGCATTGGGCATGGGCTTGTAGGTTCCATACTTCCAGGAGAAGGGTCCGTTCTCTTGCGTAAGGCCTGGTAGTTGTCAGCCAAACTAAGTTCCAAACCAGACTTTGCAGACCTGCCTTCCAGAGACGAGCACCCGGGTCCTCCGTTGAACCAAATGACCACATCATCCTTGCCACTGGGATTGACGGTGGGGAAGAACCAGAAGAAGAATTTCGGGTCGTTGATGCCTGTTAGTTTTGGGTTTGCGGGCATCAAGCCAGCGTAGCTTTCGCCGACATCGAATGAGACTTCAGGGATGCCACTAGGAGATACATAGTAGGCTGAGAGATTAGCTCAAGACTTGGGGACATCGACTGCGATGCAACTTACGAGCCGACTTTGAGTTGAAATACTGGGAATGCGCTGGTTTGTATTGATCAATAGAGGCACCTTGGCAGAGGCTTGCCAGGCCGAAGACGGTAAAAAAGGTTGTCTTCCAGTGCATCTTGGAAACGGAAAGCGACGATGACCTATTGGCTCTGCAGATTCAGGACGGACATGAGTCTATTATATGTTGTCAATGCTCGTAAAAATATTCCCCATTCTTTCAATATCCGTACATAACTTCCTGATTCTTGCAAGTCGAACGATGATGCCGTCCGACTTAGCCGGGCGATCTCGTTACTTTCTCGTACATGCCCCTGTAATTTACTCCTGGGAACTTTTGATATGCACAAGTTCCGGAGGAGGCTACAAAAGTACACGACAATCACCTACTACGCGCAAAAGATAGCAAATCACAACCCTCACGCTGATACCGGATGTTCGGCACAGGGCTTATCTGCAAGGGTTCGCGGCCTTCCTCATTGAGTAGTTGCGGGGTCAAGAGCGGGACGATTACTTGACAGCTCGGGCATGACATCATTTCGGGTTAGATGGTCTTCTTGGTGATTGGCTGACTGACTATATTGTCCTGAGGTTTTGAAGAGAGCCCTTGAACACTCATTAATCATCGAACGGGACGTCGGGGGCTGGCACCCTTGGTGTTTCTTGGGGCTTATTCGGGATCATCCCCTGGCATCGACTATCAACGCCCGCCCTTGGCTATCTGGAGGCTTAAAGTGCCTGTAACCACCGAGAGGAGTCGCGAAAGAGACTCAAAGAAGACCTGTGACGGTAGTGCATCCTCTTGAGCAATAGATCGTGAACTGTAATTCCCCCGACGTAGATGCGGCGTGTACATGCGGCCCAGTCTAAAAGAGGTAAGGGATACGAATCAAGGGACGAAAAAGTACGATATAGTGACTTGTTTTGTGAGAAAGGAGGTGTAGTTATCAATTGAGAGGCTGGTAGCAACAACGTTGACACTAGCAAAAAGTGGTTGGGCTTATCCTCACCGTCACCCTATACTCGTGATTTTCTAAATCCCCTGTCGGTCATTTTGGGCCTTCGACATCTCTAACTCTAGCTCTCTTTGGAAGCTAAAAGCTTAATCCGCTCTGGAATAATGATGCCTCAACCATGGCCACCCAATATGAAGTTATTAGCAAATGGCATCGGAACCCAATATCGTAAATCTCACAACCTCAACGGTGAAAAACAAGCCAATACCCGAGTATCCCAAAGGCTTTTTGTTATGCACTACTCCGGACGAGAATCTCCGATTAGTTCTAAACGGTAGTGATGGGACTGGCTTCTCTGCTTCCGGCTTGAAAAGTGGAAGAACTCACCAGACTTTTGTTCCCATTCAATACGACGCTGTTGTTCCGTGCATGCACATGTGAAAGAAGCTTTGCCGTACCTTTGATGCTTTCTATCGGCAAAGCAGCTCACCATCTTAACCACTGATCATGACTTTATAAGATCGTCTATTGCCATAAAAATAGCAGCGCGGACCCAGATTCAAGTGACATCAAGATTATACCAAACGAACAGGCAGAGCCCTTACCTCACCTGGATCATGGAAAAGACGACACGTTGACAGCAAGATGGATCTATCCAACGTGGAGAGAGGCGTTTCACTCATGCATACCCTAATACCTAATGTGGTATAACAATGATCATGGTCTGGTCTTCTGGCTTAGTTATCCCATCAAGGGCCGGGCTTCAACTATAATAAAGAACATAGTATCAACCCATCATAGGTTCAATAGACATGCTACAAGCGAGAAGAAAATTTCACAACCAGTCATCAGGGTGCACGAAATCGAGAGGCTCGAATTACGGGCACACTACCGACCCTACTATCAGGCGGTCAGATGTTATGTCGCATTTGCTACACGAGGTTTTTGCTGGCTACAAAACAAGACACCCAGACAAGGTCGTGTAAAGATCCTTAGCGCCACCACAGCAAGAAGCAACCAGATCTAAGCACACATGGATGTTCGCGCCAAGATGTACTCAACCAAACTTTAATTGGAGATCGGTTCAGCATCTCTCTGACCTTGGATGGAGGAAGTGGTGCAACAGCAGGATAACAGAAACATGGTTTGAGTATGGAATTGCCAGGCAGCAGGCGCCAAAGGCGCATCAGGGTGAGTTTTTGGTTATACGGGTCCTCAAAGTATCAGTATAAAAGAAAGCCTAGCAACAAGGGGGCGGTTGTTTTGAGTGAAGGGGTCCGGATTATGGTGTGTGGCGGTATTTTGTTTTAACATCGTCATGTATTAATAATTGCGTCTTTTGTTGTTGTGGCTGATGACCTCTTTTGGACTCGTCATTGAAGATAACAAAAATGGCCCAGGGTATCGCTACACGGGATGGACCTGTGTAGCCTCGTTACGCTATTACCTCATCAAAAACCTTCCGTTTATATACAGAGCGGTGACTGATTCCGCAAGATTCTAGGGGTGATCGAGTTTAAGTGTCCAATGCTTTCTCCTGACCTGATTTTATGCCATGGTGAAGGAAAATCATAATCTCATGAAATCATTAAGAGCGCGCTTCGTTCCCGGTCGATTTGATTCTTGAAAGTATTGTACCATAATTGAAAACTCTTTAACTTGTTTCTACGCCGTGCAAGAGCTGTTCTGCGCGGTTTCATGGGTTCCTATGGGGAGGGGCCCTGAGTCATGCATGAACATTACAGTCACAAGTACATGACTTGCAAGCCAGAATTTCAACGTTAAATTTTTTTTATTAAATATTCACGCCCCCCGAGTGATTAAACTTGTCTTAATATTTATTTTAGTCTTCTTTTGATAGTTTTTGTAGTCCCAGATACTCGATTTCCGACTTCTCCTTGTGGGAAAGATGGGTGTCTTTGCCTCACCTCTACCATCACAAGGAGCTCAGGATCTTTGCAAGGGATCCATATTCAATCACAGGAACCATTAAATTGCTATGTAAAGACTATCTAATTTAATCTAGAGTGTGAATCCGTTTTCATTACAAGATCGTACTTGTTTTTCTAACTTCAGATGCCCCTCTGGTTGCGTTGCACAATCGATGCACCAAGCGTTTACAGCAACTCAGGATTTCCACGGCGCTTCCACTTATCCCCATGATATCCCCAAAAACTCTCCATTCTTTGTCTCGTATCAATCCTCCGAGTAAGTGATCAGATAGTTTTGCGAGCATGAGATAGCTTCCTGACTTTAACTGGTGATAGGTGGGGTTTATCGCTCACACCACTATACCTCAGGACTGTTGCCATCTGAGCGGGTTCTCGTCGAAATTCTGACACTTTTGTGAAAGAAACCACTTTATTCTATTTTGATTGCCTGTAACTGATGTGGACAAGTCAAGCTTATCACGCCCTCTTCTTGTCTTATGGAAGCCCTCAGCCATAATCCACGCCAGAGGAACAACTCAGGGTTTCAGAGCCACTCTATGTTACCGTCATTAAAATCATTAGAAGAAGAATCTCAGCCTTAGTCTTTCATAGGAGAACTCTTTACGAGGTCTAGATGACTGGGAAGGAGTTGAAAAAACATGTAGTTCTTGGCGCATCTACACAGGAACACCCAATTACAAGTGGCAATGCAGGAAAACACAGCAATAGGGAGAACTCTGACTTGCGGAATCAACGTGTTATGGTTACACCAAACAGGATCGACTCAATTTTACGCGCCGAAACATGATTCGACCAAGGTTCGGCGAATATCATCGGGCACCATCAAGCGGATCCCCGAAGCATGCAGTGAGATTCAGTCATCGGGGACCAAGTAGTGGATCCACCAAGTATGTCGTGAGATTTAGCTAATAGGGATTAACTAAAAGACCGTATCTCTCTAAGAAGTAGTTATTGACGGCGTAGACCTCAGCTCAATTTTCTCAGTCTTCAACAACGTCTACCAGAGATCAGGAGCAATGGCACACCAACCCGGTGGTCTATCCCAACAAACAACCTGTTCAATCACCTCCTTACCTTGTGAAATCGTCAATTTCATCGCTGATCACCTCGACCAAGCCGATATCAAATGCCTCCTCCAGACATGCCGAAACCTCGCCCCGACTGTGACGTCAACAATGATGCGGCGCGACATTGATGACGGGATATACAACTCTCTGTCCTGGGCCTGCTACTTTGGTGACGTGAACATCGGGAGACGGTGTTTGGAGATGGGTGCTTCCCCAGACGCCGCCTTTCTCCTTGATCCAGACCAGCGTCTTCTTCCCTTCCAGAAAAAACCAAATTGGCCTGACACATACGAGCGTGGCTTGACCGGCTACTCCTACGAAGTCACAGTTCATCCGACCAAGAAACTCGGCCGCATCCCGCTATTCTATCAGTCCGAGTGCTCATCCTGCAGTGCCCTCAGCCTGGCGACCAGGAGAGATCATGTTGAGATGGTCAAGCTCCTGCTCGGCTACGGCGCCAAAGTTATCGAGAGACGTCGCCCAGGTACCGAGCCATATGACTTCCCCACCCGCCATCTATCCGAGTGGCATGGGTTCCAGGGGGCAGGCGAAAACTACTCGCACGAGGCCGTCATAAGCCATGTCCGATCTATTGAGGCGGCAGAGGCGTTGCTGGGAGCCGGCGCGGCAAAACATATCAACCATACAGGCGCAGACGGATATACGCCACTGGAGACACTTCTCTCCTCCTGCAGCATATACAGTAACAGCCTCCGGCCCGGTTTAACGGAAACCCAGCTTCATGCGCTCGTAGAGTTGTTTCTCCAGAATGGGGCCAAGACAGCCCAGGTGAACCGAAACACCGGCTGTATGACCGGCGCTCTTGCCACCGGTTACCTGAGTGTTGTCAAGCTCATCCTCGAACATTCCCCGGATGTGATGGACCCAGCACAACACAGACAGATCCTTAGCCTGGTAGTCAGCACAAGTGATCTTTTCGACTATGGAGATCGCTGTCCCATCGACCGTGACAGGCTTTTTGGTGTACTACTCGATGCTGGCGTTTCCCCAAACACGTCTCTTGATGATGACGGGCCTCTCTTGCACACCACTCTCCAACTCGGTAGATATCGGGCAGCTCAAATGCTTCTGGACAGAGGGGCCGACCCAAACTTCACCAGTGCCTCGACCGTCAGCCCTATAACGAAGGTCCTGTGTCAATGTGCGGGGCCAACTGACTTTGAAAACGAGTTCATCATTCCCCTTGTGCGTGCCGGCGCTGATGTCGACCAACCCTCTCTGCGACCTGGGGGCTTCACCCCCCTGATGTTTGCAGCTTCCGACATGGTTTCGGACAGGATCTTTCAGGACCTCCTTGCTCTTGGGGCTGACCGCGGAGCCGTTCGTCGACTTTCTCCAGAGTATCCTCCAACCTCGGTTGTACAGTGCCTGCTGCTGGGATCCCCCCAACAAACTTCGACTGGGATGGCATCGAGCACAACAGCTCTCTCCAGGCGACTTTTCAACCACTGCACAATGACCACGAGGCTGAGGCCACCACCGACTCATTCTGGTGGGATCGACGCTGCACCAAGTTTACCTCTCTTTTTGCCAATACAGAGCCTCCAGAGTTTTACACACCTGACGGGCGGCACTATCTCCACTGGGCCATCGATAACCTCTACTACACGAACCTAGAATGGGCGGTAGACATGCTTCTCCCAACCTATTGCGCGAATCTACGGCGTTCGGACGACGAATGCCCTTTTTGGAGGCTCTTTAGCGTCACAAGAGTTGAGAAGTACCTTGCCTTTGGCACTTTGTATCAGACGCTCCGCATCGCAGAGAAGCTGGTCAACCAGGGTATATCTCCGAAGGGAACCGAGGCAGACGAGACGATTCTCCACCGGGTGTGTCGCCTCTACCAGGGCATGCCCGACCGTGCAGTTCTGGAAAAGGCACTCAGCCTCGGACACCGTCTCGACTTTGGCGGAGACCTGACGGACATGGTCAGAGAGTGGACCGACCAGCTGCACGCAAAGATGAGCGACAGGTTCACCTCGACGACACGCAGCTGGACGCGTGTGCCCAAGCCGAAGCACCTGGGCCGATATATGAACTGTCGGCTTCGCATTATTGCCTTCATTGTTGAGCTATTTATGAGACAGGGCGTCGATCTGTATGCTGAGGATGGGGGTGGCAAGACGGCTTTCGAGGGTATCACGGATAACCGGATATTGGAATGGATTCCGAAGGAGCTGAGAGACTTGGAGAAAGAGGTAGAGATCAAGTCTAAGAGAGCCATCTCCCCCTCGAACCTATGTACCAGTCACGGTCCCGAGTCCCCCATAAGTTATGAGACGGCAGTGGAAGACTAAGGATCTAGAGTAATGTGTTTTTCATAGTATTTAGCTGCATTCAATATCAGCGTGGTAAGCTTCCCTGCATGGCGAATCGCCGCCTCGACCGCCCTGGTGTTGGTGATTGCCTCAGAGACGTCTCCGATAACGATATGAAGTCGTTTGGGATATTCCATTTGGATTGGCTTCAACTTTTGATCATTGAGGCCGACCGCGACGACATGCGATACTTTGGATGAAAGCAGCAATTTTCGGACAATTGCAAGGCCAATGCCATTTCCAGCACCCGTTATGATTCTGAAAATACCATGTTAGCCAGGTCCTGCACAGAGGGGCTACAGCAAGAGAGCTTTGGTAGAAAAACATGCATCACTTGATCAGCCATGATGAAATCCGCGTCGAGATTGTCTTGTGGGATGGCTCTGAATTGGCTTGATTCACCAGATCGGAATGTTTTCGGTCTACATTGTCAGCGGTGTCTTATAAGGTTCTCATTACGAAAGCGTCAACTCAACCTTTGTCCAATACCGGTGAGTGCCTATCAGCAAGCTAGCATCGCCGCAACGGAGTCCGAAGCGGGCTCAACTGGACTTGACTGCGCAATCCGAGTAAGGAACCGTCAAATATTGGCCACAGTGGCGTAAGGTAAGCTGAGAAGCCACCACCTTCTCCTCCGATCCGAGACGGCGTACAGTATGTAGGTCAACCACTGCTTGGTCCGATCCAGGTTAGCTGGGCGAAGTAGGCTGCGTTGTTCAGTCAATTTACCTTGCCTCACCAACGAACGAACACGAGACAACGAGTTTCCGCAACGGTTTGAAAGCCTTTCGAAACGAGGACTCGAGAAGTTAGGATAGACCTACGAACCTGACTATTGAAATCCCATCAAACTTCATGTGCGTCAAACTAAAGTAAATGGAACATGCTTCATGCCGATGCCCTCCGGATACGATAGCATATGCGCCTTAACCGGGCCGATGTACGCAGCTCGAAAATCGGACCACTTCCATATCTCATAGTGTTGCTCAGCGCTCTGCCACCCGACCACCAGGATGCTCAAAAGACTCTCCCCTGTTCGGCTGTCTGGATGGGCCACAACGGGGCGCGAATCCCATGTACTCATGATCTAGTACGATGGCGTCAGGTGCTCCGGTAACTTAGTTAACGCACCCTCTCTCATCTTTTGGAGCGCCTTCCTGACCTCCGCGTCTTCTTCTGCGGCCACTCCAGCCACAAATGACATTGTGGTGATGTACACGACAGGAGCCGATGTGATGCCCCCGACACTGGACAATGATGGTGTGAACTTGGTCCTGAGCTTCACGATGGCAGGATTCGGGCAAGCCATGCTCTCAAGGCCGCTTGTTGAAACAGTTGCCTTGTCATCTGACCACTCTGTCGTTGAGAATTGAGACCATGTTAGCGTCTGAGCTTCTCCAGTATTGTCTGGTATTTGTTCGACACTGGGAAAAACATGAGCACTTACCAACAACCCATACAAGGGCGCTTTTGTTCTCCTCCGTTCTGCCCCAAGCAGACCAACAGTGACCATCCTGCTGCTTCGCTTGCTGGAAGAGGCCCAACAACTCCTTTCCTTTCAAGTTATCGGGATCTTCAGGCTTCACTTCCTCGGGAAGATGAAAGAAGATGAGTTCAGTGAAGGTGGAAGTGTCACTGGAATCCATGTTGTGAGTGGAATTGTTGCGTGTGTCGAGAAAAGATACAGAAACAAATTTGGGCATCGATCTACTTTGAGATTCTCAGATATGAAGGAGTGGCACTGATATTAGGAAATAACGGCTCTGGTAGCACATGGTTGGGCCTAGAAGCTACCGGGACATGAGTGAAGGACACACCGGAACCCCGAACGTCCGAATACGTAACCCCATGCAGCGTAGCGGACTCCCACCGCAAACTCCGAGGGAAGCATGATGACCAATTGAGACTACCCTTGGACCTGATCCCATTCCCGTGCAAATGTGCATGAGGAGATAGTATCTAAGAGGTGTAGAGATTCACATCGCGAGCGATATCAGCATGTGTTGAATGCCGGGGACTACGTCGATCCGTGAACAAATACAACCTCTGGTTGGCAGTTGTGAGAGATTCCATGATGGATGTGAGAATTACGAGGTGGTTGGAGATAATGCAATGGCAATGGAGTTTAACGTTGCTCGATTGTCTTTGACAAGACACCAAGGACTATTTTTCCCTGGTGGAAAAATGATGGAGACTATTATGCCTTGTTATTGGCTGTGCCTCTGAACGGACTGTACTTTGCTATTGTGATTATAAGCAACCGATATCTACATAATTCCACTGTTCGAAAGATGTTTGGTTTGACAGTCGAAACGTCTAGTCCTCTCACCACACCTATGGAGCTGTCTCAGTAGATATATCTGAAATGTAGATTCGTAACGTCTGTCAGCTCATCCTCGTAGGCGTGGTCGAAAGATTCTACCACACCAGCCATATCTCGTTTGTTGTTTGCTCTCTGACAGATGAGACGGTACAAGAGACCCATGACGATAGCACATGCAAGACAAGCTGTAATGGTAGTCCACCCAGTCGTGTATCGCGGGATCTCGGATTGAAGAAATGCGAGAGGTCCTACAAAGTTTCCTGAGTGCGAACCGGTAAGCCGACACTGAGTAGACAAAGAACGCCCAAGGGACTAAGACTGGGACACTTACCAACGCAGTACCCAACATATAGCCCTGCAGACATCATCGACTGCTTTGTATATCCCGCAGCATTAGCAATTGACAAGTTCATCAGCACAGCGTAAGCCGGTGGATGAAAGGCTGGAGATACAGGCAGGTTAGCTTAAAACCATCAGCCATGTTGGGACAGTTCCAAATCAGGAGACAAGATAGAAGAAAGACCGATGTGCTAAATGTGAAGGCCCAAATCCTCGGGTTGTATCTGGAAAAGAGCTTCGTCATCCACGAGGAGCCAATCGTGACGACGACGCCCACGGTTCCAAGTGGAACGGTAAGGAGCAACGAGTTCAAGCCGCTGAAGCCCATGGACACATTGATGATTAGGGGTGTAAAGGTGGTGCTGACTGCATTGACAGAGTTCAGGGTGGCTGACATGAAGAAGAGGAGCCAGAATTGAGGACTTCTGAGGGCATCTAGCACCTGTTCCTTTTTGAAATGTGTGTTCCTGACCGCAGAGTTGTTGACGCGCAGTCGAGAGACAGCAATAAACTTTTCTCGCTCGTCGAGGTGCTTGGCCGTAATTGGGTCTGGATCCATGCAAATTGGGATGATGAATGCCCATACAATAGTGATGCAACCAGCAAAGATGAACATGTATCTCCAAGGAGACAGAGATCCCTTAATGTGGCCGATACCAAAGTTGATAAGGGGCACGGGGATGGCCATCATGGGGGCCGCGGCAAACCAGATTCTGTATTGCCGCTGTTAGAGTGCATAACGAGATAAACTGCCATTGAGAGGAGGGGCTTACCCCATGCGCAAGGTCTGTTCCAGCTTGTTGTACCAACCGCCGATAACCATCATCCAGACGGGTGAGACGCCAGATTCGAGAAGACCGAGGAGGAACCTCTGGACGTAGAGCCCACGAAAGTTGGAGCAGAACCCACCCGCCAACACGCAAACTCCCCAGAGCAAGACCATTCCGAAGACCACAATGTGAATAGGGTATCTCTGAGCCAGGAAGGTAGCTGGATATGTACCGACAATGTAACCCAAGTAGAAGATGGAGGAGGCCATGGAATATCGGTTCCCGATGAGGAGGTCAAGGTCAGTCCTCATACCAAAGATGGCCTGGAGTGGTTCATTCGTTAGGCTTATTATAGAGATGTACAATTGGGGGAGGTTTCTTACAGCATGAGAAAACAAGAACTTGACGTAGAACTGAATGGCAAAGGTGAGAACAAGAATGACGAGCAGTCACCTGTCAATTTTCTTGACTAGCTTAGCCTCTTCCTGGGGAGTCCACGTTGCATCGCCCTGGTACTGGAGGACGACCTTGAGTGCCTCGTTGTCATGAAGCACATCAGTTTTGTCGAGTTTGTTGATCTCAATCGCGGGAGATGACACAAATTCCACATGACTCTGATTAGCCTTATCGGCCTTTTCCTTTGAATCCATGGAGAATAGGGTAATTGTTGCTTAGATGGTAACGAAAGGAACAAGTCGTTGGTTATGGGTCAGAGATTGGAGCAGAAACGGGCATGCTGGTAGTTATACATACTAAGCCATACAAGAAGATGGCGGTATACCTCAGAGCACTCAAGTTCGACAAGAGAGGAGGGCTTGTTGTGGTCCATAGTATGTTGATGTGTTGGGCGGTTTGCATGATATCCGAGAGGTGGCTTGAAGTAAAGCACACCACCTCGATGCGAAGATCCCCGGAGACACACTATCAAGGTCTCGACCACGCCAAGCTGTTCAAGGTGTGGTGGAATCTGGGGTAAGAACGTACGCTTAGCTTGCTCATGTGATGCAGGTGCAGGGTCTAACTTGTGTGGAGAGGGGTCATCGGAGCTCGGGCGACGTGTGGTGCTTCCTAATGCTGAGCATGAAAGGATAACGCCTTTCGAGTCGCCTAACTTGCTGAAGATGCCATAGATGGACAATTTTGCACAGAGGCGTACTTTAGAAATCTTACTATTAGACGAGACAATCTCGGATGCTGGGCAGCGCTGAACAAACAGATGAGGTTCTATATGCAGTTGGAAGAAGATTGCTCCAAAGAGAATTTACAACAACAAACGTACAGAGAGCTTGGATTCTTCATAGCTCATTTATAGCTAGCTATGTAGTTGAAAGCGTGGTGTTAGACCCTTTCTGCCGCAAATCGGGAAGACTGACGGACAACAGAGAAGTTGGGATGGTCTGCTGGCATGGCCGATTCAAAATCATGGCCTTCGCCCTCCGCAATCAGTAATTCGGTATCTACATTGAGCGACAGCAGCAACTCATGTGTCTCCTCTGAGAACCTCGGAAGACACATCTTATCTTCGCTTCCGTGAACAAAGCATGTTGGGGAAACTTGTCCGAGAAGAGCTCGCTTGGATCCACACGCTGATAGTCATTGTCTTGCACCACGTTGCGAATTCAAGTGCCGTCTCGCAAGTTACTCAAGAACCAAGCGGTCCTGGACCTTGAGAAATCCGGGACTGGCTTCGGATTGCCCGGAACTCTCTTGAATGACGAGGGAGTAGCTGTAACAACTCCCTCGTTCATAATCTGCTGGAGGAAGTCTTGTGAAAAAGATGGAACTTTGGATAAGACTTCCATAGGTGAATGCCAAAACTCATCCTTCAAGTTCATGGCGGAGAAATAGGACACTATGGCCTTGGGTGGAGGCGAAGCAGATGCCTAGCACGACAGTAAGCTCGATTCTCAAATGTTCGAAGCATGCCAAGACGAGTTGAAACCCGTCCTCGAAGGACTCACCAGATGCAAGACCAGAGTTCCTCCCGCGGAGGAGCCGATGACTACGACTCTACTGCCATCGATTAAGCGCCCGTATCTCGAGATAGCAGTGCAGGAAGCTTCTCGCGTGTCCACGAGTAGCAATTATGAATGTCAGTGACGGGTCCGTCAAAGACAGATACAGTTGAACAGTGGCGATAGTCTGGCACAACAACAGTGAAGCCAGAATCGTGGATGAGGGAGTCGAGCCGAGATTTAGACACGGCTGCTTTCGAGCCTGCGACAAAGCCGCCTCCGTAAATTAAAATGACTGTAATGAAGCATGATGAGCCCTGTCACTTACGCCCTCAAGTGGACCAGGAGAGAGATTTATAGGTGTGCTTACCGATTGGCTGGGCAGCTTTGACATCATTCCCCGCTCCAGGCTTGTAGTAGACATCTGCGGTGAGAGCAGCGCCCTCTTCGAGGGTGGCATATGTGTACTCCTTGGTTTCCATTGTCAAGCTAAGTGCGCCAGAAAAGAAATGAGAAAGAGGAACCCAAGATTCTCGCTAATATTTGATGCGTCTGATCGGTTAACACTTGTAAATCAGACATTCGGCTAATAACAAAACGCATTAGGCGATTAGGCTTAGAATCGGAGTCGGAGGTGGAGGTGGACGCATTGTGCCGCTTACTCCGACACCACCAAATATCCCGCACCTCGGTTGAGGCGAGGGAGCTGCGTGATGGGGGTAGAGGGCAAAGCTATTGGTTGGAAAGGGACATTCATGCCAAAGCTAGACCAGTAAATGTTAAAGCCATGATGGTCCTCGCCAGGCTCGACTAAAACGCTCAGTTCAAGATACTCTCAAAATCAACATCACTTTACTTCGATTACACCGAAACAAATATCTACACATACAAACACTATAATGGCTTCTCAAATGCTGCCCGTTGGCCAACTATGGGCTTCTCTCACGGCATCTCAAGTCTTCACCCCTGGTGATACTGGATATGAAAACAGTCTCAGGAGGTGGTCTGAGGCGGCGGAAAGGTTGAGATATTGGACATCGGTAATTGTACAATCAATGAAAGGATGGCCTCGGCACTGAGAACAACAGCACATGGCCCTCTCTCATCCATATGTTACATCGCTCTAGTCAGATGGTAAGCTGCATAGTGATGAACAAGTCTTGCTGAACTGTTTCTCCTACTTCAAGTAGTATCGACGAGGTTTCATGAAGAACTACAATTGCGTCTCAAGCTTTTTCAAGCCGCACGTACAACTAGCGCAGTTATCACATTCTAAGTCAGTATACATTGTGCCTTAAAGTTAAGCCATAATCATCACCACAGAAAATTCAAAAGCATGTGCTAAAAGCTGCTAATTCTCTTCTCTGTTGAATGGCACTCAAGTCTATCCACATATATCAAACGGCAAGGCAGTTTTCTGAAGATGGCCTCAAGAGGTTGAAAGGCATAGTTGAGATGCAAAAGATCACTGTTGTGAATTCCTCAGGCTCTCCTATAGATCTAGATGTTCATCCAATCCTTCTCATTCTTCCCGAGTCATAGAGCAAACTTTCCAGCACCCTTGTCGAAGAGGCTGCTAACTCTCCCCATCTTCAAATCAACCAGCCCGTCGACAATGGCGGCCAGCTCTCCTTCTCTAATATCTGCTGGAATAGGCCGAATCTTGCCCTCTTCTACAAGCCTCTCAGCTCTCACGACGAAGGCTTCCAGAAAGTCGACATCATACTGAACGACGGGGAATGGTGGACTATGCGCATCCAGGTAGAATTCTTTCCCCAAGACGGCAAATGCCACGATACGTGTCGTCACGACTTGTGAGTTGATGATAGCCGGACCGCGCATGGTGCAGGCTCTGTAGGTTCCCCCTGCTGGTTCCATGGCGGCGGCACAGATGGCCGACGAGGCGTCGTTGGAGATGCAGTCTACTGTATCTAGCTGTCTACCTTTGGAGGCCTCGACAACAGATTTTGCGCAGGAAGGGTCACGCTATGGATGAGGAATAATTGATTAGTTTGGCTTGGGCCTGCGTTGCGGGGTTGGGCCGTTGCAAGGCCTCGGCTCACATAGTCAACGACAACATCTGCGCCGCATTGCTTGACAAAGTCGAAGCTCTCCAAGGAGCATGCAGATATAACGCGAAGGCCGGATCTAATCGTGAGGGTCAGTCAACCACTGATCTAGAGGTAGGGGAGGTGATAAGGAACTGTACAGCTTCGCTAGTTGGACTTGCATTGACCCAATGGCAGTGCCACCACCGTAGATGAACACCACTGGCTGAGTCGACTGAATGGCCTCGGCCTCTCCTGGGTATGCCAACGACAGGTGTCTATATAGACAGAACCCTGCTGTGAAGAGGGCGGTGGGCAGGGTCGAGCCCAGCTCCGGCGAGAGGCTTTTGGGGAGGTGAATCAAGGCATGGGCTTTTGCGACTACATACTCGGCGAAGGCCCCGTCATCTGGACTCAAGGTGTTCCCTATCATGTACATGTCAGTAGAGGGAATCACGGTGTCACATAAAGACTTACCTCCTTGCGTCATGCCTGCCACACGGTCTCCAACTCTGGTTCTATCAGCAGCTTCCCCAAGACAATCGACGATGCCCACAAAGTCGCACCCCAAACGGTTGGATCCGGAAGGGCTTGGCGGTGCAACATCTTCCAATCGATAGGGTTCAAGGCTACAGCTACGACCTTGACCCTTATCTCTCCTGAGAGAGGCTGTGGCAGAGGACATTGCTCAATAGTGGCCATTCCCAGGCCCGTGTGGCGGAGGACAGAGCGTGAAGGCATCATGAATGTCGTTCGATAGCAATGGAGGGACTCCCGACGCCGAGGAGAATATCGCGCATTACGATACTGTCTGTACCTGCGTCTTGGGTTGGAGACCATATTCCGGGCTAAACCGTCCCTGTCTTAGCAGGTATGGCACGACATCTAAGAAGCGCGTTAGGTTTCTAGTACGGTTGCACAGATCAGAACACAATATCTGGTACGAATCTTCCAATATACTTCATTCGCTGAGAACGTTAGCTGTCACCCCAAATTCTGACTGCAGGCGGGGCTTGGTTAGCTCACCAGAGATAGCAGCCGGCGAGCAGGACTAAAAGGACGCGTTGGAGGGACTAAAAGGACGGGAAGGCAACTGCTGCCTTCTTCGCCTCGTACGTCCCGTTGGTAATAGCTGAACCGCCTCTCTCACCGCACTTCTGTTCGCACCTAGACCATGGCTCGAGACCGAACAACGAGTCTCCGCTCCTTGTTCAGCTTGGGCCCTTCATAGTTGACAAATGTGGTAGCTCTAGGCCGCTTCTTTCGGGTATTGAACGACGAAAACAGGAACGCTCACGATGATGGGAAGAGCATGAAGGAGTTGTGCAGTAACAGAAAGAAAGAACGGAGGGAACCTCTGTTGAATGATTGGACGCTTGAGCAATCCCCCTTTTAGGCAATGCCCGAAACATACGAGGTGGAGTGTTTCGCCCAATTAAAATATTAACACGCCTCATTGCAATGGCCAATAAGATAGGTCTGCTTTGTTGTGCATGTGCCTAACGATGTTGGGGTCCTAAATAGTGTCTGCTAATCAATGCGGCTAGCATTCTGCAGTCTTACAGAGTAAGCAGAAGCTGACGGTGTGCCATCTTGTAGAGCTTTATCCCTAGCAAGCGTGCATTTTAGGAGCGCGCGCCACTCAATCACTTCAGTCAAGGGCTTGGCCAGAACACCGCGCTGCTAAACTGTATAAATAGCATCAATGATCTGATTTAGTAAGGTGAATGAGTCACTTTCCGGATGCTGATTGGGTCTACTTTTTGTCGCATTACCAAACTGACCATGCAAAGGGTAACAGTTCTGGCAGATACAGCCCCTGCGTGGCAGCGTGATTCCATTCCTCTGGGACCTCGGTGGCCTCGATAAGAGCTCACAGACGCCAGAGGCACAAGGTGGTGACAGTCTTGCTCGTCCCATCGAGTCAGGTCGTTGGGACTGGAAGGGTCTGGCCAGGGAGCTGATGAGCAAAGACGCCATTATGAAAGCAGACGAGGCGTCTCTAGCGTCTGCGCCTTGGGGACTGCGGAACCGGTAGGAATTGTGAGCCAGTGAGGCTGTATTACAAGCTCCACAACGGCTCAGATAGTCCTGGAATGTCTTTGCATCGATTCCTGTCATGTGGTGTCCCCCTGGACCTATGTCTCGAGGGAGAAGGGGAACATGCTTTCGTGAGTTTAAAGAAGCCATAGGTTTCACAAGCTGATTGTGGGGGGCTAAGCTGCTCGGGATATTAGCTGGTCAACGGCACAGTAAAATCGGTAAATGAGATTATGCTAGTCGGCATTTCCATGGTCGTCTGTGACGTGAGGAGAGTGCGCTCGAACGGAACGACGCCTAATTTATGATTGGACGTTTGAGCGTTGCCCCCATTGGGAAAGGGCGAGATTCACCTGCAATTATTCTCTCAACAGACGCAGAAGGTTCAGCCGCTGTGGATCAAAACTCAGCCGTTGGCTTCTTAACAGTGAGTTAGCCAATCAGGAGTTGCAGGGAACAGGCTCGCAAGGATAAGCAAATCCCACCGAGTATGCCCGAATCCCCTCGAGACAACAGGGTTGAAATAAGCCTTTAGGGCTGGCCAATGAAACGGATTTTCCTCTTTTGAGCGATTGCCTATCTAGGTAAAGGCCAATTCTGCCACGGCTGATGCCGCTAGCGGTCTGCATCCTAGCGTCAGCTGACGGTGTGCCTTAATGAAAATTGATTTCGCCAGGGAGTATATTCCTTATCAAGCCATAACGCTAAACTATTTACAGAATGACGGCGTGCCTGAACCAGTGAGGGCAGACCTCGTAGGGCCCAAAAATACGCTAGGGTCTCCTCAAACACATGGCCGCTGACAGGCCCTTGGCGGCTGCTCTGGCCATGGTGACTTCCCGATTCAAGCAAAAGGCGTCGATCCACTCTACCAACATTTGAGGTACGCCCTTTGCCTCCAACCTCCGGAGTAATGCGTCCTTGAGCACGTCGTTGCGGGCGCCCCTAACATCGAAGCTGATCAAGCTGACTACCTTGCTACCACGATCCTTTCCGAATATAGGCATCGATTCGAAGTGGCTCTCTCGCTGAAACTGTAAACTACTGGCGAGGTCGATCAAACGCGTCCCCGTGGTAGGGGAATCTCTTGCCATCTCTACGTTACCGGTATCCGAAGCGCACGGATATGTGGATTGATTAGGTTTTTGGCCCCGCTTTTTGGGCGTGTCAGCTACACGCGCACTCAAGGTCTGTCAATTCGAAATGAGATAGCTATGGTCACTATCTCCGGCTTGCTAATATTATCCCCGTATTCTAAGGGAACATATGTCATTCCCACGATTGCCTCCTCATTTATAGTTACTGAGGTAGGTTTCTTTTGGATTCTAATTGGATTTACTTGGCAACCCCATTCCCAACCTTGCCGGCGACGATAAGTAGATCCACATAAGCAGCCAAGAGTCCTAACACGGCGTAAACTCGGAGCTCAGCATAACTTCGGAAATGACTACTGAATTCTGCTTAGTACAGCATATTGTTATTAGTATGATTATCCTAGACCGTTACAAATCTGCACAGAGTAGTGCAAGAAAGACGATTAAAACTCCGATGGCCTCCTCAACGTAAAGTTTTGTTTTGCTCTCAAGCATCCCATGCATCGGCTCTACCTTCTATACACGGTCTCTGCCACCTAAGCGCCCTTCTCCTAAGTTTCTTCACCTACCGTCTCGCCACTCTGACCATGATTTTCAACAAAGTCCTTCTTGCTGTCGCAGCGCTTGCATTTCCGGTAAGTGGAAATCTTACTTAAGTAACTTCATCTGTCTAACATTCTCAACTAGGTCTACACTAATGCCGATGCAGTGAACGTGGCTGACGTATCGACTGTAAGTGGAAATACTACTTAGATAAACGTTATATGTCTAATATTCTCCAAACTAGGTCAACGCCGATGTTGAGCTGGTAGAGCGTGCTCGGGAGCCATCTATCTCACCGACCTTGGCTATGCCGTTGGTTGTGGTGCTCGAAACCCCTGCTGTATCCCCTCCTGCCAGATCCGGATCTCAAACGTTCTGGGTTGCGCGAACGGCAAAGTCCTCAAAGCAGGCTTCTGCAAGACCTGGAAGGGAGGCGATTGGGGCATTGAAGGCTGCCCTGGATACCAACTCCATTGGCAAACCTGGGGTCAAACTGCCGAAGTATCGGGGACCTCGTCAGTTACTCTTGGTTATATGATCAGAAATTTACTAATATCTAATGTTTTAGTCACATGATTGTTAAGCATAGCGGCAAGACGATGAGTTTCGACGTTCATTCCTGCTCAACTCCCCGCAACATTGGATCCTGTGCATACAACGGTGGTGGTTGCAAGGCCACCGCTTGGTAGAGACTCGGCTGAACCCACCTGTAAAGCCCCAACACGGTTACGGGGTTGACCGTTAGCTTTACAGGGAACAGGACACAGGGTGGGTGGAGTCCTACGCAAAGGTCACGTGGGAGGTCACGGGACGGTCCTGTTTCGCAGACTCACGCAAGACCGCGAGACCTTGGAGTCTCACCGGAGACTCCCGAGATATGTATGTTTATACTTCTATATAGGGGAGGCCCTTATGGCCTCCCAGTTAGTTAATATCACGGCAGTGGTCAATACAAGTCTTCATTTACTCATCTACTTGAAGTGGCCTCTGTCCTTGCGACCAGCGTTGCCCACAAATCAAATGCAAACAAACAAACTGCCAAACAAGTCAAACAATTACAAAACCCCGGATTTGAATTGCAATTTGATATATTTGATACCAGTGCAGCGAGGTGGCCGAGCAGGTAAGGCTGATGCGTGCTTCCCGGAACCTGGTATATGGTTCGGGTACCGATTAGTCTGACGTGGTGGACGGAGGAGTGTGCCAGCGCCGCGGCAGGATATCGATCGATCGAGGACTCTACCCTCTTGGGTTTAACCAGGATATATAACTAACCCGATGAGACTTCCATCGCGTGGTCCGCCGGGCCAAAAGGCTCTACTGGCATAACCTTGTCAATAGCTTCTTAGATAGCAGCTCTAACTTTAAGGCTGCGCGCTGGCTAAGATCGCTAGGAGCTTTCTAACTACCCCCACTCTAGGTTAACGACGTGGTTTATAAAACCCGAGTCTCCTCCTAGCTCAGAGAGCAATTCAAGACGCCGAACCCGAAGGCCTAGCCCGAGCGATCAATCACGTGCTCGAAAACGATAGCAACAGAGCCGACAAGCCGGGTTCAGCCCAATACCCCGCCAGCCAGTAAGCCAACCAGTCAGGCGATAGGGCGTAAGCGAGGTCGACCACCAAGGAGTCAGAACAAGTCGACGCTTGCCAGGCTTGCACTGGAAGGGAGCCAACGGGCCAATAGCCAGGCTAGTAGCCAGGCCAATCACTCATCCCAGCGCCAGACACGCAGCCAGCCATCTGTTCTGGGAACTGGAAGAACTACAGGAGTACGTGCCAGCGGACGAAGGACGCAACCCATCATTCGGAGGCGAAGGAGTCAATGGGAGGTGCTTGATAGCGACAGCGGCGAAGAGGTTCTTCCTCCCATAGTAGTTGAAGAATAGACACGTGGATAGCGGCCCTCTAGGGCGCAATGGAATTGATCTTATGCTGTATTTAAAACTAGATCGTATTATTAAATAATTTTTTATACCTTATAATTACCTTAAGAGGTATTAAATTAAGGTTGAATAACCCCTAGGGCTTAAAAAGAATTATTATAATTAATTATAATATATATAATATAATTAAGGCTTAATAAATAATTTAAAAAGCTCTAAGAAAATAAATAAAAAGAAATTAAGAAAATATATTATTATAAATTTTTATTTAATAACTTAAGGCTATAATAGCTATACTATTATTTAAATCTTTATAAATAAACTCTTAACTTACTTATAAGATTATTCTATTATTAATTATTAATATATATATATAGTAAGTTAGCCACTTAAGCGAGTTAGCTAGTTACATTTTTACCTAAAATAGAAAAATAAAAAAAGCCTTTAAAATTTTAAATATAGCTTAAAATAAATAAAGTTTTAATATAATATTTATTATATAATTTATAATCTTATATTAATCTCTAAAAAATATAAAAAAAATTCCATATAAGGTAGTTTAAATAAAGTACAATTCATACTATATACTTTATGTTTTATTTATAAAGGGCTTTTTTTAAAGATATATAAAAATCATTTCTAGACTTTATAAATAGTTATATTTATAAAAATACTCTTTTTAAGTGTATAGCTATTTTATTAAAGAAGTTAGGTAGTCTAGGGTAAGTGATTTCTTATAGTATAGTGCGGTGGCTAACTTACTTGCATAGCTAACTTACTATACATATACGTTATATAAGTATTATTTTCTTAATAATAAAAAGGTTTTTAAAGCTTTAAAAGATTTAATATTTTATAATAATAAAAATCTTTAAATATAATAATAGGATTATAAAAATGTATTTTTAAGTAATTATTTATATAAAAAAGAAAGAAAGATATTATATATCTTTTATATTAAATATCTAAGTTTAAAATAATATAATTAAAATAATTAAAATAATTATTATTTATTAAAATAAAATAATAAATATAAAAGATAAGTTTTTAAAATGTCTTTAATTAAAGATAATAAAAGTAATAATATATTTATATAATTATATATCTTTAATTTAAAAAAAAAAAGTAATTATTTTTTAAGATTTTTTATTTTTATTAATACTCTAAGGATATATTAAAATAAGAGTTTATATATGTATAAATATATAATTATAAGGTATATATTTTTAAGATTAATACTTAGCTATAATATAATTATTTATAGAAATAAACTTCCTAGAAATAAATAATGTCTTTTTATTAATTATATCTTAAATAATTTATTTTATATATAAAGATTTATTATATAAAAAGATAATTATAAATTTAGATACTATATTTAATAAAAAATAGTTTTTTAAAATTAAATTAAGTCTTTAAGAAATAATCTTATTAAAAAAGACCTTAAGGTAATTTAAAAATAAATCTAAGAGTTTAAAATAAAATAAAACGTATTAAGCTATTAAGTTGTTTAAGCCTTAAATAAAAAACTAAATAAAATTAATAAATTAAAATATAATAAAAAAGAATATCTTAAGATTTCTCTTTAAAATTAATAAAAAGATTAAATATAAAAAGACCTCTTAAATTAAGAGATTATATATTAAATAAATTTAAATCTTGTTTATATTATTATATTCTTTGTTAATAATATATATTTATACCTAGGGTATTAATATAAATATAAAAAAATATAATAAATAATATATATATATAAAAGAAATAATAATATTCTTAGTAAAATATATATAAATATCTTTTTTAATATTATATTTTTCTTAAAGAGTCTTTAATCCTTAAAATATTATAAAAGTAATTATTATAAAATACTTAGAGGCTTAATTAGCTTTGATTTATTATTATTAAAAAGAATTTTACTATTCATATATAGTAAAAGCTATTAAAATAATTTCTTAATTTATATATAAATATAAAAGGTTATTGATATTAAGATATAATTTATAAGGCTTAAAAGATATATCTTTAAAGCTATAAGTAATTAAATTTATAAATAAAAGTATTAAAATACTAAGAGGCTATAAGGTCTTAAGATATTATTAAATATATACTTATAAATTACATATGTATTATTATATACCCGAGTTATAAAGGTCCCTTATATAATAAATCTAGCTTTATAATTATTAAATCTAATAGCTAATAAATAAAAAATTAACTTAAATTAAATTACCTTTTATATACCTTTTTTATATTATAACTTATATTTATTTTAACCTTTTAGCTATTAAAATAAGTTATTTCTTTTTTACTTTTAATACAATATAAATCTCTTATTAAAGCTAAGGAATTTATAATAATTAATACTAATTATTATTAATTAAAAGTACTATTAAAATTACTATTATTTATATATTTATATAAGCTAAGATATATATATTATATATTTTATTAAATAAGTTTAATTAATTAAACCTATAAACTTTTATTTATGACTAAGTTTAGTACTAAGCCTTAGCGCTAATATTTTTTAAGTTTAAACTCTAATATTAACTCTAAGAATTAATCTCTTTAAGTAAACTTATAATATTAATAGTTTTTATATTTTACTATACTTATACTTATAGCTATATAACTAGATATTAGCTAAATATAATTTAATTTCTTTAACTTTTTGTATTTTATATTATATATAATATTACTACTAATAATAAGAGTTATAAATTATACTTTATATTAGTTATTATTATATAAATCTTTAAAAAATATAATATATTTATTAATAAGATTTTTTATATTTATTTAATTTTTCTTTAAGAGCTTTAAATAAATAAATATTATTTTAATAAAATTTAATTTTTTATAAATATTATAATTAAGTAAAAAGAGGCTAAGTAAAAAAAGAATATTATAATTAAAAATCGCGAGTTTAATTTATTTTTATTAATTAAGCTCTTTATTTAATTTAATACTTTAAAGCGCTTTATTTAATATTATTTCTTATAGTATATTATTATAAGCGAGCCTATAAGGATAATTATCCCACCTAGTAAAACTAAAGCTAAGAAAAAACCTTTTCTAAGGGCCTTGCTATAAGCCTTATAAAAACCTATAGTAAGGCTATAGCTAGTTATTTCTTTTTTCTTTCCTTTTTCTTAGCCTTAGAAATTTAATTAATTAGTTTATTTTAGCTATATAAGCTAAGTTTAATCCTAGTAATTATTATAAGTACTTTTAATACTTTTATAAAGCTTATAAATTACTTTAATAAGGTTATTTTAATTATATTATAGATTATATTAATAGGTATTAGTTATATTACTTTAATTATTTAATTAATAGTTTTATGAAAAGTAATTATTATAATTTTATTATTTATATAATATTTATTATACTTAATTCTCTTTTAATAAAAATAATAAAAATAATTTTAATCTCTTTAATTAATTAAGAGTTATAATAATAATTAAAAGGTAAATATTAAAAGAAAGAGTTATTATATAAAAGGGTTAGATTTTAATCTTTTTAGCTAATTAAGATATAATTTATTTATTATAAATAAAGTAAATTTTAATATATTATTAAAGGTATTAATAATTATATATATAAATCTTATTAATTTAAGGTTATTAAAACCTTAGGCTTTAAGTATAAAGCTTTTATTATTAAAATTACTAAGATATTAACTAAGCTATTTTAATTCTTAGTTTAAGTAAAATAAAGTTAAAAAAAATATAAAAATACTTATTTTAATTAATTTAAAAAGTATTATAATAAAAAAGATTTATTAAGTTATATATATTATGTTTTTATGTAAATTTCTAAATATTTAATATTTTAAGTTATTTAACAAATTATATAATTAAATATTTTATAATATATATTTTTAAGACTTAGTTTCTTTTAATTTTTTATATTATATATTTAATAATTAGAATATATAAATATTAAAATACTTTTTAAATAAACTAAGTTTATATATTTTAACTTAAAAATATAATCTTAAAGCTAATATATAGCTATATATTATAATATTAATTATAGAAGTAATAAAGCTTTAACTTCCTAAGTCTTAAAGACTTTAAGGGTTATACTTAAGATTAAATCTTAGTTTAAAAATTATAAAAAATATATTAAGAAATATATAAGTAACTTATTAAAATTAATTTTTAAACTTTTATAATCTCTTTTATAAAAATAAAAGCTATTATATATATAAGGTTATTTTATTAATTACTAAGATTAAAGACCTTTAAGAAGTAAATATAATATTAAGTAAATATTAATATATAAAAAAACTTTTATTATTAAAAAAAGAAATAATATTAAAAAAGTTTTTAATATTAATTAAATAAATATTAATATATAAATAATAGCTAAATTATTAAAAAATAATAATTAAAGAAAATTTATATAATTAAAGGTTTATTATAATAATTCTTATAATAAATTTAATTATAATATAAAAACTTATTAAGTAATAACTTAGATATTTTTAAAAAAAATTACTAAGTAATTTTAATTAATTAAATAATATATAATATCCTTATAAATATTTAACTTAAAAAAATTAAGATTTTTATTATATTTAATTAATTATTATACTTAAGTAATATATATTTTAGCTTATTTTATATAAATAACTTTAATTTTAATTATATACTATATAAGTAAAACTAAGCCTTTTATATAAAGAAACTTTTTTTTTACCTTATTAATAGAGGGGTCTTATCGGTAGAGGGGTACCGCATGGTAGTCTAAGCATAGAGTTATTCTGACGTCATTCATAGAACCGCGGGGAACCATGCTAGTGGCAGAGGAGGCCAAACCGTTTCTCCTCGGTCTTCCATGCGGCTCATCGCGGGCAACAAACTTGTAACCGCCAAGGGACGTCGCGTTGTCGAAAAGTTTGTCCATCCACTACCAATGAACACGGTCACCAAGGCGCTCAAGGCCACGGTCCCGGCCATGAGCGAGATCCTTGACCTTTTACCCGTCCCTACTCTTGTCGTCTCTCCGTCGCATCGCATACAGAGAGCCTCGGCCGGCTTGCTAGAGGCGTGGAGTCGCAGACGTGACGAGCTTGTCGATAAAGACCTCTTCATCGCCCTCTACCAGGGTTCTCCGACTGAAAGATTCGATCGCATTCCCCTCGTCTACGCCATCGAGACTGCCGTCGCTGCTCGAGCTCTCCGTCTGTGCCATGCCGCCTATATCGCGGACGGTGTCTCTTGGGCTGCGCGTATTACGCCCGTCCATAGGGATAACGAGCTGCTGTGCCTGATCTTCGAATGGGAGAAGTCTGAACTCTATATCACAATTGCCGATGGCGGAATGATTCAGAGTTGGCTACCTATCGATGATGCCTTCCGCATCCTCGTTCAAGCTGTCAAGGATTACGCCATCTTCTTGCTCGATACTCGCGGAAACGTGGTGACCTGGAATACTGGAGCAGAGCTGAACAAGGGATACAAGAAGGAAGAAATCGTCGGTAAACACTTCTCAATCTTTTACGGCGAGGAAGATATCCAGTGCAGGAAGCCCGAGAGAGAGCTTGAGATCTGCTTGCGTGAGGGCCGGGTGGAAGATGAGGGCTGGCGCTACCGTAAGGATGGTAGCCGATTCTGGGCCAACGTCGTCATCACGGCCGTCTATAAGAACGACATCCACGTCGGCTTCGGCAAGGTTACTCGCAATCTCACTGAGCGAAAAGAGGCAGAATTGCGGCTGATTGCGGCCTACGAGGAGAGCACCAAGTTGAAGAATGATTTTCTAGCCAACATCAGCCACGAGATCCGTACGCCTATGCACGGCATGCTCTCCGCCTGCTCTCTGCTTCTTGACAGCCGCCTGACCGAAGAGCAGCGGGAGACAGCCAATATAATCGAAGAGTCGGGCCGTGTCCTGTTGCAGGTCATCAACGATATTCTCGACTACTCTAAGCTTGCGGCAGGCAGGTTTTCCATCAAGTATGACGAGGTCGATATCGCTAATGTGGTCGCTTCGGTCGTGCGCGGTGAGCAGACCACTGTGCAACCGGGAGTATCGCTGAGGCTGGTCTTGGCACCAGATCTGCCAAAGTGGGCAGAAGGAGATCCTCTTAGGTGCCGCCAGATCGTTGAGAACATTGTCGGCAACGCCGTAAAGTTTACCGAAAAAGGGTCCATTTTGGTTAGCGTGTCGCTGCTCGCGGAGGACGCGACCACTCACACGATCCTGACCGAGGTAGCCGACACTGGACATGGCGTGTCGGAGGATGACGCCCAAAAACTCTTCAAGCCATTCACGCAGCTTGATACTCCGTATGAGAAGCGTCGCCAAGGGACTGGCCTCGGGCTGTCCATCGCGAAATCGCTCGCTGAGCTGATGCGTGGGGATATTGGATATAAACCTAACCCGGAACGGCAGGGCAGCATCTTCTGGTTTACGGTCAAGCTAAAGAAGCTCAACAGCCTTCAGCAGATCCACACCGTCAATGTACAGCCCAAACGCAGCAGCGAACTGTCGCGGCAGCAGGTCCCACAAGGCGAGGACCTCGCGGCGCAGCTGATACATTTGGAGGAGATCGCGCCGACGATGCGGATCCTCGCAGCCGAGGATAACATCATCAACCAGAAGGTCCTGGTCGGAATGCTACACTCCTTCGGATTCCAGCACATCACAGTCGTCTCGGACGGTGCCCAGGCAGTCTCAACACTATCCGCCGCGCCCGACGCCTTTGAGCTGATTCTCATGGACATCAGCATGCCCGTCATGAATGGTTACGAGGCGACAGTCCAGATAAGGAACAGCGGCGTGCGACTACCCATCATCGCCTTGACCGCCTACGCGCTCAAGGGTGATATGGAGCGCTGTTTGGAGAAAGGCATGGATGATTACATTGCCAAGCCGGTGAATAGGCAACTGCTAATGAAGAAGCTGCTGAAGTGGCTTGTAAGGCCGGGCGGTGCGGCGCTGGCCACCGCTCCTATGAGGCTATAAACCCGTTCAAGGCGATCCCTCTGCATTCCTGATTGACGATAAATAGGCAGGATACTCTTAAGGGTATATGGAACAGTTCACAGTTGAACTTCGCCCTCTCAGATGTGCGCTGCTGATATGCCCAGGGCGCAGCATATTTCCTGATTCCTGTTAGACACGGCTCAGTGCATGTATTACATTAGCATAGCTTACTGGTATTAGACTGGGACGTGTATGAAATTTACATCACACTGATCTCCGCCATTATGGATCAAAGCTGAGTCGCATGTAAACTAGAGAGCAAGGGGAACCTAAAAGTGGCTGGTCCTATTTGCTAAGATGGCACTTGACTTTTGTCTCAGGATACCAGATTTAGTTCTCTCCTTCATGCACCTGTAATAGTTAGCGCTTGCTATTGTTGATAAGTCGGGCTTATCCTTAAACCTGTGTATTGCTTGTGTTGTTATTCTTAAGGGAATCCCCCCTTTCCCTTTTGGGCCACGACGTGGCCTTCCTGATTGGGCCTAGTATGCCGAAGATCCGGAGATCACCCGGCCCGACATCAAAGGCACGTGACCACTCTCAGAGCTATTATACAAGGCCTACTCTAATAGCTATAAAGGATCTTAGGGAGCATAGCTATTATTATTAATAAAATAGACTTATCCTTAAACTTATATATATTACTTATATTATTATTTTTAAAGAAATCTTTTTATTTTATTTTAAGCTATAATATAGCTATTTTAAATAAGCTTAATATAGTAATAATTTAAAGATTTCTTAGCTAAATATTAAAGATATATAATTACCCTTAAAGCTTTTATATATAGCTTAATTTAATATATTTCTTTAATATAAAAGTATTATTTTAATATTATTAATATTATTTTAAAATAGCTTTTTTTATTAAAATAGCCTTTAATTAAAGCATAGATATTTTTATATATTTTCTTAAGTTTTTATATTACTTAAATATAAATAAAATTATTTTTATTTTTTATACTTATATTAATTAATTTATTTTAATTTCTATTAAAAGCTTAAAATATCTAAGTCTAAGTAATTTAAATATTATAAGTATTAATATTTAATTAAATATATATTTTTTTTATTTAAATATTAGTATTATTTCTTATTATATTTCTTTATATAATATATATTATTAAATTAAATTGTTAATTTTATATTTTTATTTATATTCTTATTAATTATATAATAAATAAAATATTATATTTTTATTATATTACTTAGGCTTATTAAGATCTTATTTTATTATATATAATTAATAATAAGTTAAAAATTTATATTTTCTATAATTATAATTATAAGAAATAAAATATAATAAATAATTTTTTTATTAATTTTTTAATTTATTTTTTATAAATATTTTTAAAACTTATATATATAATTTAAGTTTATTATAGAACTATAAAAGGCTTTTAATAATAATATAATAATTTAATTAATAATTAATATTATTATTAAATTATATATATAATTTTATTTATTATTATTGAAATTACTATTAAAATTACTATCATTTATATATTCACACGAGCTAAGATATACGCATTATGCATTTAACCGGATGGGTTTAATCAATTAAACCTATAGACTTCCATCTACCGCCGAGTTTTAATCCAGCGCCGAGCCCCGGCGCCGATACTTTTTAGGTTTAGTAGCAGAACTCCGACGCCGACTCCAAGAACCAATCCCTCTGAAACCTATAACGCCGATAACCTCTATTTCCCAACACAATTGCGCCTACAGCTACGTGACCAGATCCTAGCTAGCCACAGCAAGACTTCTTCAATCTTCTCATTTAGCATTACAGAAGGTATTAACGCTAATAACAAGAGTCATAAGCCACGCCTCGTATAGGTGCGTATTATTATTATCTCTTAAGCCATTAAGGAAACCGATTTCCTTCTAGGCGAGATACCTACATTTCTTTAGCTTCCTTTTAAGGGCCTTCAATAAAGAAAGCTCTTCTCTAACGAAGTTAAATCAACCATCTATATCATAACCAAGTAGAAAGAGGCCAGGCAAAAGAAAAAAAGGTTATAGCCAAAGATCGCGAGTTCAACCTAAACCTTTCATTTAGTAGGCCGCGTACCCACCGCAACGCTCTAAATAGCTCCATATGATATCATCTCTTATAGCCTATTATAGGTGCTTTTCATGCCCCTACGAAGCTTACAGACCTCTTCGGCAAGGTCATCCTAGTCATATAGGAAGGCATGCTAATAGGCATTAGCCGCGCTGCTTTAATCCGCTAGTTAAAGGTCTTTGCGGAAAGTAGCTATCGCGATCTCATTAGTATATTATTAATTAATTAGCCAGTCGCAGATTAGTTAACTAGTTAGTTATAGTTATTATTAGTTATAGTTAAACCTCCTCTCACGAGGATAATAGAAGCGATTTTAACCTCTTTAAGTAGTTAAGAATTATAAGGATAATTAGAAGGTTAACGTCAGAGGGGAGCTATTACGCGAAGGGGATTTTAACCACTTCAGCTAGTTAAGATACAAGCTATTCATTATAAATAGAGCTAGTTTCAGCGCGTCATTAAAGCTATTAATAATTATATAAATAAACCTTATTGATTTAAGCCCATTAAGACCTTAGGCTTTAGGTATAAAGCCTTTATTATTAAAATTACTAAGATATTAATTAAGATACTTTAATCCCTATTTTAGGTAGTATAAAGTAATAAAATAATAATTTTATTTAATATTTAATTCTTAGGTATTTAATTATATTAATTTTAAATATTTTTATTAAAATTACTTTAAAAAATAAAATAATATATTTAAAAATAATTTCTTTTTAATAATTATTAATTTTTTTATTTTTTATAATTAAGTTATATATTTTATATATAAATATTAATTTCTTTTTTTCTAATACTTAATCTTATATAATAATTATTATATTTTTATATATTATAATTAATTCTTTTATTTATATTTTTAAGGTAATTATTTTATAACTTAATAATAATAAAAATATTTTATATTTTAAAGAGATTTATATTAATAAGCTAGCTCTAAGTATTAATATTTACTTTTTATAGCTTTGATTTTTAGATTAAAATACCTTTACTCTTAATTATTTTAATATATATATTAAAAAGCTATTTATTTAAATTATTTATAAATAAATTACTTTAAGATTAGCTATTAAAACTTACTTCTCTTAATAATAATACCTTATTAAAAGTAATAAAAATTTCTTAAGTAATAATTTATTTAATAATAATTAAGCTACTTATATTAACTTTTTTAATTTTATTTTAATATTAATTAATTTTTTCTTTTAAGCCTAAGACCTTATAATATTATAGGCCTTTAGCTTTACTAAAAGGAGTTTATTTTATTATTAATTTATTTTATTATTAGTTTTAATACGCTTTATATTCTTTTTATAATAAACCTATAATATATCTTATATTTTTTATTTATTTATTTAATACCTTTTTTCTTAATAATTTAAATCTTATAGCTTTCTTTAAGCTTTAATTTATATATTTCTATTAAGATATATAATTATATAGTTCTTTTATTATAGTCTTTAAGGCTAATATCTTAATAATTTTCTTTTTTATATTTTTACTTAGGCTTTAATTTAAGAGCTTTAATAAAGGTATTATATAAGTATATATTTTTCTTTTTTTATTAATTAAATAACTTTTAATCTCTTTATTATTATAATTATATTTAGATATCTTTTAAGTTAAATTAAATAAAAAATTATTTAAATATATTTAATATTAGAAGGTAGGCCTAATTAGCATAATTAGGATAATATTAGAGATATAAAATAGGTCTTATTTATTAATTAGACTTTAACTTAGCGAAGCTTTTATAATACTTTACTAAGAAGTATTTTATATAGCCTAATACCTATATAACTATTTAAGGATTTCTTAACCCGCCGGTAATAACTAGTATAACTTAAATATTCTTATAATTACCCCCTCTCTAGGGAGCTTAATCTTATAAGCTTATTTAGCTAAGTATATTTCTTTTTTATTTAATACTAAAGAATATCTAAATTTAATTATATTTTAATAATCTTAGGCTTTAATACTTCTTTATAATACCTTATTAATTATTTATTATTTCTTTTATATTTTTTTTCTTATAATATTTATAGTTTTTATTATAAATTATATTATTTTTTTTTATAATTAATTAATTATTATTAGGTTACTAATTACTTTATATTATTAATTATTTAATATTAATAATTATTTAGTATTAATAGCTTAAATATAATTATTATTATTATAATTAAAGTTTTTTTTTTATAATAATATTTTTTATTTTTTTTTCTTTATAATAATAATTCTTTTACTTATTATATTATTATTATTATAGCCTCTATAATTTTTTTTTATCTTATTTCTTAAATTATTATAAAAAATTCTTTAGTTTTTTTTATATTTTATATTTTACTTATTTATCTTATTATTATAAAGCTTTTAATAATATCTTTCCTTTTTATTTATACCTCTATACTCTCTAAGTTTAAATATAATTTTAATATATACTTCTAAAAGATAAATATTAGTAAGGTTTCTTATATATATTACTTAGAGTATATTAATAAAAATCTTTAAATCCCTTATATTATTAATAACTTATTAAATTATTATTTTCTTTATATGTATAATAAGAAAAAATATAATTTTATAAATTATTTTTTATTTTTTATATATTTTTTATAAGTTATTACTTATACTTTCTAGGTTTCTTATAAGCTCTAAAATATTACTTAGAATTCTTAAAATAATATTTATATTATTATTAATAAAATTCTTAATAATCTTATAACTTATATATATACTTAGATCTAATATATTAATTATATTATTAAAAATATAATATATACTTAGTAAAAGCTTATTAATTATCTCTATAAACCTATGCTATAAGGTATTAAAGTACCTCTGTAGATATCTTATATCTAGATATAAGAGCTTATATCTAACTAAGAGATATTATTTTTTCTTTATCTTTAAAATATATATCTCCCTTTTTATTTTACCTAGGTATTAATTAATCTTTTATATATAGGCTAAGGCTAAAATAACTATATTTAAGATAACTAATTATATTATTATTATTTTTTTTTTTATATTTATAATAATATTCTTACTTAGTTATTACTTAAGGTAATTAATTATCTTAAGGATTATAAAAATATATTAAGAATTAATATTAAGGTTAAAGGTAATACCTATAAGATTACTAGTTTTCTTAGTGCCTTATATAATTATATTAATTAGGCCTTTAGTAATAATAACTTAAGTCTTATAAATTTTATTTCTTTTATTAGCTAATATTTTTATCTCTAAGGCCTTATTAATTCCTTATTAACCCTTAGTAATTATAAATATACTTATTTTTTTAATAAAAATAAAAATAAAAATAAAAGTAAAAATAAAAATATTAATAATTTATTAAGTATTACTTAGAATAAGTACTATAAGGCTAAAAAGCCTAAGGCTATTAATATTATTAAGCCTACTAATAGATATTATTTTACTTATAATAACTCTTAAGTTATAATAAGGCTTTTTTATCTTATTATTAAAGTCTTAGTTATTATTTCTTTTAGTTTTTTATTTTTTATAGTTTTATCTTTTTAGGCCTAGCTCTTATATTAATTATTTTATACCTATATTATAATACTTTAATAAATAGTCTTTAATTTATAACTTAATATAATTTAATTTTATTTATATTTTTATATTTAAGTCTTTATTTTTTATACTTAAATTAATAAGGTTTTTTTTATTATATTTTTAATATAAGTTTAATTATATCTTATTTTATTTCTTATAATTTTTTCTTATAATTTTAAGGTATTTCTTTATTATTACTTATATATTTTATAAGTATTCTTTAGGTTTTTATATATTATATTTTATTTATTATTTTTTTTATTTAATAAAATAAAAGGTTTTATTTCTTATTTTTTTATATACAATTATTTTTTTTACTTCTTACTTATTAAGCTTATCTTTAAGCTTTAATTAATCTTATATAATATTATTAATCTTTTTATAATTACTTTATAATTTAATAAGTAATATATAAAATATATTATATATATATTAATATTTCTCTAATAACTCTAAGGTATAAGCTTATTTTTTATACTTATTAAAAACCTTAGCTTTTATAAATTATAAAGCTAATTTAAGGTATTTAAACCTCTAGTTTTTTATTAATATTTTAATAATTTATCCCTAATAATAAGTTTATAATTTATGCCTAGAGTTATAATATTTTACCTATAACTCTAAGGCTTTCTTTTAATATTCTTATACTTAGGCTTATATATAGCTAAGTATTATTAAGTATTTAATAATATTTTATATATTATAAGTAATAATTAAATAATATTTCTATTAGGGAGACCTTAATAATTAAATATTTATTATTATTATAAATAAAGGTAATATCTAAGAGTTATATTATTTACTTTTTAGGTAATTTTTTTATGTATATTCTTAAATACTTCTTAAGTATTTAATATATATATTTTATTTAATTATTTATCTAAGGGTAATATATAATTAATAATTAATAATAAATTACTTATTTTTTTATAAAGTTTACTTAGAACTTATTAATAATTAGCTTATTTTAATTATTAATAATCCCTTTTAATATATTAAAATAACTTTTAATATACTTATATAAAAAAGCTATAAGCTTTATAGTCCTAAGCTTTTTTTTAATTAAAATAAATAATATAAACTTAATTATCTTATAAATAATAATAAGGATTATATTATAATTATTATTATTACTTTAAGTACTTAATTATAACTTAGTAATAAAATTAAGACTAATTTCTTAAAATAAATATAATAATAATAATAAAGATTAGAATTTTTTATAAGGCTTATATCTAAGAATTTTAATACCTTAATAAGTTAAGTAGCTCTTAATATATCTTTAGATATTTTTTATAATACGTTATTAATAAAACTTCTTTAAGATAAGATTAAATATCTTATATAATTTTATATAGCTTACTCTTAGATTATTATAATATTAATAAAAGATTTCTATCTTTATAGCGCCTTAATTTAAGATAATTAATTTTCTTATATAATATAATAAGTCTTAAGACTTTATTATATATCTCATATATTTATTAATAATTCTTTAAGTCTTTACCTTAAACTCTTAGTATTATTAATCTTAGATTTATAGTTTTTTAATTAATATCTTAAATTTTTTAATAAGCTAAAAAAAAAGTATTATTTTACTTCTTATAAGCTTTTTTATAACTAAGCATAAAATATATTACTTTAAAATAATAACCCTAGCTATAATTAAATCCCTAGAGGCTTATTAAGAGTTTTTTATTTACTTAATAATCTATAAAGTATTTATTTTTTTTATTTTTATTTATTAATATTAGGTTATAATAATAGATATTATATAATAAGTATTACTTTTTAGTTTATACTTATCAGAGGAGAGGGGACCTTTTATTATAGCTTATATTATATAGATATATATAACTAAAATACTTATTTTACCTTTAAGTATAATAATATATTACTAAGTAAGTTTTAATAACTTATATATATACTTTAACTTCTTAGCTAATATAAATAAGATATCTTTATAAGAGATCTCTCTCTTTATATAATTAAGTCTCTTTAAAAGATTATCTATAAGGTTTTTTATTCTTAGCTTATATTTAATATTAAAGTTAAAAGTAAATAATTAATAAACTTAGCGGGTAAGTTTACCTTATAGGTCTTTAGCTAATACCTTAATATTACTTATAAGTACTTAATAATTTATTAAGATTAAGAATTTTTCTAAGAATCCTTATAAGTAATAAGACTAATATTTAAGGCTCTTAATAATTACTAATAGCTCTTATTATTTTATTACTTATTATTACTTTTAATCTTATAACTTTTATAATTAATAAATAATTAATTATTATTAAGTATTAATTAATTAAATTAAAATACTTAAAATAATTTTTATTAAAGTATTTTAATTTTAATTAAAAGTAATATATTTTAGTAATAAACAATTATTATAAAATAAAAGACTTATTTAAGTTATTAAAAGGCTTATTTTATATTAATTATTTAAGAGAATTTATTATTTTTTTTTTATTTTTATTTTTTTTTAATAAAAATATAATTAAGCTTATTATTACTAAGTAATATATAATAAATTTCTAATAAAAGTTATAAAAGCCTAAAAAGACTTATATATCTTTAAAGCTAATTAGGGCCTATTACTTACATATTAATTTAACTTAAATAAGGTTTATTTTTATTTTTTCCTAGGTAATAATATACCTAAAGAACTTAATACTTTATTAATAAAAATTATATTTAAATAGCTTATTATATAGCTATATTTTAATAAGCTATTATAAAATCTCTCTAAGGTACTTAATATATTTCTCTTTTATCTATAAATAAATTAAGATATTATTTATATAAGATATATAATATATATCTAATATATTAAAGAGTAATTAATAAATATATATTTAAAATATAATTAAAGTATTAATAAGCCTAAATAATATAATTATATATTAAAAATACTTATATTTTATATAAAAGGCTATTTTTTATTAATCTTTTTTTATAACCTTTATTTAATAATATATATTATAGATATTAATCTTAGAGATTTATTTTATTTTAATAAGCTAATCTAAGAGGTTTTTAATAAAGGGGAAAAAATATTAGTTTTTAATTATAATCTTATTTAACTTATAATAATTTATATATAAATATATTTTTTTATTTTTCTTAGGGATAAAAAGTATTAAGGTATTTATTTTATTTATTAAGTACTTAATATACTTATTTATTAAGTTCTCTACGAGGTATTCTTAAAGGGTAATATATTATATTTTATTTATAAGATATAATAGCCTATAAGGTAACTTACTTTTTTAAATAAAATTAATCTTATAAGTTACTTCTAATAAAAGTAATATTCTCTTAGCTATTTTTTTATTAAAGAATTCTTTTAGACCTTTAAGTTTCAATAAAAGCCCGTTAATATTCTTTACCCTTATATCTAATAGCTTATTAAATATAATTATATTTTTTTCTTAAGGTATAAAAGTAATTATAATATATAATATATAAGTAGCCTCTTAGTTTTTAATAATATCTTAAAGAAAGGATTTTAAGTCTATAAGAGTAATCTCTTTATAATATTATAAGTTAATAATATAATTAATAATAATACTTTCTTAACTTATAAAGTAATAAAAAAGAATTATATTATACCTTTTTAAGCTAATATTAAAACTTATAAATACTTATTTTATTTTTTATAACTTTTTATAATTATTAAGAAAAAAAAATATAAATTAATAAGTATTCCTTAGGTTTATTTTATTTCTTCTAAAGATTTTAATCTTAAGGTAATATAATTTATTATAAGCTTAAATCTAAGCTTTTTAATAAGGTTTATATTAATTAAATTAATCTTAGATTTTATATTAAGGAGTATATTAAGTTTTTTTTTAATAAGCCCTTAGAGAATTAATTCTCTTATTTAGGCTATTTTCTCTATAGGTATTTATTTAATAAGAGTTATAAATAAAGAGTTAGGTTTTTTTTTTATTTATTTTAGTTTTTTAAGTTATTTAATTCTTTAACTTAGATATAATTAATCTTTATTAAGGGATTATTTTTCTTAAGAGAGATTTAATTTATATTACTTTATTTCTTCAATAAATAATTTAAGGCTTTATAACCTAATTAATTATAGCTATAATATTTAATTATTATTAATCTCTTATTAATTTATATATAATATATCGCTATTATAGGTATACTTAAGTAGCTCTAAGTTCCTTAATAGTATTTTAAGCGTATTCTTAAGGGTAGCCCTAAGAAAAAGCTTTCTCTATAAGTTCTCTTATATCCTCCTTAATAAAGGGATTAATATCTCTTTGCTAAAGGTTTAAAAATATCTAATTTATATTTCTTCTTAGCTTTATTACTAGCTTAGGACTAATTTTAAATATATTTTACCTTATTAGTAATATCTCTAGCCCTCTTTAAAGGCTACTTAATTTACTTAAGCTCTCTTTTAACCCTAGGTATAAGGTAATAAAAATAATAATAAGCTATACTTTTATTGTATTTTTATTTTATTAATAATATATTATAAAGGGTATATTATTATATAAAATATTAAAAAGAAGTCTTTTTTTTCCCTTATATAATAACTATAAGCTAGTCCCTTATTTATTATATTTATAATTTTAAGTTAATATATTATTTTTATATAAATATAAGGTATTTTTCTTAAGAGAGAAGGTTTATTAATAAGCTAATAATATATATTTTTTATTTAATTTAAAATATATAACTAAGCTTAATTATAAATTATTTAATTTATTATTTAGCTATAATATTAGGCCTTAATTAATTATTAGTTTTAATAGCCTTAATTTAATTATTAATCTTAATTATATTAATATATTTAATTAAATACTTATAATTATATTATAATAATTTTTTATAATCTTTATAAAAAATAAATATAAATTATTTAATAAGTTATATTAATATCTAATTTTATTATAATAAATAATCTAAAATTACTTATTATTATTCTTATTTATCGTATTAATAATATTATTATTTTTACCTTTATAATTTCTTTAATTTTCCTAAGGATAAAAAACCTAAGGAGGATATTAATAATAAGCTTATTTTTCTTTATTATTACCTTAATAAGGTTATTTTTTAATATAATATTATACCTAGGGTATAGCCTTTTTATTATTATTATTTTTTATTAAGTAAGTAAGTAATATCCTTAAATTATATTAAGGAATAGCTTTTATATTTATATAGAGATATTAAGAGAATCTTTAAAAAAAGAGTCTCTTATTATCTTTTATTTTTTTAGATTAGCTATTTAAGGTCTTTTATATCTATATAACCTAAGATCCTTAATCTTATAATTAAGTTAATAAGTAATATTATTATTTTTCTTTTTTATTATAATTTTATTAAGTTATTTTTATTAATATAGCGCTAAGTTATTAGCTATTAATTAATAAGGGTATTCTTATATAACCTATGTATTTTAATAATATATTAATCTTCTATAAGGGTAAAAGTTAAAGAATTATAAGGGGGTAGGCCTAATTAATATAATTAGGGTAATATTAGAGATATAAGATAGGTCTTATTTATTAATTAGACTTTAACTTAGTAAAGCTTTTATAATATTTTACTAAGAAGTATTTTATATAGCTTAATGCCTATATAATTATTTAAGGATTTCTTAACCCGCTGGTGATAGCTAGCATAACTTAAATATTCTTATATTTAATAAAAGAATTTTTATTAAATTATTAATAATAAGCTTATTTAAAGAAATATATTTTATTTTTATATTTCTTTTTAATCTCTTATCTTAGTTAATAATTATATATATTAATTTATTATTATTATTAAAATTACTATTAAAATTATTATTATTTATATATTTATATAAGCTAAGATATTTAAAGTCTAATACTAACTCTAGGAACTAATCCCTTTAAGTAAATATATAATACTAATAACCTTTATTTCTTAATATAAGTATACTTATAGCTATATAGCTAGATCTTAGTTACTATAAGACTTCTTTAATTTTCTTATTTAATATAATAAAAGGTATTTTATTAGAGAAATAAAACATACTAACCACAGCTAAATCTAAATGTTCTATATTAATAAACGCTTAATTAATATTATATAAATTACTATCTTAGATATTATTATTAATTACTAAGATTAGTACTATTAGTATGTTATTAAATTAAAATTTAGATTATCTTATAAGCTTATATAAATTATTTATACTTAAAATATTAAATATATATTATTAAATATATAATAAATAAGTTAAGTAATATAATAATTATATAAGTCTTAAGGGAATAAATTAATTATATTTATATATATTTATAAAAGAGATATTAATATTATCTTAAATAAGATATAAATTATATTTAATAATATACTTAAGGTATTAAATATACTTAAGTTATATTAATAGCTAAGATAATTAATATATAAGGAAATATTATAATTATATTTTATATATCTTATAATATTTTATTAAAGTATAAGGCTCCTTAACATATATTACTTTATAATTATTATTACTCTAGGAATATATCACTCTTATTTATATATTACTTTTCCCCTAGTTAGTTAAATAATATAAATCTACTCTAAACCTTTTAAGATTTTACCTAGTAATACCACCTAAGTTAGATATAAGCCGTGATATATAGTAAGAATCATAGGTCATAGCATCCTGTATTTATCGTGCACATCATAGATATATAAATCTAGCTTAAATAAAGAGGGGAAAACCGGCTAGCGAATCAAAACCCCCTCTTCTCAGCCTAGTAAAAGCCGCCCCTAAACTAAACGCCGACTCGAGCAGCCGCCTAGAGCCGATAATATCTAGTTCAGCCGATTTAAACCAAGCTGCCAGGACCATAATTTTTCCTCTAGAACACAGTAGCGCAAGTCACCCGACCCATAAGGGATCTGGGGGTTGAGAAGGGTCCCCGACCGGGTTTCAAACCCGACACCTTGCCGCAAGCAACTCGGGCCTCCAAGACGGTCAACCACTCCGCCATCGGGGAATGGCCGAACTTAACCGTTGTTGCTAAGCCTGAGGCAGTTGATTCTCTGGGAAAAGTGGGCGTCGAGATTCACGCAATCGCCATCGCTAGGCAGTTGTCCCAGTTGCTCGCCACGGCATTGCCCATCGTCCCCCTTTTCCGAAAAGCCCAGCCAAAAATATTTAGTACCTGTCCAGAAGCCGTTACCGCCGTTCAGATAGACCGAGTGGGTGGTTTCGTCCATGGTGACGGTGCTGAGGTGCTGTTGGTGGTGGCCGTAGTTGAAGTTGGAGCTAAAGGGGACCGTGTAAGTAGAGCGCACGCCCCCCATCCCGTAACACCCATTGATGGAGCGGGTGGAATTGAATACTTACCAGGCATGGTCGGTATACTCGTTGGCCTTGGGCCAAGTGGCAATAGCAGTATTCGCCATGAGGGCAAAGAGGATCTGAGAGACCTTCATGTTGGCAATGGTATGTTTGTGTTTGGGATAATTGAGAGCAGATGAGGAAATGTATTGTAACGAGTGTGGGTGAGGAAAGGGAAGTAATAGTAGGAAATTGGCTGGTATTTATAGGCTTCTTGTTCCTTTTGAATCCTCCTGAACCCCATAAATACATGAATAAAATTGCATGGAAAAATAGAGAAAAACAGCCACGCTTAGGATGCCTAGTCCCGCCATCGAGGCTTTCTTCGGTCGATGCCATGCAGTCCCGCAACATAGGTACGGCAGGCATAACGTCCGGCCTAGTCTGAGACAGGTACCACTACTCCGTAGGCTAGATCCATTAAATTTCCTCCGGGATATAACAGGCCGGCTGAGAAAGCGTGGCGGACAGGTTGTATTTCGCCAAGTCCACAATGCTTTAGAGCTTACCCAAAAGAGGAAAATGCTAGAGAAAGTTCTTCCTACCCCGTGGACTGGAACGCCACTTAAGCGCAGGCTTATGTCAGCTCTAGTTTCGTTTTAGAGGCCTAAACTTAGATTATCCCCTTGATTGTGTTAAGGCTCCAGTCGGGTCACTGCAGGGATAACTAACTAATGAATTCGCGAAGGTTGATAGGTATATCATTTCCCACCCATATTAGCGTGTGACTGAAGTCCTTGCGATCTTTAAGCTATAAAATAAAACCCCTCGTTACTTTTATTTACTTACTAATTGCCATGCGTATATAAGTTTCCTCATATAGAGTCGAGGTCTGTGGGGTTAGTGGGGTGTTATACCTAATCGAGTCTTAACACAATCGAGTAGATAGATGTTAAACTTTGTTAGCCCTATGGCATAGGGATGAAAGGCCGCTAACACGCGCTCGAGTACTGATAGCTGCCATTCGGTCGAGTAGTTTTCCCCTCCATCTATCTCCTTGCTTGCGGTAAGACTGCCATCGCGTACTCGCCCCACTGCTAAGGCACTATCTAAGCATCTCAGAAATGCTGCAGACAGCTGATATTATCATATTGCAGCCAGAGTGGGCCAAGTGAGTTACTAACCGTAATTGGTTTAGATCCTTGCACAGTACCCGTTGGCAGTCTTACCGCAAGCAAGGAGATAGCCGCAACTATGGCTCCCTAATTACCTGTGTCTATTAGCAAAGGGCAGCAACGACGCGAAGTATGTTTTGCGTTTGATATTAAACACTTGCCATAATCCTACCCTAGTCAGGAACAAGCAGCTCCAACCCATTTGCCTCCTCGACGGAGCGCTTGGTGCCCGAGCCATGCACCGTCGTATGCCTTCAGACAGACCCAAGGTCATCGGGGATATTCTGTATCTCGAAGCACGGTGCATCGGAGCCGTTACCAAGTGGGTCACTTGTCACTTAGCTGTCTTGCAGGCACAAGCACCGACAACGTGGAACAGGGAGTCCCTGATCGCCGAAATAACATCGTTATGGGGCCTCTCAGCTTAGCGCCTGAATTCCGCTTTTTCATTGCTTCGTCAAAGCCCCGTCCACAGCCATCATATGACTGCCACTTCAGCTGCCGGGGCTAGCGGGGCTGATCAATACGGTGTCATTTGCGCTTTACTCTTTTAGGCAAATGCTGAAATGCCCAGATGCCGGTGATTGGTTGTAGAGAAAGCGCGGCCGCGCTTCGACACCTCGCCCGGGCGTTTCCTAAAAGGGGAAACGCTGAAGCATCCAATCATTTAATTGCCAGCTGTCCCCCCTTTCTTCGACCTCAAACACTCAGCACTTCCTTTTTGTCGTCTGCACGATGCCTCCACAATCTGATATATTTGTTAACTATGAGGGGCCCAGGTTGAGCAGGGACCAGAAGCTTGTTGTCCGGTCTCGGGCTATGGTCTCGTTTCGGGCCAAGAACAAGGTGGCCACGAATCAGAGTGCGTATTCTCCAACTACATGAGGCTTGGCTAACAGGGTCTGTAGAGAGGCCTGCAGCGGCGGAAGCAACTTTGGGCAGTGCCGAGTACATCCTTGTTCTGTTTCCTGATGGTTGTGTTCGCTGTCTAACCCATGCTTAGAACTCAAGCCGCGGCCGCAGGAGATGTCTTAGAGACTCTAAGCTCAGCTCAGAGACGAGCCCGAAAATTGGTACCTATCCTACCCCGTCCTCGCGACATTGGGCCGACGGGCCACCATCCGACTGGGATCCACGCGAGGGTATTCCAGAACTACCTGTCCCTATGTGGCGCCTGTAAGTGTCTCGGCACTGGCTGATAACTCCCTTTGGACTAAATTCTGACGGCTCACCTGCAGATTCTTCATACCTTGATGGGGCGTACGTCCTCGTCGGGTTCCACCAGACCAACTTCTTCAGGCCTGACATGAGCAAGTCTGCGTGTATCTACATCGGCTGGCTGCTAACAACGGGGATCTTGGATGCTTTCCGCGGCACGACTGATTTCTCGTATCCTTACTACGAATGGAACGCTGTCCGTGAGCTGCAATGCTTTCTTGATATAGCCACCGATGCCGAGTTGTACCAGGTTGTGTATCCGGTAGCCATCCTTGGCATGTTTGAGGTACGAGTCTCTCCGCCCTGGAGGTTGGTGAATATTTGCCCAAGAGGCCCCGCCCCTGACTAACACTCGTGGCTTCTTCAACCCTTGCAGATGGTCCGTTTCAGTCCATACACTGTCACTCATCTAGCTGCGGTCGAGCGCTTCATCAAGACCCGCGGCGGCTTACAGAAGATGCCTCCACCCATGCAGGCCATCGTGGTCATGTAAGAGTGATAACCCTTGTTTCTCCGGCCTTACTCATTACCCGTAGGGCTGATCTCTTGCAATGCATCTGCCTCGACACAAAGCTAGCCTTCAGCTCCGTTGGTCGGCCCCTCTTTCATTGGCAAGCTGTCGAGAAGCTCGGCGGCGACCACATGGTCAGCTCGCCCCTGCTGCGGTGTGAGGACGAGGACTTCTCGCTCGTGGGCCGCTTCATTGGTCCTGAAATCTCCGCAAGGCTTGCGCAGATTCTGGGCCAGACTTCTGACGCTATTGAAGACTTTTGCGGCCAGGAGGCCGGAAATGAATCCTCCAATACGGTTGTTGGGATTGTGAACCTGGATGATGTGGCTGATGTGGTTCTCCCAGCCCATGAACTTTCAGGGCTTGTTGTTCAGACCTGCGCCATCGCGTCTCGTATCGTCCACCGCACCATGCAAAAGATGGCTGGTTTTCATGACAGCTCAAACTGGACAGACATGCGTCGTCTGTATGACAACCTTCGGTTCATCAACCTCAAGTCCTGGGCAGGCCTTCCATACCTTCACCTGTGGGCGTACGTATCCGCTTCTCTACAGCTGACTTGCCTCTAACAGTGGAGCTTAGGAATATTATTGGCCTTGCCAGCTCAACCAAGCTTGAAAGGTCCTATTTCGTGGCAGAGCTGATGCGTGCTACGTTCAGCTGGGGCTGCTACCAGATGGAAGTGTACATTAGTAGGTTCAGCAGGATTGAGTGTGAAGACCCGGCAAGTTAACCATGCATAGCATTTCTGAAGAACTTCATCCATCTCCGCTGCAAAGCCTCGTCGGAGGATATCACGAACGTGGGGCTAAACGAGGAGGTCTGAAGGTGCAGTTATTAGGTAGGTTCTATAAGCGCTACTGGCGCCATGTCCACTCGTGCTTTCTTCAGGCTTACTGTGCCCCGTTGTGAATCGCGTCTCTATTGGTTTAAACCGAGTATGTTTATTTACCGAGCCTGTGGAGCGTGGCTGCTTATGGAAGTTGCTCGTCAAACCAAAGTTCTTCAACTTTGCCTCCCATGCAGGCCCACCTCTTGGCGCAGTGCCAGGCACGACGGAAGTCGGTGAAGAGAGGATGAAGAAGCTACCCCTTGCTTAAATCAAATCTAACCCCTCTGAGGTGTGGCAAAATAAATTAATTTTACTAGAATTGATTTTGGTATGTAGGGCTAGGTTCATAAACATCACCTCTAAAAAAAAACAGTCGAGCCCATTAAAGCACGGCTGCTAGTATCCCCGTGTATGAGAGCGGCTCCGTGCAGCTAAGCGGGCGTGGTTGGATGCCCAGCGCCGCATAAAAACATAGCAGCGGGTTCGTGTATGCATTACCTCTGACATGAGGTGGGATCGAAGTAACAATAAATAAAATAAAAACATCCCTATTGAGCGCTCTATGCTGCGGGCCGGTTACACCCTCGTCGTCGTTGTCGTCATCACTCTCAGCATCCCTGTCTCTGCCGCTGCAAAAGCCGCTATCATGACTCCCGGGAAATCCGTCACCCTCCAGCTCGTCTGCTACATCACGCAGCAAGCTCCACTGCTCGTCCGTAAAGCGTCTGTTGGCACACTGTCAAGTCGCCAGCAGCAGCGGTCCACCTCGCGATCAAAGCTTTGCCCAAGCCGTAGTAGTAGTAAATGTTCCCGGGCCGCTTGCTTATCTTCTTGCCGGGCCCGCCTAGTTATCGCCGTCTTCGCCCTTACCTATGTAGCTACTTCAAAAATATTAAGTAAATCCCATGAGCCGAAGTGCCTCACCTAAGCTAACCTCTTTACCCACGCTAAATCCCATTATATATCCTCTTCTAAGTCGCCCTTCTAGAGCTATATAATATCTTTTGCCTTAAGCTTAGCCTAACTCTCTATAATTATCTTCTCTATAGTATTATCTCTCGTGACGCTAGTAATATCTAATATATTATTAATAATATTATTATCCTAAATAATCTAATACTAGGTAAATTTTTAGCTTATCTTAGTTTGTAATTATATTTTAATCTAATAAGTCTCTATAGTATTATAATTTACCTCTTATTAATAATATATAATATAATCTTATACTATTATAAGATACTAATATATAGCATAGCTATATCTATATAATATATTAAGTAGTTTAATAGCTATAATATTATCTACTAAGAGTAGATTAACTTTTAGATTAGCTAAATATATATTTCTATAGTAGTCTTAAATATCTTTTAGTACCTAGCCTTTTAATTAATACTAATACTAAAAGTATAACTTAATATACTTACTTAGCTAGATTACTACTTTATATAGTTAGTAAATAAGTATTTAGTGCTCTTAGTTAAGTTGCATAAAGTCTTTTATTGCTTATTAGGTTGATTTAAGCTTCCTTTCTATAATCTAACAAATCTAAATAGCAAATGTCATCGTGGTTCCTTTTGATTATAAGCCCCTGTTGCAGGTCAGGTATGATCTTAGTGAGCCTTAGGAAATGGGAGCTTATAAATAAATAAATAAAATTTATTCTGCCTGGAAGGACTAACCTCATAGGGCTAAGTATATTAGGTTATTTATAGTTCCTTGCTTTCTTACTTGCGTCTCTTAGAAGCCTTATATTTTTTCTTATTTATTAGTTAGTCTCGCCTCGCTTAATTATATAATAGGCTTACTTAAAAAATAATTTTTCTAAGTATTTAATATTTTATTTTTAATAACTAAAGTATAATTTATTAGCTTATAGCTATTTTATATAAATATTACTAGGTTTAGCTATTAAATATTATTAAATTCTAAGTTATTTAATTTAATTACTATTTAATCTTTTTATATTAATAATAAACTTAATTACTTATTAAGTTATATAGGCTAAGTCCTTAACGAGTTAACCTAGTAAGTTAGGTTAGCTATAAAATTATAAGATAGTTATAAAACTATAAGATAAGACCTATAGGCTAAATTAGGTATAAAAATAATTAAAATAGCTAAAACTAAGGCTTTTTAACCCTTATATAGATAACTTATAAAAAAGTAATTTTAATAATTTAAGTCTATTATATATAATAATTTAAATAAAGTTTTTAAAAATTAAAAATTTATTTTAATATCTTTTTTTAAGATTATTTATAATTTTTTTAAGTATATATAAATATTTATATTTTATTTATTAAAAATATTATTTTAAAATTATTTTTTAAATATATATAAAAGATAAAATAATAAAAAGAATCTTATAATTTAACTTAAAAAATATATTACTTATATAAGATTTTATTATATTTTTATTTATTTTATTTTTATTATTATTAATTATTATAAGGCTTTTTTATATAATTATTATTTTTTTTATTATATAATTAAATAAATAAATTATAATTAATATAACAAATAAGATCTTTATATTATTTTATTAAATAAGAAAATAATAAAGCATATATAATTAAAATAATGCTTTATATAATAAATAAAATATATAAATATATACATTTATTATATTTAATATTCTTTAAGTCTTATATTAGGTTATAAAATAAAGATCTTAAATAAAATACTTTTATTTATTTATTTATATATATAAAGCTTTTATTAATAAGCTTTTTTTATTTATATATTATATTTAAAATATCTTAGAATTTTATATAGTATTTTCTTTAAAAAATATATAATTTAAAAACTATTTATTAAGTAACTATTAAAGCTATCTTTATATAAAGAATATTATAAAATCTTTTCTTTTTTAAAATATATATTAATATTTTTAAAATATTTTTATTATTTTCTCTTTATATAAAAATCTCTCTTTATATTTCTTTTTCTTTAAAAAATAGCTCTTCTTATATAAATTTTAATATATAAGTCCTATCTTATAGTTTTATAGCTATCTTATATTCTTATAATTAACCTAGCTTACTAAGCTAACTCACCTAGGCCTTAGCTTATATAAGCTAATAAGTACTATTTATATTATATATAAGTTAAGTATTTATTTAAATTTATATAATATTAATTTTTTTAAAAAAATTAATTATATTTTTTATTATTATTTATTTAATTTATTATATATATCTTTTTATTATATATTTTATTTATATATTAAATAAAATACTTTTTATTTTTTCATTTATATTTATAATTATATATATTTAATTTTATTATTAAAATTATTATTAAAATTACTATTATTTATATATTTATATAAGCTAAGATATATATATTATATATTTAATTAAATAAGTTTAATTAATTAAACCTATAGACCTTTATTTACCGCTAAGTCTCGCGCTAATACTTTTTAGGTTTATAAAACTCTAACGCTAACTCTAAGAATTAATCCCTCTTAGTAAACCTATAACGCTAATAACCTTTATTTCCTAATATTACGCTTATAGCTATATAGGTAGATCTTAGCTAGCTATAAGATATTTTTAATTTTTTTATTTAATATTATAAAAGGTATTAATATTAATAATAAGGGTTATAAGCTATACTTTATATTAATTATTATTTTATAAGTCCTTAAGAAATATAATATCTTTATTAATAAGATTTTCCCTTTTTTTAATTTCTTTTTAAGAGCCTTTAATAAAAAAAGCTCTTTTTTAATAAAATTAAATCTTTTATTAATATTATAACTAAGTTAAAAGAGACTAAGAGAAAAAAAGATATTATAATTAAGGATTATAAGTTTAATTTATATTAATTAGCTATGTTTTATACTTAATTTAATACTTTAAAAAGCTTTATTTAATATTATTTTTTATAGCTTATTATAAATACTTTTATTACCTTTATAAAGCTTATAAATCGCCTTAGTAAAGTTATCTTAATTATATTAGAAGTTATACTAATAGGTATTAATTATTTTATTTTAATTATTTAATTAAAGGTCTTTATAAAAAGCTTTTATAATCTTATTATTAATATATTATTAATTAATTAGCTAGTTATAAATTAGGTAATTAATTAGTTATTATTAGTTATAATTAAACCTCTTTTAATAAAAATAATAAAAGTATAATTCTTTAAGATTTTAGCCTCTTTAAGTAAAATAAAGTCTAAAAATAATATATATTTACATTTATTATATTAATATTATTTAAATAATTATTAATCTTAACTATTCTTATATATAATTATATAAATATATCTAACTTTTATTTTTTTAGCTTATTATATATAAGGTATATATATATACTTAATAATTATTAAAAAGTAATTACTAAGTTAAAAAGTATAATATACTACTTTAATTAATAATACTTTTCTTATTACTTATTATATTATTAATTTAATATACTTTTTTAATACTAGCTTTCTAAGAGCTATATTAATACTTTTTCTTTTTTATAAGAGTATAGTTCCTAAATGGGTTAAGGCTAGCTAATTAGCTAAACCTCGGGTATAGGGTTATATAACTCTACCTTAGTATAGTATCTTATAGCTAAGGGCTCTTAGAGGACTTAATAAGTTAAAGTCTTATATATAATAGAGACTTACCTTTTATTTATAATTTTACCTTAATCTAGCTATTAAGGCCTATTATCTTATAATTCTTTAATTTCTTTTTACCTAATAGATAATTAGTATAGAATCGAGATAGATAGGTTATTAAGAGAACTATATTATAGCCCTAGGCTATATACTCCGAGGGCATTCCCTAATAGTTCCCTTAACATAGGGGGAATATTACCCTTAACCCTAAGATACCATAGTATTAAACCACGGCAGGAAGTATTAATAAGCTAATCTAAGAGAATAAGGGATAATAAGAATTATATTATATTAATCCCTAGGTTAAGGCTAAGAGCTCGCTAATACTATTAGAGGGGATTACTTATCTCCTTAATAAGGAATAGTAACCTTAACCTAGAGGGCTAGCCTTATTAATTATATATTACGAGAGAGATAGCTTAATGCGCTATAGGCGAAGGAGCTCTTCGGGGTTATTTATTAGCTCTAGCTTATTAAAATAGTCTAGATAAAGTCATAAGTAAGAATAAAGATATAAGAAATAAAAAAAGCGAGAAATATAAGTAGCTACTTTAAAAATACTTATTAATAATATGCATATCTTTACTTAGCTTATAGCTTAACTAGCTAGAGGTCCTAAGAGGGACTATAAATAGCCGCTATAATATAACTATAAGACCCTTAATAAGGCTACCTCTATAATAGAGATTTATAATTAGCTATAAGCTATTAAGTTTAATAATTAGCTATATATAGGCATAATACTAATATAATAAATTAAATAATTTTTAATAAAGTTATACTATTTATTATAAACTTATTAGAGAAACTATATTATTAGCTTATTAAGTAAGGAATTATCTTAAGAAGAGTTTAAAATATTTATACTTAGATAATATATTAATTTAAAACTCTAAGAGAGATAAGCTAAGGATTAATTTATAATTATTAAATAAGCTATAAAAAAGACCTTAATATAATACTTTATATATTAGAGAGTACTCTATAATATATTAAATAAAAAATAGGAAAAAAATAAAGTAATTACTTATTATTTCTTTTATTACTTATAAAACTAAGTTAAGAAAAAACTTAAGAGGTAGAGATTTCCCTTAAATAAGGTAAGAGATATTACCTAAGAGGCAAAGAGGCTCTAGCTATTCTTTATAACCTAGAATACTAGCTCTAAATAGAAATACCTCTAAGAGGGCTCTAAGCTATTATATAAGAGGTATTATTTACTTTATAGAAGAAGCTTTAAAGGGAGTAATAAGAGTAATTCTTTCTTAAGGTATTTCTCTTAGAACCCTAGAGAATAAGGATACTTAAGTATAGGTAAGTTAAACTCCTCTATATTAATATCTTATTAGCTATAATACTAAGAAAAACCTATAGTAAAATATTAGAAGTATAAAAAATAAGGGCATAAATCTTAGGTATATTATACTAAAACTTATATTAATAAAATAAACCTTATAAATTAAATACTATTAGGCCCGAGGGGAGAGTAATTAGCAAAGATTAGTTAGATTAGGGCTAAAGAGCTAGATAACTTAGAAAATTAATTAAGGTAGAGGTTAAACCTAAACCTTTAACCCTATAGTAATATTAATAAGTATTAATAGGCAAAGTAGCCTTAATATTTATATTAGTCCTTAGAGGGCTTATTAAAGAAAAGATCTTAGTCCTTATAGATATAGGCATAGAGATTAATATAATTAATATAAAGCTTATAAGGAAGCTAGGGCTTAAGCCTATTATAGATTATACTGCCCTTAGTCTTAAGTCCTTTAGAGGTAATTAAAGCTATAAGGGAAATACTTATTAGCTTACCTTCTTCTTTATTAACTCTTATAGAAGGCCTCAGAAGGTCTAGTAAGTACTTATGGGATTAGAATTAAGATATAAGAACTATAATATTATTATAGCTAATTACTTAATAAGATAAGAAGGCATTATTATAGACTATAGAGCTAATAAGTAGTATTATATTATAGTAATTATAATAGACCTTAATTTCTTTACCTAAGAGTTTATTAAGAATAAAGAGAAAGTATATATATTATATATTATAGCTTTCTTAACCCCATAAGAGGTGGCCTAATAGGATATAAGCTTAGAAGAAGATAAGGTATAAGAAACTCTAAGGGAGCTTCTTATTAAACTTTAAGGACTTAAAGGATTCTTTAATAAATAGGCAGCGAAAATAATATTAGTCCTCTTAGAGGCAATCTATAAGATTAACTTAGTAGAGGGCAAAGAATTACTATATAGTTTACTATATCTTATAAATAAGATATAATACTAAGCTCTATAAGAATATATCGCTAAGAATATAGCTAATAGTAAGATATAATACTTTATAAGCTAAGCTAAGGTATTAATTCTTTTTATTTTAAAGAAAGATAGAGGCTTAAGACTTTATATAGACTATAAGGGCCTAAATAAGGTTACTATTAAGAACTATTACTTATTTCTTCTAATTAGTAATTTATTAGATAGGCTAGGTAGCGCTAAATAGATCTTAAAGATTAATATCTAAGATATATATTACTAGATTAAGATTATTAAGACTAACCGCTAGAAAATAACTTTTTATATTAGATATAGCTACTTTAAATATATAATTATACTTTTTAGGCTAATTAATATACTAGCTATATTTTAAGTATATATATATAAGTCTCTTACTAACCTCTTAGATATATATTATATCTTATATATAGATAATATCTTAGTTTACTCTTAGACTTAAAAGGAGTATATAAAATATTTATAAAAAGTACTCTATAGGCTCGCCGAGGCATAGCTCTATAAGAAGCTATCTAAGTATAACTTCTATTAATAGAGTATAGAATTCCTAGGATATATTATTATATAAGAAGGTATATAAATAAAGCCTTTAAGGGTTAAGTTTATTAAAAAATAGCCTATGCTTACCTCCTTTAGAGATATATAAGTCTTCCTAGGGTTTTATAACTTCTATAGAAAGTTTATAGCTTATTACTTAGCGATTATAGGGCCGCTAATAAGAATACTTAAGGGTAATTAAAATAGAAAAAAAATAAATAACTTTAGGTAAGAAGAGAAGGCTAATAAGGCTTTTTAAGACTTAAAGCTTATATTTTACTCTATGATTATTCTCTAGTATTAGGACTTATTTAGACTAATAAGAGTAGAAATAAATATATTAGTTAAGGCTATATCTAATATCTTAACCTAGCTTATAGACTTATAATAGAGACTTATTATTTATTAATTAAGGAAACTCTAAGATATTAAGTAATATTAAGTAATAAGTTAATAAGAGCTCCTTATTATTATTAATAGTCTAGAATATTAGAGTTATTACCTTTAGGGGCTATTAGAGAAATTTCTTATTCTTATAGACTACTAGGCTCTTATAGGCATTATAGATACCTCGCCGAAAGAGCTTAGGGGAAGACTAGCTAGATAGGTATATAAGCTATTTACTTTTAACTTTAATATCTAATATTAGCTAGGTATAAAGAATCTAATAGATAGCCTCTTAAGAAGACTTAATTATATAAAGGGAGAAATATCTTATAAAGATATACTTTTAACCTTAGCTAAGAAGCTTATTTTTATATATAAGCTTACGCTAAGTATTTAAAAAGAGATTACTAAACTTAAAAGTAAGATATTAGTAGCTAAGGCATATATCTATATTATATAAGCTATAATAAAAGGACCTCTCCTCTCTAGTAGATATACGCCTAAGAGTATTACTTATTACTTAATATTCATAGTTATAACTTAGCGCTAAAGGGCAAGGGAGACTAGAGTAGATACTCCGCGGATAGCTTAGAAGGGAGAGGGCTCTTATAGAGCCCCTGGGGACTTATCTGCAGCTAGGGTTACTATTCCGGAGCAATATATCTTATATCTAGTTATAAGATTTCTCACGAAGGATAAAATAGCACTTCTCTCCTTACCCTTATAGAGACTTAAGATATTAGTTAAGGAACTATAGAGCTAAGATTAATAGTATTAAGAGCTAATAGAGAAGGTATATAAAGTAGCTAGAAACTATAAAGGCTATTAAATTAATAACCTGCGGTTATTATAATTTAAAGGATAACTAGTAATTCTTAAATAAGGCGCCTTATATAAGGAGATCTTATGGAGATATTATAATAACCTAAGAGTAGGATATATAGGGTCTTAGAAGACCTTAGACTTAGTTAAGAAGAAGTTTTATTAGCTAGGTATTATAGATAATCTCTATAAGTATATAAAAAGTTACCTAACTTATTAAGGTATCTAAGTACTAAGATATAAGCTATATAGTTAATTATAATTATTATTACTATTATTATATTTATTTTAAGAGATTAGCCTAGACTTTATTATAAGACTATTAGATAATATAAGAAGTAATAATAAGCGCTATAATATAATCCTAGTAATTATATATAAAATAACTAAATATATAATATTTATATTAACTATAAAGCGACTTAGAGCTATAAAGCTTATGGCTTTATTATATAAATATATAAAAACCCGCTTTAATATACTAGAAGGCATTATTAGTAATTATAATAAACTTATTATAAGTAAGTTTTAAGTAGACTTTATAAAAGAAAGGTAGATTTATCGCTAATTATTTACCGCGTATTATCTTTAAACTAATAGCTAAATAAAGAGAATATATTAAACTCTAAAAAAGTATCTTAGGGTATACTTAAGAAATAAGCCTAAGCGCTAAGTAAGCTAATTATTAAATGCCGCGTTTATTTATAATAATAATAGATATTTAATTATTAGAGTATTACCTATATAAGCACTTTTTAGCTATTACCTAAGAAGTATTAAATATATACTTACTAAGGTTAAGACTAATATCTAAGGCATCGCGGAGCGCTTAGAGATCTTAGGATAAGTTAGGTAAAGGGCATAAGAATATTAGCAAAGGGCTTTAAAGTTATAAGCTAAGTACTATAATATAAGGTATATTCCTTAAGAATACTAGGAGGAATAAGTTATTAATATATTAATAAGGAATTAGAAATTTAAATACCTAAAGCTAATACCTAGATTTATTAGAGTTAAGATTACTAAGAGATATAATAAATAAGCCTATAGTATTAAACTTCTTAAAGCCTACTAATATATATATAATATCTTTTATATATTACTATTAGAACTATAAAATAATTAGCGAGAAGAAGCTTATAAGTCTTAAGACTTATTAGAGCTTAAAGATAAGCCTAATAAATAAGAGGTAAAAGAAGTAATATTATATAAAGCTATTAGCGAGGAGATATATTACCTTATAAAATAAAAAGGATAGCTTATAAAATATAATACCTAGGAATTAGATTATTATCTTATAAATATATAAGTAATAATTAAGAAATATTATAAAGTAATAAAGAGATATTATAAAAAGTAAAATAATACCTAAGAGAATATATAGAGAGAGTAAGGGTAAGAATAAGGCAGAAGATTTAGACTAAGCTACTTATATAGAAATAATAAATAATAAAGCTATAAGTAAAGAGAGAGACCTCTCGCTAAGTAGAAGTAAATAAACCAGCTAAGAGATAGATATAAAGAATAATAAATAGAGAATAGCTAAGATATAAACTTAAGGGTTAAGAAGATTTTAAGAAGTACTAATAGCAGTAATAGGCTAAGCCCTTAGCTAAGTATTATTCATAGCTATATAATATCTCTTATAGGGGCGAGCAAGGGTAGCGGTAATTAGCGGGTTAATACTATTATTATTATTAAGATCTAAGCCCTTATTTTTATCCTAGGCTCTACGAGGAATTAAGGGAGCACTAGCATAATAGATAGCATATAAAAGAGATTACTTATACTTATTATTAAAAAGCTTTATAGTAAGAGGGGGAATAAAATTAATATAAAAATAAGTTAAAGTCTTTTTATTATTTATAGTAATATTCTTAGCAGAGGTAAGGTAAATTAATATATAAATAAGCGCGCTAAGTTAAGTATTATCCTAGGAATATAAAGGCTAAGTAATAATAATATAGCGCTATAAATTAAGAGGGTTAAACTATTAGCTACCTTATTATAAGTTAATAAAAGTAAGATAATAAAAAATAAATAGAGATAAACTTATATAAAAATATTAAGAGTAATAAGCTCTTAAGTTATAGCTAATTCTTATAATATATACTTAGTAATCTTTAAAGAATTAATAGCCTTATAGGGAGCTCTTAAGTAATTAATAATACCCTTTTATACTAAACTATAAATATTAAGGGCCTTAGTAATATATTAGATATTAATAAGAGTAAGAGTATTTATTAGAGTTAAGTTAATAAAAGGATTATAGGTATAAAAGGCTATAGCGGTATTTTAATATTACTAGGTAGCCCTAAGGAGTTTATTAGGAATCTAAATAACTATTAGTAAGGCGCTTATTAATAATATAGGCGGGAATACTTATATTATTATACTTATAATAAGTAAACTTATATATTATATATATTAGGCGGTTATAGGCTTAATCCTTAAAATATATATATAAGATATAAGTATCTTAATAGAGCTTAGTAATATACTAGAGGTAAGGCTTATAATTAGGTTTTAAGTCTCTAAAACTAGTATAAGGATTAAAGTTATATTATATAAAGATATATATATAAGAGGGCAAGGTAGATATAATTAATCTACTAGAGAGTAATTAATAATAATATAAGCAAAGATTATTAATTATAAGAGAGGAGAATATTATAAAAATAAAAAAAAGGTAAATAAAAATAATAGGTATAATTATAATATTTATCTTTTTATAAGTATTAATAAGCTAATATAAAAGAGAGTTATTAGCGCTATTACTAGCTAAAATTATTTATTACTATTAATAGCTAATAAAAGAAACCTAATTATTTATAATATAATATAAAGATATTATAAAGGAAAATAAATAATAATAAATAATATATTACTAATATAATATATATAACTTAGCTAGGCATAAAGGCAATAAAAAAAGCTATTTAGAATTTAAATTTAGTTAAAGGGATCTTAGGGACTAAGATCTTTAGAGGGGAGGTAATTATAAGAGTATAATTCCCGAATAGGTTAAGGCTAGCTAATTAGCTAAACCTCGGGTATAGGGTTATATAACTCTACCCTAGTATAGTATCTTATAGCCGAGGGCTCTTAGAGGACTTAGTAAGTTAAAGTCTTATATATAATAGAGACCTACCTTCTATCTATGATTTCACCCTAATCTAGCCATTAAGGCCTACTATCTTATATTTTTTATCTTATACCTAGAGATTAAAGCCTTAGCTCTCTTAAGAGTAATAAACTAGCTCTTTTTAATAATTAAAGATATATAATATACCCCTTTAAGACTCTTAATAATTAAAAAGTAATTACTAAGCTAAAAAGTATAACGCGCTACTTTAATTAGTAGTGCTTCCCTTATTACTTATTATATTATTAATTTAATAATAATATCTTATTAATTCTATTAAATTAGGCCTTATATAATAGCTCTAAGGGTAATTATATACCTTTAATATTAGGCTAAGTAATCTCTAGATTATTAATATATTAGGCCTAATTAAAAAGGCTATATTATAGCCTAAAAGGGAAAAAAGGGATTCTCTTAAGAATAATAATATAAGTAATATATATAGGTTTAAGGATAAGCCTAACTTATTAATAAATTCACTTTAAGTACTTTCTAACCCTATTAAGCAAGGTCTTTTACTATTACTGCTATGCGATCGCTAGTCTTATCTATTTGGAACGCGCTTAGTATATTGGTTTCTCTGGTCTCTGTCTTCCTCGTGCGGCTCTTCGTCATTGTCGGTCGGACGGTTGCGAGGCCGAAAGTGGCACATCGTTGGAGCTGAGGCCCCCTTAGTGTTCTGCAAGGGACCCCATGTGCATGGTGGATGTATAAAGAACGAGGACAAAGGAAGCTTGAGGAGGTTAAACGAGCCTAAACGGGTATAAAGGGTCCTTGAGGAGCTTAAACGAGCTTAAACAAGACCCGGGCCAGGATGACTTTCTGTAGCCAGAGGCATAGGTCTCCACTGGGTTGCGGGGTCGGTTGCATCGGCCGTTTGGAAGTGATAGTTTCGGCGCTAACCATGTCCGTATCTCTCAAGGCACTGGGCTGGAGGACCCAAACCTGACGGAGCCGAGGCACGCCCCTGAGACTTCGATAACCGACCATATAAATTTCGGGCAGAACGGCTTGTCGTATGCACCGGCCCTAGTCGGCAAGTGTCGCAATACCGCAATGGTCTCAGCACTCTTATCAGCAGCATGAGACAGGCCCAGGGCAGGTCTTCAGCTTCGGTGGGGGATCTGGATTGGGCCAACATGCGTGTTTTGATATTGCCCTCACCGTTTGACATTTTGTGCCCTCATGTCCGGAACCTTGTGGCGCAATGACAGGCCACTCCATGCCTTGTCTTCTTGTATAGCATCAGGTGGACCATGCGATCGCCAAATTCCTTAGCTGCTCAGGTAACTTACTGGATTCTCGGGTATTGTTAGATTTGTTGGCTGTTGAGGCCCTTCCGACTCCTTGGCGGCTCCGGCGCTTTCAGAGAGTTGTTGGCTCCCCAGTTACTCCCATATTCACAGATTCCTTGGCGCTCGCGGCAGGATGAGCACCAGGTTCCATCCCGGGCGATGGGGGATGCTCCGGCTCTGTACAGAGCTGAGAGACTCTGAGACATCTCCCGCGTCCGCAAGGTGAGGTGCGGAATCCCGAGCCATGTTAGATAGATAGTGGACACGATGATAAGTGTACGGAACAAGGATATACTCGGCATTTCCCGAATTTGTCTCTGACTCTGCGAGCTGCAACGCCTTCTTTTGGGACCCTGTTAGCAAATGGTCTCGTGTACTTCGGAAGTGAGCTACGCAACTCACTCTGATTCATGGCGTCTTTCATCTTGGCCCGTACCGAAACCATGGCCCGAGACTGAACCACAAATTTCTGGTCCCTTCTCAACTTTGGCCCCTCATAATTAACGAAAATGTCAGGTTTTCGGGGCATCTTGCATGTATCGAGATACGCAAAAGTGAAACGGCCCGTGAATGTCGACTTGTTGCTAGGGATGTTGGAGAATGGCGAGGAGAGGGAGAAGCCGGCAGTTCAGTGATTGGACATTTCAGCATTTCCCCTTTAAGGAAACGCCCGATGTCAAGGGTCTTGAGTCGCGGCCGCGCTTCAGGCGATTAGGCCCGCATTCAGCCGCTCGACCAGATCCTCTTGATGGCCAGTCACCCGAATCTTGGCATTTCAGCATTTGCCTAGTACGGTTAGTCGCGATGACAACCGTTTTTGTCAACCCTGTCAGCTGAATCAAGCGTCCGCGACACCTGCATGATGGCTGAATAAGGCTTCAGCAAACTCAGCCACCTTCCTGGTGGGGGAAGAAGCAATGAAGATGCCAAATTCATACAATAAATCATTGGGGGGCTGGAAAGCCCCATCCCGCCGTCGTGCTAGGTCTCTGAATCTTCAGGCCAATAGTAGGTACCTGTTGGCTCATGTGGCGTGTCTATCCCTGCCCAGCTGACTCATTAGGGGTTACAATGGAGGCTCGTCAACGGCTAAGCTGCACTGCAGAGTAAGGTTATATCCCAAAGAATTTTCCGTGCCTGACGCCGAATACCCGTTGATTAAGCTCCACCAACCCAACTTTCAAGGTAACCGGTGAGGGCTTGAGTTGTCCGGCGGAGCCGTTGGCCCTCTGACGCGGGTGCGGGCAACGGCAGGCACAGGTCAAGCATGGGCCCGGATACAGGGGCCGTTTAATCCATTCACCCCCGCGGACTTTCTGGGACAGTGGGATACGGGACACTGGACAGACAGTCCGGTCGACCCAGTTTTACACAATCAGCTGACAAGGGCAAGATGTGGTCCATCGGGCAACTAGGTATTTGTTGGGGGGGCTTATAATTCCCTTCAAAGGCGAGCTGATGAGGGCCTAAGTGTATTTGACGATCCACGTCTTGTTTCCACTTAAACAATCATCCACAAAGCAAGCGCTGAATTCTTACCCAGCCCAGGTTTAAAACATGATTGTGGAAGCCTAGGGAGTTGGCCCGCGATAACGAGTTTTTGATCGCTTCGCTACATCACCTCTCCTCGTCCATTAACTAACTTATTTGCCATGCCGATTAGCTTCGCCTTCACGACTCGATAACTAAACGGATTGGCCATGCCGACTCTCGCCTTCAAGGCTGCCACGTGTTTTGCCTTCTTACTGTGCATGGTCTGCTTTGGACGGCTGCATTTCTACCGCGACCCGGGAAGCGTTTTCTTTGACAAGGAACGAGCCTATGAAACCCACTACTCGGCCCATCGCAGAGTTGAAGCGCAACAAGTCATTGACTCATATACCAACGACAAGAATACCTTGCCGAGCAATAGATCCGGGACAAATAAAAGCTTTTGCGTAGCGCTTAGCTCGGTGAAGAGGCAAACACAGTATCTCCAGGTGACGCGTTGCCGTCCCCAGTGTACCCGTGGACGCGAACTAACCGCGCTTGCAAAGTATAGACAACGCTCGGAACTCTTTTGCATGGACTCACGGCACAGGAACGAGCTGATCTCCATATTTCTGTCCTCATCGCCGAAACCGACCCGACACGCCACTCGAGCTGGCACGAAGAATGGATTCGCCGAGCAGCCGACGATGTTCATACCTACCAGGTGAATGTGACAGAAAAGGCGCATCTGCAGCACCTGGAGGAAGTGGGACACTATTCCGAGAAAGGGGTGTTCGATTACACATATGCACTACAACGGTGTTACCATACTGGTGCGCCCTATATCGGAATGTTTGAAGACGACATCGTTTTGGCGCGTGGGTGGCTTGTCAGAACTCTGCTAGGCTTGCGGCAGATATCCGGTCCAGATGGAGAACGTAAGTCCTGGTTGTTTATGCGTTTGTTCAATCAGGAGAGGTCAACTGGATGGGCAAGTCGCGACATTGGCGGCAACAATGAGCATTGGATCATCATGGGCATTGGCATAGGCATTTCGGCATCCGTACTGCTAGCACGTCGGCGATGGTGGCTTGCTCGCAAATATCTCGATTTGGAGACACTCTTGGTAACGGTCGTGATCCTCATCCCGGGGCTGGTGATATTGTTCTACCAGTCCGGCAAGGCATCATTGCTACCGCCCTCGCCGGGAGTCTTCAACGAGCCTTTTGGCTGTTGCTCACAAGCAATGGTCTTCCCACGAGTGCAAGTACCATTGCTGGTGGAGTCTCTGCGAGCAAAAAGGGAGGGGCAGGTGGACTTGCTACTCGATGAGATAGCATCAAACAATAACCTGGAACGGTATGCATTGTATCCAGTACAGGCACAGCATATTGGTAGGTTGCTAGACGAGCACTTACGAGTTAATCCTCTGCTAATCCGCAAAGGCATCGATTCTGCTAGAAAGACAGTGAAAGGCGAAGCTCAAGCCATTTGGAGCATGGCGTTTGAGGATCTGGACCCGGGGATGCTGGAGCAGGATCACCGGGAAATGGTGGAGAAGTATTACGGGTGGAGGAATAAGCTCTGAGAGTTCAACACAAGTTAGTCTTAATTTATTAGGGTAAGTGTATAAAGATCATGAAAGAAGTCGGTAGAATCGTTGCCGCTTAATGTAATTTCTTAAAGCCTAGGAGCGGAGAGTTGTGATACAGGATCTTAATTAACCGACGGACTATAAAGGAGGTTCGCGACTTATGTGGTAGGTTTCTAAATATAGCTTAATTAGAAATTATTATTCTTAGAGAAAATTAACTATAAATAGTTAATTTATTTAAAGATATGCTATTATTATACCTAATAAAATTAAGATAAGCTATATTATAGCCTTAAGAACCTTATAATTATATAGCTAGAGATTAACCTATTATATTAACTAATTACTATAGGATTATAATAGATTATACTAAGATATTATAATCTAGCTATAATCTAAGGAAGACTTATGCCTAGATTATAAGCTATAGCTTATAATTTATTATAATCTAGCCCTACTAAGAGAGCTACTTATATAATACTCTTAGTAACTCTAATTAAAAACTTATTATTTTATATATTATTAATACTTAATAATAAGGATTAAATTAAACTTAGCCTTAAGAATAATATAATTAATTATATCTCTAAGTATTTATATAGTAAAGGGGCTAAGAAAAAGATATAAATATATTATTAAATTATAATATTTATAAAGCGCTATATATTTATAATTTTTAAATTAATAAAATAAAAAGTAAATAATATTTATAAAAAGGCTTATATAAAGCTATTAATAAAAGTTAAATACCTTACTTAGGATATATTAATAGTATAGTTAAGATAATTAATAATACTTAAATAGCTCTTTTTTAGCGCTTATATTTTTATATAATAAATATTAGAGATAACATTATTATTTTTAAGTACTCTTAGATAAAAAATATTAAATTGTATATTTTAAGTTAAAAGAAATAAATTTAAATATATTTCTTAATTAAAAAAAAATATTAAATCTATTTTATTTAAGAACAAAAGTATATAAGAAGGTATATATTAGATTAAGCCTTATATAATAGCTTAAAGAGTATTTATATACTTTTAATATTAGGCTAAGAATTTCTAGATTATTAATATATTAGGCCTAATAAAAAAAGCTATATTATAGTCTAAAAGAAAAAAAGATTACCTTAGGAATAATAATATAAGTAATATATATAAGTTTAAGGATAAGCCTAACTTATTAATAATAAAATATATAATTATAGTACTTACCCTTAAGATTTATACCCTTAATTTTATTATAGACTTTAAATTATAAATACCTTAACCTAATAATTTAATATATCTTAGGGAGTATATATATATTAAAGCACTTAAAAAGCTATTTAGAAGTATTAAAAACTTTATCTTAAATTTTGAAAGATTTTTTTTATTTTAAAAATTAAAAATTAACGCTTTTAAATAAATATATTTATATTATTAATATTAAACTTAAAAAAATATTACCTTAGGGGCCTATTTATAACTTAATAAAAAAGAACTAATTATACTTTATATTTATATTTTAAATATTTTTTAAAAAAGCTAAATTAAAGGATTAATTAATTTAATAAATACTTTTATATTTTTAAGAAAAAAAGTAAATTATATTTTTATATTAATTATTATAGCTTAAATATTTTTATAATATAAAACTATATATATTTATTACTTATTAAAAAAAATATTAATAAATTAATAAGAGTTAATATTTATATAAAACTAAACCTTAAGGGTATATATTATTAGTTATAAATTTAAAAAAATAATATATAAAAAATAATATTTTATTCTTATTATAAATATTATAAATATTAAATTATATTTTTTAAGTTTATAAATATATTAATTATATTTTAATAATCTATTAATAATATCTTAGGTATATTACTTAATAATACTTATATTCTATATCTTAATAATATCTTAATATATATATAATATCTTATAAAAGCTATAAGATATAGGGTTATATATAAATCTTAAAGGATATATTTTTAATAATAATTAAGTTAAATACCTAGAGTTTATTATAATACTTAAGCGAATTAAAGCAAATTAAAAATATATTATTATTACCTAAAAGTAATTATTTTTTAATAATATATAAGATATATTATAATTCCTTAACTTTATAAGATTTTTTAAATAGTTTATATAATTCCTTAACTTTATAAGATTTTTTAAATAGTTTATTAATAGTTATAGCTTTATTATAATACCTCTTTATAATATAATAAAAAGATACCTTAAAAGAATTATTTAACTTAGTAATTATATTATATAAGCTTTTAAGTAGCTTAAAAATACTTATTTAATTACTTTTATTTTTTCATACTTTAACTTATTTATGCTTATTTAGGATAAAATAAATAAATCTAGCTTTATAGTAAGAGTAATATTTATAAAAAAAAAAAGAAAATATTAATACTTAGTAATATATTACTTATATAAGCTTAATAATTTAAAACCCTATTATAAAGTACTTAATATAAAGCTATTAGTTATCTTATAGTATTTTAAGGTATAATAATAATTGTTATTATATATTAAAAAAGATATCTAAGTATTAATAAATTACTTAGATTATTATTACTTAGTATTAAAATTATAGCTTTCTCCTTAGTAAGTAAGGGCCTTAAATAACTTAAATTTATATTATATTATAAGTATATATAGGCCTAGGTTATTTAACTTAGTAAATAGCCTTTTTAAGGTATTTAAATTATAGAGATAAGATAGCTAATAATAAAAATATTATATATATTTTAAATAAATCCTTATTAAAGTGTAAAAATAAAAAAAAATAAAAAAAAAAATTAAGAATAATATTAAATTAGCTTAATTATAATACAAAGGTAATATATAGGGTTTTAATTATAGCTAGGTAAGTAGCCTTAAATAAAAATATATTAAAAGATTTTAAATAACTTAAATAGCTTAAGATAAAATTAAAATATATTATCTTAGCTATAAAATTATAAGTATTATAAATTATTATAATATAAGTAGCTAACTTATTTTTTATTATAATAATAATAAGTTATTAAGAATAATAATAATAATAATATAGCATAATATACCTTATAAATAAGTATCTTAAATAAGTAAATATCTTACTTTTAGGTTATAATATAAGTTATACTTAAATATAAAAGTACTTTAAAAATTTCTTAGAAGTTTAATTTAAATCTTTATAGGCTAAAATTTAAAATTAAAGTAAAATAAAAAGTCTAAGTTATATATTAAATTTTCTAAGAATTTTAAAAAATTTAATTAATAAGTTCTCTAAGAATTTTTAATTTATATTATTTTCTTTTTATTTTATATTTTTTAAAAATTTAAAAGATTTTTTAAAAATCTAAAAAGAATACTAAGCTTATAACCTATTTAGTTATAGTTATAAAGATACTTCTTTTAGGTTTATAACTATTTTATAATAGTTTTTAAAACTTTAAGGTTTATAGTTTTTAAGTATATAATTTAGTAAGATACTTATTTATTTAAGATACTAGTATATTAAGTATGTTAGAATAATAGTAACTATTTATTATATCTTATAATTTATTTTTTATACTTAAATCCTTTTATAATAATTTCTTAAAAATTTATTTATTTTATTATTATTAATAGTAATTATTAAGCTATAATTCTTATTATAAGTATTTTTAATTAAGTTTTAATATATTTAAATATATTAATAATTTATTCTCTTAAAATAATATTATTAATAAGTTTAAGTTTTAAAACTAATTTCTATCTTATATAATTTATAAGATATAAATATTTATTTTTATAAAGTCTCTTTATGATATATACTTTAAAAATATAATATATTTTATAGCTAATATTTAATTTTTACTTATTCCTTTAAGAGGTATACTTAATTATATAATTTATTTAATTTATTTAATTATATATTAGTTTTATTATATTTTTATTATATTATTTTAAATATTTTTATAATATAAATAACTATTTAAGTTTTTAAGTCTTAATTACTTATATTTAACTATTTCTTACCTTTTAAATATAATTAATACTTCTTAGTTTGATAATATCCTTCTTAGAGGTTATATTACTTCTATTTATACTTATTAGCCTTATAGCCTGTTTTATAATAATAATAATATTTTATATCCTTAAACCCTTATTAACCTAGTTTTAGCTTTATAGGCCCTAGGTTAATAATATATAAGGTATTATTTTAGTATTTTTTATTTTAATTAATATTAAAGCATAAAGTATTAACTTTATTATTATTAAATTAAGGGTTTTATAATTTCTTTTATAAGAATTATTAATTATTTATTTTAATTACCTTATTAATATAATTAATATAATTATTAAGCTAGTTTTTTTTATAGAGTTTTACTTAGATATTTTTTTTAAGTTTATTAAAATAATACTATTAAAGGCTATTAATCTTAATTAAGCTTTAAGGTAAATTAAAGATATTTTATAGTATATTAAATATAAATTAAATTTATCTAAGGGTCTTAATTTCCTTTTTAACTTCTCGTTTTTTATTAATTATTCTAACTACTTATTAAAATATAGCCTTAAAAGCTTTAAAATTTAAGTAAAGGTTATTAATTTAAGGTAATAGTTTAATAAATAAAATAATAAAATATTTCTTTAAATTTATTTAAATTATATAATAATATAATTCTTAAGTTTTCTTATTATATAATATATATAACTAGTTATATTAATAAACTATATTAAGTAATAAGTTATAAAAGTATGTAATTATATATAAGATATTTATAACTTATATATAGTTTTATTATATATTTTTTAAGAAGTTTAGCTTTAAGATTTCTCTTATATTTTTACTTTTTATAATAATAATAATTATATTATTAATATTATAAGTATTATTTAAGTTAATATAAATAATCCTTTAAATAAAAGCTATTAATATATAATAACTATAAGGTTTTTAAGAGATAAATTAAGTATATTAGATTTATATTAATAAAAGAGATATTAATATTATCTTATATAAGGTATTAAGTTAGGGCTTAGGCGAGCCTATAAGTTATATGCTTAATTATATAATTATTTAATTAAAAGAGGTATCTTCCGCTATAGCTCTTAGTTAGTTACCCTTTTTATTTTTATTTTTTAATTTACTTCTTCTTAATTACTTATTAAGTAGCCCTTATAGCCTTAATTAGCTATAGGTAGTTTATATATTATATTATAATTTCTCTATAATTAAAATAATACCCTTATATAAGATAAATCTTTAATTAGCTAGATTAAAGAGGTCTAACTTAATTAGAAATAACTTATTTAATCTAGTTAATTAAAGAGGTATTTCTTAGTTATTTTAATAAGCTATAAACCTATATAATTTCCCTTAAATTAAAGTTATTATAAAGACTATTATAAAGGCCTTAACTTGTATAGCTATTTAATAAATTAATACCTTAATTAGCTAGTTAAATTAGCTATATAATTAATTAAGATAGCTATATTATAACTTCTCGTAGTAGCTATAAAGTAAACTTATTATTATATTAAACCTTTTTTTATTACTAGACCTTACCTTATAATAAGACCTTTAATCTTTAATCTTTTAGCTTTCTTTAAATTATAAGTCTTATAACCCTTTTTATTAAGAAATTACTTAATAAATTAATTAATTAATTAATTAAGGGATTTATAGCTAAAATTAACCCTTAAGGCTATAAGGTGATTTTCTTATTTAGAGCCTTATCATAATAGCTAGCTTTTTCTTTAATAGCTTTGTTTTTTTTACTTAGTAGCCCCTTTTATTAAGTTATAAATTTCTTTTTTTTTAATTTTCTTCTTTAAGTTATAACTAATACCTTAAAAGAGCTTCTTTTATTATTAATTAATTAATTAATTAATTAATTAATTAATTAGTTAAGGAAAAGCTATTATAGCTAATTAATAAGCCTAAGTTATTACCTTCGCTATAGGGCTTAACTTCCCTAATAGTAGTTATTATAAACGCTACTTTTAATTCTAACCCTTAGCTAAAGCCCTTATTAGCTAATTAGTTTTTTCTTTTTTAATAACTTTAATAATTATAATTAACCTTTTTCCCTTCCTTTTATAGCTATAAATACTATAATAACTTTTTCTTTTTTATAGCTAGCCTTTATAAAAGCTACTAAGTTACTTTTTAGCCTAATTAATTAATTAGCTAAGAGAAATATAACTAAAAATTAACCTTATAGCTAAGCTATAACTTTAGCTTATTAGCCTTTTTCTTCCTTTAATAAGTAAGCTAGCTATAGCTAACTTTATAGCTAGGTATAAGAGCATAGTTCCTAAACGGGTTAAGGCTAGCTAATTAGCTAAACCTTAGGTATAAGGTTATATAACTTCACCCTAGTATAATATCTTATAGCTAAGGGCTCTTAGAGGACTTAATAAGTTAAAGTCTTATATATAATAAAGACTTATCTTTTATTTATAATTTTACCTTAATCTAGCTATTAAGGCTTATTATTATATAATTCTTTAATTTCTTTTTATTTAATAAATAATTAACGCAGAATTAAAATAAATAAGTTATTAAGAGAACTATATTATAGCCCTAGGCTATATACTCTAAGGGTATTCCTTAATAGTTCCCTTAATATATAAGGAAATATTACCCTTAACCCTAAGATATTATAATATTAAATTATAGTAAGAAGTACTAATAAGCTAATCTAAGAAAATAAAAGATAATAAGAATTATATTATATTAATCCCTAGGTTAAGACTAAAAGCTTATTAATATTATTAAAAGGGATTATTTATCTCTTTAATAAAAAATAATAACCTTAACTTAAAGGGCTAGCCTTATTAATTATATATTATAAAAGAGATAACTTAATATATTATAAGTAAAAAAGCTCTTTAGGGTTATTTATTAGTTTTAATTTATTAAAATAATTTAAATAAAATTATAAGTAAAAATAAAAATATAAAAAATATAAAAAATATAAAAAATAAGAAATATAAATAATTACTTTAAAAATATTTATTAATAATATATATATCTTTACTTAGCTTATAGCTTAATTAATTAATGGTCTTAAAAAAAATTATAAATAGTTATTATAATATAATTATAAGACTCTTAATAAGGCTATCTTTATAATAGAGATTTATAATTAGCTATAAGCTATTAAGTTTAATAATTAATTATATATAGGTATAATATTAATATAATAAATTAAATAATTTTTAATAAAGTTATATTATTTATTATAAACTTATTAAAGAAATTATATTATTAGCTTATTAAATAAAGAACTATCTTAAAAATAATTTAAAATATTTATATTTAAATAATATATTAATTTAAAATTTTAAGAGAAATAAGCTAAGAATTAATGTATAATTATTAAGTAAATTATAAAAAAAACCTTAATATAATATTTTATATATTAAAAAGTATTTTAAAATATATTAAATAAAAAATAAAAAAAATATAAAATAATTATTTATTATTTCTTTTATTAGTTATAAAATTAAATTAAAATAAAACTTAAGAGGTAAAGATTTCTCTTAAATAAAATAAAAAATATTACTTAAGAAATAAAGAGACTTTAATTATTTTTTATAACTTAAAATATTAACTTTAAATAAAAATACCTCTAAGAGGGCTTTAAGCTATTATATAAAAGGTATTACTTATCTTATAGAGAAAGCTTTAAAAAGAGTAATAAGAATAATTTTTCCTTAAGGTATCTCTTTTAAAACCTTAAAAAATAAAAATACTTAAGTATAAGGAAATTAAATTCTTTTATATTAATATCTTATTAGCTATAATAATAATAAAAACTTATAATAAAATATTAAAGGTATAAAAAATAAAAATATAAATCTTAGGTATATTATATTAAAACCTATATTAATAAAATAAACCTTATAAATTAAATATTATTAAGCCTAAGGGGAAAATAATTAATAAAGATTAATTAAATTAAGGCTAAAAAGCTAAATAACTTAAAAAATTAATTAAAGTAAAATTTAAATTTAAACTTTTAATTTTATAGTAATATTAATAAATATTAATAAGCAAAATAGCCTTAATATTTATATTAATCCTTAGAGGGCTTATTAAAAAAGAGATCTTAGTTCTTATAGATATAAGTATAAAGATTAATATAATTAATATAAAGCTTATAAAAAAGCTAAGACTTAAGCTTATTATAAATTATATTACCCTTAGTTTTAAGTCCTTTAAAGGTAATTAAAGCTATAAGAGAAATACTTATTAATTTACCTTTTTTTTATTAACTCTTATAAAAGGCCTTAAAAGGTTTAATAAATACTTATAAGATTAAAATTAAGATATAAAAATTATAATATTATTATAATTAATTACTTAATAAAATAAAAAAATATTATTATAAATTATAAAATTAATAAGTAATATTATATTATAATAATTATAATAAACCTTAATTTCTTTACCTAAGAGCTTATTAAAAATAATATATATATATATATATATTATATATTATAGCTTTTTTAACCTTATAAGAGATAGCCTAATAAGATATAAACTTAGAAAAAAATAAAATATAAAAAACTTTAAGGGAGCTTTTTATTAAACTTTAAGGACTTAAAGGATTTTTTAATAAATAAATAATAAAAATAATATTAATTCTTTTAAAAGTAATTTATAAAATTAACTTAATAAAAAATAAAGAATTATTATATAATTTATTATATCTTATAAATAAGGTATAATATTAAGCTTTATAAAAATATATTACTAAGAATATAGCTAATAATAAGATATAATACTTTATAAGTTAAGCTAAGGTATTAATTTTTTTTATTTTAAAATAAAATTAAAGCTTAAGACTTTATATAAACTATAAGGGCTTAAATAAGATTATTATTAAGAATTATTATTTATTCCTTTTAATTAATAATATATTAAATAAGCTAAGTAATATTAAATAAATCTTAAAGATTAATATCTAAAATATATATTATTAAATTAAAATTATTAAAATTAATTATTAAAAAATAACTTTTTATATTAAATATAATTACTTTAAATATATAATTATACCTTTTAAGCTAATTAATATATTAATTATATTTTAAGTATATATATATAAATCTCTTATTAACCTCTTAAATATATATTATATCTTATATATAAATAATATCTTAGTTTACTCTTAGACTTAAAAGAAATATATAAAATATTTATAAAAAATACTTTATAGGCTTACTAAGATATAGCTCTATAAGAAGCTATTTAAATATAACTTTTACTAATAAAATATAAAATTCCTAAGATATATTATTATATAAAAAGCTATATAAATAAAGCCCTTAAGGATTAAATCTATTAAAAAATCGCTTATATTTATCTTTTTTAGAAATATATCCATCTTCTTAGGGTCTATAACTTTTATAAAAAGTGTATAGCTTATTACTTAGTAACTATAGGGCTATTAATAAGAATACTTAAGGGTAATTAAAATAAAATAAAAATAAATAACTTTAAGTAAAAAAAAAAGCTAATAAGGCTTTTTAAGACTTAAGGTTTATATTTTACTTTATAATTACTTTTTAATACTAAGACTTATTTAAATTAATAAAAATAAAAATATATTAATTAAAGCTATATCAAATATTTTAACTTAGCTTATAGATTTATAATAAAGACTTATTACTTATTAATTAAAAAAACTTTAAGATATTAAGTAATATTAAGTAATAAATTAATAAACGCTTTTTATTATTATTAATAATTTAAAATATTAAAGTTATTACTTTTAGGGGCTATTAAAGAAATTCTTTATTTTTATAAATTATTAAGCTCTTATAAGTATTATACATATCTTATTAAAAAAACTTAAGAAAAAATTAATTAAATAAGTATATAAATTATTTACTTTTAATTTTAATATCTAATATTAGCTAAATATAAAAAATTTAATAAATAGCTTCTTAAAAAGACTTAATTATATAAAAAGAGAAATATCTTATAAAGATATATTTTTAACCTTAGCTAAAAAGCTTACTATTATATATAAGCTTATACTAAGTATTTAAAAAGAAATTATTAAATTTAAAAGTAAGATATTAATAATTAAGGTATATATCTATACTATATAAGCTATAATAAAAGGACCTTTTCTCTCTAATAAGTATATACCTAAGAGTATTATTTATTACTTAATATCTATAGTTATAATCTAGCGCTAAAAGGTAAGAGAGATTAAAGTAAATACTTTATAAATAGCTTAAAAGAGAAAAGGCTCTTATAAAGCCCCCAGGGACTTATTTATAGCTAGGGTTATTATTTTAAAGTAATATAATATACTTAATAAGCAAGTATTATAAATAAATAAGTATTATAAAAATCTTAATCTTCTTTATAAAAATTATAATAAAAATATTAAAAACTATTTAATTAATTAAATCTATTTATTATATTTTTCCCTAGATATCTTAATTACTACTTAATAAGTCTTTATATTATACCTAGGCTTACTATAAATATTATAGCGCTAAATACTTAGTTTAATTAACCTTCTTTAATTATTACTCTTTAATAATTTTATTATTACCTATATATTTATATCTATTTAATTAATTACTTACCTTTTTTCTTTTATTATTATTACTTCTTTTTTTTATAATTTAATCCTTTTTACCCTTTAGTACTAGCTTAATATCTTATTTACCTATTAAAGGTCTTAGACTTTTACCCTTATAAGAGCTATCTTATATATACTTACTTTTATTCCCTTTATAAGAGATTTTAATACTTTAAGAATTAACTCTAAAGAGTTATTTTAATACTTTTTAATCTATCTTTTAAAGTATTTAAACTAAGATTAGGCCTTAAGTATAGTCTTTAAGGTCTTTAAAGCCTAAGGGGTTAATAATTTAATTACCTCTTTAACTAATATTAGTATTTATAGCTAAATATTAAGCTTTAAGACTATATTTTCTAAGTTAAGGGGAATAAAACTAGCTCTTTTAAAAGCCCTTTTAATATTTCTTTTTATTATAATAGTCTTATATATTATATAAAAGGCTAGAAAAAACTTAGTTTTTAAAATATAAATTATAAAATATTTAATTAATTACTTTATTTCTTAATTATAAGCTTATTTTAATATATTAAAATACTTAATATTAAGAGGCTAAAATAAAATAAAAAATAAAGTAATATATAAAGCTAAATAATCTTTTTTATTTTATAATATTTCTTAAATTTAATAAAATAATAATAATTATAATTAATAAAAATTAAGAAATAATAAGAATTAATTAATTAATTAATTATATATTAATTAAAGTATTTAAGTTACTTAAAATTAATTTTATTATTAATTTAGTTATTTTAAGTTATTATAATAACTTAATTACCTAAGAGATTACTTTCTTAATATTAATTAGTAACGTAATATTAGCTTATATTAATAATAAATAACTAGATTATTTAGCCTTTTATATTAATTACTTAAATAATTATAATTTATTTTTAATTTCTAAGTTATATTAATTTTAGCTTTAAATACCTTTTTATACTTATAATAATTATTTTACTTATAATTATACCTATAAGAAAGCTAATCTTATTAAAATTATATATATTATTTAATTAAATATTATACTTTATAATTATATTTACTATAAGCTAAAACTAATTATAAATTATTATTAAGTCTTTATATTTAGCTCTTTAATAATTATATTTATAAAAGAAATATATCTTAAGGTCTAAATACCGCTTAATAAAATTATAAGCCTAATATATACTAATTAATAATATATCACGGTTAATAAGTAATTAATTAGTTATTTCTTTTATATTATATAGCCTAGGGGGGAATCCTCGCAAATCTAAGTTAAGAATAAAGTAAATAAAGATCTCTTCTTCTAGATTAAATAGCTTATATAAATTCGGGATAATATAGCATTAAGATTAAATGCCGCTTTGCCGATAATATAAGGTATAATAATAAACTATATAGATATCTATAGCATATTAGATACTTAGTTTTAGGTTATTTTAAAGGGCCTAAAAGGTAAAAAGTATTCTAGCCTCGCTATAATTAGATAATATAATAGGTAATTAAGAATTAATTAATAAAATAAATAAAATAAATAAAATATAAGTTAAGGGATTTTTATAATACTTACTTATTTATAATACTTACTTATTAAGTATATTATTTTATATTTAATTATAAGATTTCTTATAAAAAATAAAATAATATTTTTTTTTTATTTTTATAAAGGCTTAAAATATTAATTAAAGAATTATAAAGCTAAGATTAATAATATTAAAAGCTAATAAAGAAAATATATAAAATAGCTAGAAATTATAAAGGCTATTAAATTAATAACTTATAGTTATTATAATTTAAAGAATAATTAATAATCTCTAAATAAGGCGCCTTATATAAAGAGATCTTATAAAGATATTATAATAACCTAAGAGTAAGATATATAAGGTTTTAAAAAACCTTAGACTTAATTAAAAGGAAGTTTTATTAGCTAAGTATTATAAATAATCTCTATAAATATATAAAAAGTTACTTAATTTATTAAGGTATTTAAGTATTAAGGTATAAGCTATATAATTAATTATAATTATTATTATTATTATTATTATATTTATTTTAAGAAATTAGCTTAAACTTTATTATAAGATTATTAAATAATATAAGAAATAATAATAAGTATTATAATATAATTTTAATAATTATATATAAAATAATTAAATATATAATATTTATATTAATTATAAAATAACTTAGAGCTATAAAGCTTATAGCTTTATTATATATATATATAAAAACCTATTTTAATATATTAAAAGGTATTATTAATAATTATAATAAACTTATTATAAGTAAATTCTAAGTAAACCTTATAAAAAAAACTTTTTATTATTAATTATTTATTATATATTATTCTTAGATTAATAACTAAATAAAGAAAATATATTAAACTCTAGAAAAATATCTTAAGATATACTTAAGAAATAAGCCTAAGCACTAAGTAAATTAATTATTAAATATTATATTTACTTATAATAATAATAAATACTTAATTATTAAAGTATTACTTATATAAATACTTTTTAGCTATTACTTAAGAAGTATTAAGTATATATTTATTAAGGTTAAGACTAATATTTAAAGTATTATAAAGTACTTAGAGATCTTAAGATAAATTAAGGAAAAATATAAAAATATTAATAAAAGGTATTAAAATTATAAGCTAAGTATTATAATATAAGATATATTTCTTAAAAATATTAAGAGGAATAAATTATTAATATATTAATAAGGAATTAGAGATTTAAATATTTAAAGCTAATACTTAGATTTATTAGAGTTAAGATTATTAAGAGATATAATAAATAAGCCTATAATATTAAATTTCTTAAAGTCTATTAATATATATATAATATTTTTTATATATTATTATTAAAATTATAAAATAATTAATAAAAAAAAAACCTATAAATCTTAAGACTTATTAGAGCTTAAGGATAAGCTTAATAAATAAGAAATAAAAAGAATAATATTATATAAAGCTATTAATAAAGAGATATATAACTTTATAAAATAAAAAAAATAGCTTATAAAATATAATACCTAGGAATTAAATTATTATTTTATAAATATATAAGTAATAATTAAGAAATATTATAAAATAATAAAAAATTATTATAAAAATTAAAATAATACCTAAGAGAATATATAAAAAAAGTAAAAATAAAAATAAAATAAAAGATTTAAATTAAGTTATTTATATAGAAATAATAAATAATAAAAATATAATAAATGATAAATAATAAAGCTATAAGTAAAAAGAGAGATCTCTTATTAAGTAAAAATAAATATTTTAATTAAGAGATAAATATAAAAAATAATAAATAAAAAATAATTAAAATATATACTTAAGGGTTAAGAAAATTTTAAAAAGTATTAATAATAATAATAAGCTAAGCCCTTAGCTAAGTATTATTTATAGCTATATAATATTTCTTATAAGAGTAAATAAAAGTAATAATAACTAATAGGTTAATATTATTATTATTATTAAGATCTAAGCCCTTATTTTTATTTTAGGCTCTATAAGGAATTAAGGGAATATTAATATAATAAATAATATATAAAAGAGATTATTTATATTTATTATTAAAAAGCTTTATAATAAAAGGAGAAATAAAATTAATATAAAAATAAATTAAAATCTTTTTATTATTTATAATAATATTCTTAATAAAAATAAAATGAATTAATATATAAGTAAATATAACGTATATGTATAGCGAGCCGGACAGCAAGCAAACCGGACACTTTTACTCTATAGTATAAATCTCACCTAATTATAAAAATGCTTAAAAAAATGCTTAAAAATCCCATTTTAGGCTTTATAAGCTAGCAGGCTTAGATAAAATTAATTAAAAAAATCTAAAACTTATTAGTAATTTTTTTAGATTTTTAAAAAAAATTAATAAGTAAGTTATTAAGGAATTTCTTATTCGCACTATGTATATTAGTTTTTTATTTTTTTAAAATTAAAGAAATTTTTTAAAAATATAAAAAAATCATAAACTTATAACTCTTTTAATTAGATCTAAGAAAATACTCTTTTTAAGCTCTTAGCTATTTTATAACAGTTTTTAGAAATTTAAGGTTAGCTATTTTTAAGTGCACAGTATTGCTGTCCGGTTCGCTATACATGTACGTTATTAAATTAAATATTATCTTAAGAATATAAAAACTAAATAATAATAATATAATGCTATAAATTAAGAGGGTTAAGTTATTAATTATTTTATTATAAGTTAATAAAAATAAAATAATAAAAAATACATAAAAATAAACCTATATAAGAATATTAAAAGTAATAAGCTCTTAAGTTATAATTAATTCTTATAATATATACTTAGTAATCTTTAAGGAATTAATAGTCTTATTAAGAGCTTTTAAGTAATTAATAATATTTTTTTATATTAAACTATAAATATTAAGGGCCTTAATAATATATTAGATATTAATAAAAATAAAAGTATTTATTAAAGCTAAGTTAATAAAAAGATTATAGGTATAAAAAGCTATAATAATATTTTAATATTACTAAGTAGCCCTAAGGAGTTTATTAAAAATCTAAATAATTATTAATAAGGCATTTATTAATAATATAAATAAAAATATTTATATTATTATACTTATAATAAATAAATTTATATATAATATACTTTAAGTAACTATAAGCTTAATTATTAAAATATATATATAAGATATAAGTATCTTAATAAAGCTTAGTAATATATTAAAGGTAAGGCTTATAATTAGCTTTTAAGTCTTTAAAATTAATATTAAAATTAAAGTTATATTATATAAAGATATATATATAAGAGAGTAAAATAAATATAATTAATTTATTAAAAAATAATTAATAATAATATAAATAAAAATTATTAATTATAAGAAAAAAAATATTATAAAAATAAAAAAAAATAAATAAATATAATAAATATAATTATAATATTTATTTTTTTATAAATATAATTAAATTAAAATAAAAAAAAGTTATTAATATTAGTATTAGCTAAAGTTATTTATTATTATTAATAATTAATAAAAGAAATTTAATTATTTATAATATAATATAAAGATATTATAAAAAAAAAAATAATAATAAATAATATATTACTAATATAATATATATAACTTAGCTAAGTATAAAAGTAATAAAAAAAGTTATTTAAAATTTAAATTTAGTTAAAGGGATCTTAGGGACTAAGATCTTTAAAGGGAAAATAATTATAAAAGTATAATTCCTAAATAAGTTAAGACTAGCTAATTAGCTAAACCTTAGGTATAGGGTTATATAACTTTACCTTAGTATAGTATCTTATAGCTAAGGGCTCTTAGAGGACTTAATAAGTTAAAGTCTTATATATAATAGAGACTTACCTTTTATTTATAATTTTATTTTAATCTAGCTGTTAAGGCCTATTATCTTATACTAGGCTTTAAACTTTTTATTAAAGGTAATTATAAAAGCCCTTACCTTATAATTAATTAATAGGTTAAGAGATTAAATAATTAAGAAATTATTATTATAATTTATCGTTAAAGTTAAAACTAGCTAAGTAGTTTAAAGAGAGAGCTATAATAAGTAATATTAATTAATATAAAGGCTAAAGGTGCCTTAGTTAATTAGGCTTATAAAGAAGCTTAATTATTAAAGTTACTTAATAGCTTAATTAATAAATTAGCTAGGAAATTACTATTAAAATTAATCCTTAGAGCTATATTAATATCTTTTTTTATTATAGCTAAAAGCTATAAAAGACTAACTTATAATAGCTATAATAATTATAGCTAAAGGACCTTTTAGCTCTTATTAGCTTAATTAATTAGCTAATTAATAAATTATTATTATAATTAATCTTTATAGCTAGCTAATAATATATCTTTTTTTTATAATTTTTTTTTTTTTCATTTAGCTACTTTTAGTAATTATCTAAGACTATAAGTAACTTCTTTTTTTAATTAAATTACCTCTTTTAAGTAGCTTTAAGAGCTATAATTAATATATATATATAAAAGAGCTAAGCTATAAGCTTCTAAGCCTTGCTAGTTATAACCTTATAAGCTAAGTAGGCTTTAAAGGCTAGTAATAAGAGAGGTAAAGCTATGTTTTTAAGAGCTTTAAGAGCCTTAATTAACTAGGTTAATAATTAAATAAATTAATTAGCTAGCTAAGGGATTTAAATATATTAATAAGTTTTTAAGCTAGGCTATAACCTTGCGAGCTATATATATATTAAAGGCTAGTAATAGGGGAGGTAAAGCTATATTTTTTAAAGCCTTAAAAGCCTTAAAAAAGCCTAGCTAATTAAATTACTTAATAAATTAATTAATTAATTAGGCTAGTAATTTATATATATAGCTAAGCCTTTAACCTAAGTTATAACTTTATAAGCTAAAGACTTTAAAGACTAATAGCTAAGAAGATAAAGTAATTACTTTTAAGGGGTTTAAGAGCTTTAAGAGCTTTAAGAGCTTTACTTAGCTAAGTTACTTAATAGACTAATTAATTAACTAGCTAAGTAAATTATATATATAGCTAAACCTTTAAGCTAAGTTATAGTTTTATAAGCTAAGGCGGCCTTAAAGGTTAATAATAAGAGAGATAAAGCTAGGTTTTTTAAAGCTTTAAGAGCCTTAGCTAGCTAGGTTATTTAATAAATTAATTAATTAAGTAGCCTAGGGTTTTATATATATAGCTAAGCTATTAGGCTATATTATAACTTACCTTTTAGGCCCTTAAGATTAATTTTAGGCCTTAAGGCTATTTATAATTAGCTTTCTAAGGCTATAATTTTTTTTTAACCCTTATAAGAGGGGATTATTTTTAAGTTATTTAATAAGCTAATTAGGCTAATTAGAAGGCTTTAAGCTTGCTTTTTTATTTTTTTTATAGCCCTTAGCACTTAAGGGTAAGTAATAGCTATAGGGAGAGGTATAAATTAGGGCTTAGGTAAGCCTATAAGTTATATACTTAATTATATAATTATTTAATTAAAAGAGGTATTTTTTATTATAGCTCTTAGTTAATTACTTTTTTTAGCTTTATTTTTTAATTTATTTCTTTTTAATTACTTATTAAGTAACCCTTATAGCCTTAATTAGCTATAAGTAGTTTATATATTATATTATTATTTTTTTATAATTAAAGTATAAGTTATATTTTATAATATACTTAAAGGTATTAAATATAATTAAGTTATACTAATAACTAATATATAAAAAAGTATTAATAAGTATATTTTATATACTTATAAGTTTTACTAGGATTAATTATAAATTAAATTAATATTATTCTTAGCTTATATTAGTCCTAGATTAATATTATTTTAGTATAGTATTTATTTAATACTTAATAAGTATATTAGTCCTAGGGATTTATATATACTATATAATATAACCTTAAGAGTTATAGCATAAGGCTTTATAAGGGTATATAATCCTAAAAGTAGGCTTATATAAGTACCTTAATCTAAGCTTAGCACTAACTTAGCTTAAAGCGGTAAAAACTTAGCTCTAGAAACAGAAACAGATTTTAGTATGCTTAAGTTTTATCTCCGAGTATAGTGGTATACCGATACCACTGATAAAGACGTGAGTTGGTCAGCTTTTCTGTTGGCTTCTACTATCGCGAACAGTATGTAGTCGACTATGTTCCTGGATACTCAAAGTCTCTTTTTCTCTGCACAGGTGGCTGGTAAGTTTCACCCATTCGCCACCAACAGTGTTGGAAGTCACTGACATGGGAACATGCAGCGGTCACGCGTTCAAGTTTCTCCCGATTCTTGGCAGGGTAAGTCTCGCTGTCTCTCGATTGATTTGCCGGCTAATCTAGGGATTTTAGCATATCAAAAACCAGCTTAAAGGTGTTCAAGACCAGTTCACCAGTGTGTAAAAATGGCGGGTTGCCAAGGACGGCAAGGATAACAATGGCCTATCTGAAGGCGAGAGCGGCCCGCGGGAGATGTCTCGTCTTCGACTTGCTACACGTGGGTTTTCTACTTCTCGCTTCCGAGTTAGCTGCTAACAGCTGTCATTCTCTAGCCCTCGATTTCGCCATGCAAAAGGTAGCATCTAGACTCTAGGTTAGGGTGGCGGATGGAATCTGAAGAGACGCATGCCAAGGGAGGTCGGTCTTCTGACTCAGTTATCCCATCGAGGGCCGGGCTTCAACTATAACATAGAACACATTACGACTCATGTTCAAGATTAGATGTCCATCTGTTCACACCATTCAACGCCCAAGATTTGACGCTTGTCCTTCTTGCCCATCCGTAGTCAATCAAAAGCTCGTCGCATTCTTCCGATGAGCGATCTACGCACAGCTGACTAGTCCCCGGAAAATTGCGGTAGCCAATGAAAATAGAGAAATGCCCGATAAGCGTCTGTTAGAAAGATACCGAGCGTCACACCCCCACAATACGGCTATCTATGTACTCAGTAACACCTGGAAACGATGGCGAGATCGAGGCATGTACCCCGCAATCATCTTGCATCACTCTCAGAGATATTAACCTGAGCATGGTTGGAAAAGGTTGGACAAGAATTTCCTTCATTCCCTTGGTTCTTGACCCCCAGAATGCATAGCCCTGGGCAAAGTCTACCCTTCGAGGGGCTCGAAAAGTGCGTGCTGGTCCAAGAGCACAACTAGCATGTATTAACTGCAAGACAAGAAAGCAAAAGGTGAGTTCTCCTCCGTTCCATATCGTGCATTCCTATCTTTTAACAGAACCTTACTGTGATAATCAAGTACCGTCATGCGCAAATTGCCAACGCTTTCGTCTCGGTAAGCCCTGCCAGCTGACTCCAGTATCTGTTGTCATTCCTCATGGCTTTCCAGCTTGCTTCGTCGAAGATCCTGTGACAGGACGGCACCAGCCCCGTAATTACGTTGCAACTTTGGAAGCAAGGGTTGGGTTTCTCGAATAACAGTTACGACGATCAGTAGGGACTGTCTATACTTCCCTTGATGAAACCCGGAGGATCGAGAACTCGCCTACTTGCTCCCGCACGCCGAGGGACCAGACAGTTGAGGCAGACGAGAGCTCCAGTGATCTCTCCAACCAAGTCGGAAGGCTTGGCCTGTTAGTGGGTGGAGAAGAACCTCATTATCTAGGCTCGTCATCTGCCTTTTCCTTTTCACGCCTTATACATTCCTCTCTTCGCCAGTCCTTAGTGCAAGGCGACCCAAAGCCCCTCGATTTCCACCTACGAGATACAGTGGAGCCGTCTCCGTGCTGTCTCCCTGACTGTGAGGTAGCCATGTCTCTGAGCAATGCGTATTTTGAGAACATTCATCCCAAATACCCGTTCCTGCATGAACCCACATTTAGAAGATCGGAAAGGTCACTCATAGGGCCTATTGAACTCGTGGAGGACCTAAGCTTTGATCCCGTGGCCACGTTTTTCGTCTATATGGTAAGCTACCTCCCCCCATCTCTTCTTGATTTTCGGCCCTGTAACCCATCACCGTAGACATATGCCATCGGGGCTTTGCTTCTAGAGAACTTGGGATCCCTGTCACAGGTAAGTACGCAGCCGTTACGCCAAAGAGTTGATAGTAATGACTAAGATAATTTTAGCAACTATACGCGTCAGCGCAAGTGTATATCGACAACATCTTGTCTCGCAATAACCTTGAGACAATACAGGCCATCCTGTCCTATACCATGTACTCCTTGAGAAGCTCCGTAGGCCCTTCTGTCTGGTAGGTCATGCAGCAGATAAGATGTGACACAAATTAAAGTAAAGTAGGAAACTATCAGGTCTCGCATTGCGTCAATGCATTGAACTTGGATATCACCGCAGTTCCAAGCGGTTTGGTTCAGTCTCGGACCCTCTCCGGCTCAAATTACAAAAGAGGGTCTTTTGGTGTGCCTTTGGCATCGACTGTGTAGCTGCTCTGACTTTGGGACGTCCCTTGGGCATTCCTCTGCAAGAGGTTGATGCTGAGGTAGGTGATCGCCTATCCACAAGCGCTGGACGCTGAGGCTTGTGTGCTAACTTTCCAGTTGCCGATGGACATCAATGACGCGAACGTAACCGAAACTGGGCTTCTGGCGAGTCCGCGGGATCCCACAAGCGAGGCATGCACAACAACGTCAACCGCCCTACATGTGTTCCGTCTTCGTCGAATTTGGGCCCAAATACATGGATCCCTCTACTCCGACGTCAACGGTGGGATTGACCAGGCAGCCAGAGACCATAAAACCATCATGTTTCATGCTCAAATCGATGATTGGCTTGGTTCTGTTCCTCCAATCCCGACCCGTACTGGTCCCGCCTTGTCCATCTTCGCAACACAAGACTGGTATGACCTCAACTACAACGAGACAATTGTCATGCTTTACAGATGCCAGATTACCGGGAAAGAGGGTGACATAAATGGGGAAGTGCTTCTACAGTGTGCTAAAGCCGCCGCGAGCATATGTCTTGGGTATCGACGACAATATATCGGACGTGCAGTTAACTATACCTGGAGCACCCTACACGTTATTTTCTCGGCCGGTCTCACGTACCTACACTGTCTTTGGGCCTCGGCTCAATTGCGTCAAGAGACCGGCATCACTGAAATGAGCGCTATTCTCACGAGTTGCACCATGCTTCTGGTAGTAATAACCGAGCGGTGGAAGAAGGCTGCCCCTTACAAAGATGTTTTTGAGGCCTTCTGCAGCCGCACGACCTCGATGATGGCAAATCGGGGCAGCCAACAGCCATTATTGCGGCCATCGATGGAATCGAGCTCTGCTGAAACGGAAAGGTTTGCGGAATGGATGGCTAACATCTCGAGCTTGGGAATGTCTGAGGCGGTGGATGATTTGTTAATTGGATTAATCACGGATGTCGAGCCTCAGGAAGAGGCGGAACGCCATTCTTAATCTTCACTTTCAACTAGGTAATTAGAGTATGGCTTATACGATTTAGCACCAGTGCTCTCCCTGATGTCCCTTACTAGAGGCCATAAGCCATGAAAGCCGAGAACCGTCCGCCAGCCTAAGTCGAAGTACCATAAACTAGATATTATACTGAATTAATTAAAACAACACAGTTCCGAATGCCACAGCCATTATCCCCCCAATAACTGCTACTATCCTAGCATCCGCAACCTTGATAGCTGAGGACGGGGTCGTCGTAGCCGATGCAACACCTGACTCTGTTCCCGAGGCGTCCTCCGTCGTGGAGCTGCCAGTAGAAGAAGGCTCCCCAGCACTCGTGGCAGTGCTCGTCACAGTGCTCGAAGTCTCCGTAGCGCTGACGGAATCAGTAGCCGTCTCCGCGGCCGTTGTCTTTGCAGTCGTACTCTTTGTCGAAGTAGACGTGTCCTCATCGGCGCCATACTCGTCAATATCCAGCACATACGACGAATTTCCCTTGGTGTCCGACTCAAACTCCTCAAAGCTGGCCCAGCTGGCGCGGCCACCTGTGCCAAGAGATACGCACGCCTCGCGGTAGTAGTTGCTGGCGCAGATGCTCATACCATCACTGGTGACGCCACCACCCGCGTTAGTGCACGAGACAAACAACTGCGTGACGAGGCGAGCCATGTTGTCGAAGAATTCATGGTCCGACCCAGACGACAGGCACATGCGACAGCCATCCATCGACGGATACCAGCCGTCCGGGTTGGGGATGCACACGCACTCCCTGGTGTCGGCATTGGGCCCTTTCAGCTTTTGGCACCGCAGCATAGCCTGATAGATGGGCCAGCACCCGCAGTCATCGAGCTTCGTGGGACTGTCCACCGCCTCTTTGGTCTTGGACCAGCCGTTGGGGTTCGCCGAAGAGAAGTCAGCCAGGGCGACGAGGGCCGCGAGGTATGATGAGGGACGCATTGCGTGGGTGATGAAGGAAGGTGGTGGTATTAGTGATTAGAGTCTTAATGAATGACAATGTGTTGTAACGATTGTTGTGAAAGGAAGCGTATGGCGGTTGCGAGATAATGTGAGGAATGAAAGGATGACATGAGAATTTAAAACTGAACGGCTGCCTAGCGAAGAGGAAATTTAAGTCGACAGGGGTTCTCCCCTGGTAATTTCGGCGTTTACTCTGTAGGGAACCTCATCCACAATTCGCTCGGTTGCCTTCGGTAAGATCTTGGCATACCATCAGTCGCATGATTTGATGGGCTTACAGAACGGCCCGGTTCCCCGCGCTTCTTTTTTCGTATAGGGTATTTATTAGACAAGGAAATTATTTGTGGTAGGCTTGACGAGCAGCAATCCTTCCTTCCTAGGTGTATCCTTGACAAGTGGTATCCCGGCAGCAGCTATTTCATGCACCAGCTTCACATACCTCTGGCGTTAGGCGTCTCATTGGCGAGTTGCGGGTCGTCCATGACAATCAATTCTTTTGAGGAACAGTGATCCCTGTCTTGTCGAAACAAGTAGTAATGCGCCATGACTAGACAACAGCATCGTTGAGGCACCATCTTGGCACCAATCAATTTTTGAGAGCGGAATAGGGCCACAGAGTGTCATGCTCGGGCACGGAAACATCTATCTCCTTCCAAAGAAAGTCTTAGAGCTATTTGGGGGAGTAAATGGTAGATTGAAATGGTATAACTGCCAGAGGAACGAGAAAATTCCGTCGTCTATTGCTTCATATGAACATTCTTTAAACTACCCTAGGCTTCATGGGGGCGCAGGAGGACTCTCCTATACGTAGCTATCGGCAATGTATGGCTATCACGCACTGCCAAGATGATATGCATCGTCTATTGCGTTATTAGTTCTTGGCGCCTTCAGGAAGGGTTTGACACACTCACATTGTTGACAGAATCGCTTGTCTGCAGTAGGACAACACTCCCATCGGGTTGGGCGTTGGTGATGTTGACAGATTGGCTCACCAGCGTCAGCTTGGACCTCGGGAAAGCTTCTTTTCCATTGGTGAATCCCTCGAGACCTCTCCCCCAGCTTCACGATAATGAAACCAACCGAAACTCAGCTGATCATCATCTGGGTCCCAGCTCTGGGATGCATCCAAAATGACCTTGTCTCCGGGCTTGTATCGCAGTTCCAGGGGTGCAGGTCCGCAAGAGCCGTTGACAATGGCAACAGGTGCGTGGTTGTTCTTGGAAAAGCTTGATTCGACGGTCCACTGCATCCGAGCAGCAAAGTCGTACTGGTAGTCCTGGCGCCATCGCCAAATAGTCGCCCACTTGCTGATAAAACCCTGCCCGTTCAATCCTTGCACATAATCCGTGGCATCTGCGTAGACACGTGACTGGTTTGATTGATCGAGCAAGGTGAATCTTCCACCCCAGGAGCCCCAGTCTGGGTGCTCGATGTGGCCCAGTCCGTTCTGGATCAACGGAAGAAATGACGGGGTATCTCCTTCCATGATGAAGGACCAGTTCAGGTAGTGTGAGCCAAGGGGCCCTATTCGAATGTACTGCTGCAACCACTCATTGGAAACGATGCTGCTGTCAGGGCCACCCTGGTCGAAGTGGCGGTACTCTTCTCCCGAGATACCATTCCATGCTGCATCTGTATACTCATTCCAGCCATGGAGTGAAACGACGAAGAAAAGCTGTGGATAACGTTGGCGAATCCAGACCCCTGTGTCGTCTTGATCCGAAATAGAGTACACGCGTAGTTTCTCGACGAATGAGGCTACAGCGTTATCAGCTCGAGTCTGCGAAACATGTTGGAGAGCCTCAGCGAGGACGGCCGCTCCACCCCAGACAGCAACCCAGAGAGGGTTGTTCACGCTGGAGCCATCGGCCGCCTTGACCAGCTCCCTGGCTGCTTGGCTCAGGGTCCGGCTGAGGGAAGCCCTTCCGTATACAGCATGACCCTTGAAAACTCGGTCGACCAGGTCGTCGGCTGAGGGGTAAGCGGCAGAGGACGGTACATTGGCGTTGAGGTTATCGACGACCTTGCGATATGCATCCAGCACTTCGATGATGGTCTCGTGGTCAATCTTGTTTGGCAGCCATGTAGATGTAGTTGCAGCAATGCCTTGAATATCCAACTCATTGGCATAGATCAACAGACGAACGAGACTCATTTGGTCATCCGGTTCATTGCTGATGTCTGTAAGCACAAACAGGCGATGCTTGTGCTCGTACCGAGAGGTTTGACATTTGTCCTCGTTAGGAGACCGTGACAAGGCGGGGAAGACGAAGGCGAAAACAAAGCACCAGATAACCCGCGAAAAGAAGTTGGCCGACATTTTGCTTGTGTCGTGAATGAGGTGCTTGGTAGTGCGCACCGCGATTGCTTCCGCTGAGTGGCCTGCCTGCCTTTATACTTGATCGACTCACAGCAATCTCAGCATCTCTTTGACATGGTCAGTGGATGAGACTTCCTGATAGAGTAATTGACTGTCATGACCGCATTTCCAGAAAACCAAGATTGCCTGGGCCAGTTGGATGGATCTGCCCAGACAAACCATGTTCGCCAAAAGCTCTCATTACTATGACATGTTTCCCCCCGCAAAACTACAACTATAAAGAGGAGCCATGAATATCACTGCTCAATGCGGAGAGAAGGCGGGGTAACCTCGAGTGTGGGGGATTGGGGCCGGTGTTTAAAACTGCCTATTAGAGATGGAAGAGATTTTATTACTACTGAATTCGCCGAGCCAACCTCCGTTGTGTCATCCCTCATTGCTAATACATGCAGGGTTTTGAATCATGAGATCAGCTGGCCCTTATGCTTGATGCTGGTGATGGTACACATCGTGACCTAGCTAGATTAAGATGCCCTGGCGTTGTAGTAGTACTCTTGATCTTCATCTACCTACCTACTTACCTATCTCCGCAGGGACTGCTCAACATCTCTACCTATGGCGCCGCCGGGCTTCAACAAGCTGTAAGCGGATGGTTCTGCCAACCCGAATTGAAGCAGGTCTTGGAATATACTCCATTCTTACCGGGACATCGTACATAATTTAAGCCGTAACTCAAGCCCTCCCCCCACCGAGGGCCACGTCGAGGTTGATCGCGAGATCTGGATGACACGCGCTATTGTGGGGGCTACACATGCTGTCTGCTGAGAGTCTAGCTGACATCTTAAGGCAATGGTGAGGCTACCTGGCTGCGTCCTATTGCGATTGACTGGAAGATGCATATCCGCTGCTGCAAGGTTCGATGAACAAACCGGAAAGGACGTCAAGCTTCGCCCTCCAAGGACCATGGACGACTGCATCAAGGAGATGGAGAGAAACCGAGCGCTAGCAGGGGAAAGGGGGCAATCGGCCACCGAAAAAGAAAAGAAAAATGGTATTAGGGTACTGAGGTGCATCAAAGGACGACAGGTCCTTGGCTGGCCGGGGAGTCTATGCCTCAATACCTTGTCTATCCCGTTCGGCACTGAAAAGTACGTTGTTTTGCTTGGGCATAATGAGGCTTGTCTTTTCTAAGTCTAACTGTCTCAGCCTGCACCTCTTGTGGTTGCTGTGGCTGGGTAAGGATGTGGCTAAACTAAGAACGCCACCAGTGACGTCAACAGCACACAAGAGAAGTTGATCAACTATCGCTAGCAGCTTGACGAGCTCCTTGGAGTTCTTGAGCACATCCTGAGTGTCATCAAAATATACGACAAGATGGACCAGCTTGACGAGATAGAGCCTGAACCCAACGAAGGTATCCATAAAGTCATGGCCAGTGTTGTCAAAATCCGGGCTCCGACCTTGGTTCTTTTCCCTATGAAGTTCCATCGCAGTTATATTCCGCAAACTAGCCTATCAATCAAAACCAGTGCCCATGGTTTTAGATAAGAAACTAGTTAATTAGCTAAATGCAGCTAGTAACTCCGTCCCTTGCTGAGCAGCAATGCGACTATGAAAGGAGTCAACATGGGTACAAGTGCGAAATCCACAAATCAGATGCGCAGATTTATTGGTTCGATCTGGCTTTGTCTACTTCCGGAAGGAGGGCACGCGAGCAGAAGGCGATAAGCCGCCGATTGCTCGAACTTTTGTTTTCTTGGCAAGGAGATAACGGGAATCCCAATCCTCGGTGTACATAAAAGATGGCCATGATCGCGCAAATAATTGATGTTACTTTTCCCTCCCTTTGCTCGTCCAGTCTTGCTTGACCTTTTGGCTTCAACCTTCAACCAGGCAGTGACAAGTCCACAATGCGTCTTCCATCAGTTCTCGCCGCAACGGCTTTGCTCTTTGCCTCCTCGTCGCAGGCGCTCAATATCCTGCTGAACAATGATGATGGATTTGGCTCGGGAAACTTGCGCGAGCTCTATCGGATCCTCAAGGAACAGGATCATAACGGTAACTGACAACCCAGTCCCATGCCTGCTTGAGATCAAGACTAATAACATGACTATCTTCCAGTCTGGGTTGTTGCCCCCGCGACAAAGCAGAGTGGCAAGGGCGGAACCTCTGAGTTTACGACTGAGGGAAACCTGACTGGACCATCGCATTACGACTTGATCCCTGCGGGAGCCCCCTCTGTCCGTTATCTCAGAAACCGTTTTGAGAATTAGTTTCTAACATGCTTTTGCTAGGTCGGAAGTGATCCCAAGGACAGCCAGATCTGGTACTACAACGGTACACCTGCGGCCTGCACTTTCGTTGCGCTTGACTATGTACTCCCACGTTATGCCGATTTCAAGGTTCCTGACCTAGTCGTCACGGGCCCTAACTTTGGAACCAACCTGGGTGGTTTTGTGTGGACCCTGTCGGGCACTGCTGGTGCTGCGTGAGTATTCTTGGTCCAATTTCATTCGAGAGTTCTGACAAGACATTCGTAGATACGCTGCCACCCACCGCGGAATCCCTGCCATTGCCATATCCGCGAGCAACCAGGAGATTCCATATTTCGAGCTAACTAACCGCACGAACCCCGCTACCTGGGCTGCCGAAGTCTCTGCAAAGTTCGTTGAAAAGTTCATTGACACAGCACCTAAACGCGGCCCCCTGCTGCCCATTGGTTATGGTGTCAACCTCAATCTTCCCCTCTTGACCGACGACGACCATGACCCAGAGTTTGTACAAACTAGGTTTACTGGAAACGCGCACGTCAATGAGGCCGTGCTTGATCCCAAAAAGGGAACCTTCACCTGGGCGAATATCAAACCATATGCTGCCGGCGTGAACGCTTGCATCAACGGCAACTGCTCGCTGCCCGGCGAGACCTATATTGTCGAGAATGGTGGGGCCTCAGTGTCACTTTACACCGTTGACCACACTGCTCCTAGTACTTCATACACACAGTCTCTTATGAAGAGGGTGGCGTCCGTGATATCGGCTGCTTGAGTGACGGCCGAGGGTTCATGCTAGTATGATGCTCTTCCACCGTTCCTTAGTATCAGAATTAGACAGGTAGTCAGCTCAATTTCTATCGAGCGCTCGAATTCTGGAACACAGGATGTTGGTGCTCTGAGACGATAGCAACCGGTTTGACGATCGGCTTCAAAGACTGCGTTCCGAAGAGTACATATTCCCCCCATCGAGATGACTGATATGCGGACTTTCAAAGTACTCTAAATGAGGATAAATTGACTTGCCGAGAGAAGAAGATCTTGAACGCTGTGTTCAAGATGAACACCTCAACTGCGAGGGCAGGCTGGCGTCGAGGGCGTTGGCTATGGTAGGTAACCCTCGCAACCAGGCGCGTTCTGAAAAGTGTGATGCTTTATACAGTAGAACTGGTATACCCAGATGGTCTGCTGAGTTTACATGGGCAGGTTGCAGGGCCAAATCCCACCAGACCGGCCGTAGAATGGATCACTGACGAGGCCATGGTGTAACTCATGTTGATGAACGAAGGATTCTTCATTAGGTACATCAGGCCCCGGTAGGGGCACCGTGTGTGTGAGCTAGCTAGAGGGTCTAGACCGGAATTTGCATAGTAAATCAGGTTGACTCCATCATCGGTGCAGAATTGGCACTCCCTCCGTGCCGGCTTCCTCGGAATCACGTGTCTCAGCCGATGTATCCGATGTGCCTCAACTTAGCCCCTTGGCGATCACCCACACTCGTTGGAAGATGTCTGAAACGCGTCTTGACACTGCCCTGTCTGTCATTGGCCCGGAAAGTGGATCGGAGATCCCCTGGGCAGTCAAGGAGCATTGGGGCCGGATCCTGTACGCGCTAGTTTAAGGGTACTAAAGTTTGTACGGAGCCACCACGTAGATCCATGTACCCCTTAGCAGCAGATGCCTCCACAGGCTCTTCTGCCCAAGCTTAAGAGTCGATGAAATTAGCAATGTTGGAGATGCTTGTCAGTATCATAGTGAGTGATAGCCCATTTGTGAAGACCCCATCGCAAAGATCATATCATAAATTGCAAGCTGTCAACAACATGTGTTTGCCTTATCAAGTTGGCTGTTCCATGGGCAGACTTTGTGGGGTTCTCGAGTGGCATTGGGGAGACTGAGCTTCATCCGCGTCGGGCTTCTCTTCGCGTCGCAGCTTTGATCAATCCCAATTACATATTGATTATTAAGAAGAAAGGCAACCAACATATCGCACACTGTAAAATAAATCGATTAGAAAATACCATGTCTTTCGCATTTCGCCAGAACAACTTGGGATGATCAGACATCGTCATTACCCTAGAGCTTATCGCGATACGATAACGTTGTTGGGTCAACGGCCTGGCTCGGCTTATGTAATACTACGATACCGTCAGAACGCGCGCGACCGCAAGCCATTTGCCTACCTAGATGCCTCTTGATCGTTAATTGACCTGCCGACAACTCTATCCCAACAGCTTCTCTTTCTTCCCATGTGTGCGCAATGAGTTTCGAGCGTATTCAGGATTGGATAGCACATACCAACTCTGTCATCAGCCCCCAGGTCGCCTTACAACCGCCCAAACGCAAATTCGCCGACGACACTATTGCCACCACAGCCATTGGCATGTCCTCGCCCCCTCCGACCGAAGACCCGCGTAGCGATGTAGAAGCAACTCCAAGGGCAAAATCACCGTCGAAGCGCCCAAGGATCGACTCACCGCCAGCGAGTTTTCACCATGAGTCGATTGCCGACCATGACACATCTTCTCTCAGCGCGAGCTCTGTTACGGAGTCGACACGGACGGATACAACGGGTGGAAGCAGCAGATTGAGGCGCAAGCGAAGTCCTGTCAAGAACATGTCTGACTTGCGTCTCGCTGACAGACCAGTTGTGCTTACCGCTCTGCAAAGACCCGATCAGCTACCATCTGATGTTGTGGGCTTGGTCACAGTCGCGCGCGCCATCCGTCAGGGTTCCAACATCATCCCCAGGCAGGTCGAGCAGCAATCACAGTCGCGTATGACCATAGTCGATGATCTCGTCTCGGATTCAAGTTTCTACGACGCGGAAGAGTGGGCGCGCTCGCACGGATTGGAGCCATGGGATGCATCCAAGGAGCTGGAGTTGTTGAGCAGGACAGTCGCGCGCACACAGGAATGCGAGTTGGAAAATTGGTCTGAAGCAGCGTGGAACGCTCGCATACACGAGCCAATTCTGGACTTTGTCCTTGAGTGCTTTGCTGGATCGATACGGCATTTCGATGTCACACGCGCCCCAATCAACAAGCCCTACCTATCACGTCATATCTCCGGGGTAGACATGCAGTCCAAGATGGTGGACTTTTGTATCTGTCTTGCTGGAGACGACATTATCACTGCATCCCAACGCCGTCTCAAAACCGCCAGTGATTCCAACTCGATCAACCACACGTCTTACCAGCCAATCCGCGATCGCCCCATTGCCATCAGCATCGAGACCAAAACGCTTGAAGGATCGAGTCAAGAGGCCAAAGCACAGCTCTCCATCTGGGCAAGCGCTCATCTCAAGAGGTTGCGGTCTCTGGCGGGCAAGTCCTCGGCCAACACGTCGCATGCTGTCGGCATAACGCTTCCTGTGCTGTCTACTAGTGGCGGGGATTGGACCTTGCTGTTTGTGAAAGACGGCATTAGCGGTGTTGAGGTCATCGAGACACTTCCTGTAGGAAACACCAAGTCCCTGGTTGGGTCCTACAAGTTGGTGTCGGTGTTGAGGCAATTGGGGCTTTGGGTGCAGACCACGTTTCGACCCTGGGCAATGGAAAATCTCCTGGCTTCGGCGCAAGTATAATAATGCAAATTACGTATAATGATTCCCATGACACTACCACCGCGCTTATCTATTTATCTGAGCATTAATCTGAACAAACGTGAGACAACTTCATTGTTTTGGGATGAAGAGGCAGGAGGTTCGGAAAATAGGGCCAGCATCTTTCGAAGCTGGCTTCAATTGATGATCACAATGTTCAGTCATCGATCACCGCACTACACCAAGTATGCTGTTTTGTAATCTCGGCACCAGATTCTTGAAGCAACTGCGTGAGGTTTGGCTTTGTCTTGGAAATACTTGCAGTTGTCAAACACAGAGTAGGTAGCTTGCATTCGTCGATTGGTTGCCGGACAGTCAGAAGATGACCTGCAACACACATGATCCTTGGCCCGTCGTGGGGCTTGGCGGCGGTTATCCTTCCTTGGGGAATCAGGGCTGCCTCGTCTGGGTTTGGCACGCTTCGTGCACGCCGCGATGTGGAACGCGGCGGAGTGCCTAAGCCAAGGATGGCCTAGATGAATCTGTCAAAGTTCGGTACCGGTTATTCGGGATAGCCTAGCCAACTATGATGCTGTCGGCGAGCCGGGGGCGTAATTCTGCTTGATAACAGCATTCTCCCGAGTCGATGTTGCTCATCAACTAGATGTCAATGCATCTCAGCAGTATTCTTTATAAGAGTTACGTCTCCTCTAAAGGTAAAAGCTAACTCAAGAAAAGCCAGCATTATTATTCGTGCACACCCAGTTCCCCTTTCTTAGAGCTAGAGCATCTCCTTTCCCACGTGGCTGGGTTGCCCACTAATGGGCTAGAGGCCCAGTTAATCGGCTATGACCGCGTGGAGGCAATTCCGTTTGCCAAGCATCTAGAGCAAAGGCCACGTTTCAATGGTAACGCCGGCCCCTCCAAAGCATGAGACAACTGGAGCTGAATGGGGAAAGTAGAAACGATGGTTGCGGTGCCGCAGCCGCGATACAGACCTCTTTCAACATAACATTGAGAACCTGGTTTCCCCCATAATGCCGTATGTTGAATTTGATCAGCTAGGGGCTGTACACTCGTGGAGCTGAGCTTCAGATCGAAACGGAGCATGGCGTTTGATGGCCACACGGCGGAAGCACTTTGACTGTCTCGAATATCTGATCATCCCATCTTCCGTATCCTTCATCTACATCCTTCAACGGTCAAGATAAGCATGGCCGCCGTATATGACCGGTGAGCTGGTGTGGCGATCCTGTTGAACCTCCCTTTAGAATGGGTCGCTAGTACTGGGACATCTCTTACCTCGGCCATCCGGGATGATCACTCAAGTCCCAAGGGCTACGTTAAACAAGGACAGAGCGCTCGTCAAGGTAGGGCAACAACTTGTTTCACCCCCCCACCTAACCACCCTTGCTCTTCTCCGGATGTGTGACCCCGATCGTCTCCACATAACGGCACAATAGCTGTGATTAGCGAGAGCAAGTAGGTATTTGTCCTAACTCTCCCTTTTCGGTCATTTATCAGGTTTGAAAGCCCACGACCCTCAGGCGGCCGAGTAGCTACACTATCAAATGTCATTAGCACCGGGACCACGGTGCTCAGACATTTCGATAGTACACAAACACACTTCGCAATGACCTTTCTGACCCAGGCATGAGCTCCAACAACTCTTGACTTACCCAGGCCAACACCAAGTTTCCAAGACGTTGAAAACAGTGCACCAAGTTATTCAGGTGTCGGCACTACCACCGAACCGTCCCGACCAAGGCATCGGCGGCAATCCCAGGGCGGGGTCCGTACAACTGGAAGAGCATAATGACTTTTGTTGCGGTAATCTTGGTCGTTGATGAGGAAGGGCAAGACACTAGCTGCGTCACATATGGATAAATCGAGTTTGCCTCCCATGGTTTCAATTTCCCCTCTCACACAGATGAATATGTGCAAGATCAAATCATGGGAAAGAGAAATACAGTGGAACTAACACGCTGTGGCCGAGCGAGAAGGTGGCGTCGATGAAATGAATCGCCCGGTGTTCCACTCGGCGAGGGGCCATCATAAGCGAGGCAACTCCAAGGGAAATGCCGGAAGGTCAGAGCGCGAACGTGGGGCCTCGTGGCGTCAAGATTCCCTTTCATGAGCCTCGCTTATCAGATTTCGCTGGGGTACGCGAGCTGAACGACTTGGCAACCATACCCCGCGGCCTCGGATCCGAGATTCAACTACCGGGAACGCCGGAGACGGTTTCCCAGATACTCTGTGACTCGTTTGAATTATGTAGATACTGGAGCATATCCCTCTACGATCACTTATTGTTTGGATGACATGGAAAGAATTACACCTGAGATTCACCCCTTCGCTACATCCTAACACCTTGATCTAGAACAGATCAACTGCGTGATGTTTCAGCCGGCCATGGATTCGGGCCCACCCTTGTTGCGGTAGTTCCGCACCTTAGCACCAAACCTTCATTGTGTACGCAAGCCTCATCAGCTCGCTTGGCTTTTCTCGGCTAGTGGCTTGCCAAAAGCCTGTCAATCGCGATTGACATATGACTAGTAACACGGTTATGCCAGGGCGCTGCTCCCTGCGTCAAACTAAGGCTTGCTGTGAACCATCTACACGTGCGTCTACGCGGAGGGTGGGTAAAGGTGCGAGATCGGTCACTTGTTGATTACCAAAAAACCGAGGACGTGCACCCCAAAAGGCACGTGGACCCTCCTCACTAGGGGTAAAAGGGAGTAATAAGAGACACTCATACCGCGATCGTGCTTTCTGGGCCCGATGAAATCGAGGACAGCTCTTTTGTTTGCTGAGCCGAGAGACATTCGTTATCATGTCATCCGTTGACCAATACCTAGGGCATGTCGTTCCTCAGAGCTACAATGCCGGATTTATAGCTCTCAGTTACCTGGTCAGCCTTGTCGGGGCGGCATCGACACTCGAGCTGATCAACCGCCGGACCGGATCGAGAGGGCTCTTCAACCAGTATGTCAACATGCGGGAATACTTTGGTGCTAGGATGCTGATGTGATTAGCTTGCTCTTGGTCAGTTCAGCAATCACCATGGGCGGTATATCAATCTGGTGCATGGTGAGTGACTTTGCACCATTGTGGCTGCCTATGTACTGACAACCCGTAGCATTTTATCGGCAACCGGGCCATCGACCTAGCGAACCACGAACGCGACTTGCAAGTAGCATACTCCAGTGGCTTTACTGCCGTCTCCTTTTTCGTCCCGATTATCGTTCTCCTGACCGCCTTTGTCGCTATTGGCACGAATAATTATATCTCCTGGTGGAGAATCACGATCGGGAGTATTCTCTGTGGTGCTGCTATCTGTGGCATGCACTACCTCGGGAACTCGTCCATCAAGAATTACACATGTATATATCGGCCAGCCTTCATCATTGGCGCGGCTATCATCGCCGTGTTCGCTAGCATTATTGCCCTGTCTCTGTTCTTCGTATTTCGAGGAGTATGGGCTCATTCGTGGTGGAAGCGATCCTTGTCAGCCTTTATTCTCGCCGGAGCAGTGTCAGGAATGCATTGGTGCGCCGTCGTCGGGACCCGATACCGGCTTGTCAACATACAGACCAAGAATAACGAACCCTCGAGGATTGCAACTGTCATTGTCGTCATCTGTCTGGTAAGTGTGTCCAAGCTCAAGGACAAAATGTGGCTAATCTCTTTAGTCACTTGGTGCTTGTCTCATCCTTGCCGGCTCCGCCGTTCTTCGTGCCCGGAAGATGAAGAAGTCGGCCCTCCGAGCTCAGCAAATCACATTGGGCACTGCAATCTTTGATAAGCATGGGAGGATTCTGGTTGATCCTGATGGTCTTATGCCTAGTGTGGCCATCACAGACTCGTTCTTGGAGAAGGTATGGGACTCTTTGGATCATTTCCACCACCGGCAGTTTGTCTAACACGAGAGGTACAGAATAGTAGGGAGGGTTTCAGCAACACACATCCCGTTTTCCACTGGCTTTTTCAGGCCTCACGAAACTGGAGCGGGATTTCCACTCTCTTGGACGGCATGAAGCACCATCTTCTCCAGCTACCGCACTCTGGTGGTGAAAAGAGTGGCATTCAATTGATCAACGAGCACGGCGAGATGATCAAAGATTACGACGCTATCTTCCGCGAACTTTTCTGCGTTGCTGCTCTGACCCTCTCCGAGCAGTTGGGTGAGCACATCACGTCAATGGGAGTTCTCTGGGATGACGTCCTGTCTACTGGAGCATACCGGGCGAGAGTTATGCCAAGACTCAGACGACCACGGAGTCCCATCTCAGACAGCGAAAGTACGGCCAAGGAAGAAGACCAGGCCGGTGTCGATGCGGCCGAAAAGGGGTTTCCGGGTTACCAAACAGAATGTGGGCGCGGATCACTGATGCTCTTGGTGCGTCAGGTTCATACAGGCCGTGACGCCGACAGGTTAACATCGGCCGGTTTCCGGTTCGCCGAACTGCATCAAGTGAGCAACTTGATCCAAGCCAGCATGCAGATCCAGTCTAAGGATTTTGAGAAAACACTACGGGGTCTGGTAACGTACGCCGGCCAGGACAAACGACAGTCCTCTGGATCGTACATCGGGTTGTTTGCCATCCGCGCCAGGGTTGATTCTCGTGGCTTTCAGGTGCTGGTTCACAAGGGGGCTAGGCATGTCCTCCCCTCCGAGCGTCTGCACACGGGAAGTATCGACAAGTGGCAAGTGGATTTCGTGAGACAATTTCAAGGGATGCCAGTTTCAAGTCTTGTCCCCAGGCTCTTTGACGACGACGTGGCTCCTGCATCCTCGAATGAAAAGGCCTTTGCCAGACAAATGGGGGAAACCATTAAATCTCTACGCAAGTCCATCAAAGATCCTTTATTTGAGCAGGCAGTGCTCTCCCCGACAGTCGTGCACCTACCAGGCCACGAGAGCCAGGCCGAGGCGGTCATGATAACTTTGCGACTGGTGGTTCCTATTCACTCGGTCCTATCGAGCCACGACTGCGAATTTGTGCCTCTGAGCATCTTGAAGATGCACCAGGCTTCTGATGGCTGGCATCAAGAGTTTACCCGAGGCGTGCACCGCGAGTTCGGGTCTCTGGTCCAATCTCGTCGTGCGAATACCAGTGAACAGGGTCGTCGATCGCGGGCATTCAACTTCTGGCCGTTTGCATCGTTGAAAACTTCTTCAAACAAACATGCGAAGAGAAACCCGATGATGGTACTGACGAAAAATCCAAGCTCACCAGTGTCGGCACGATCTAGCTCAACCGTCAGTCTATGCCCACCTAACGGCACCAACCGACCGAGATCAGTTGACACAGTGGATGAATTCAACAAGCCCAAGTCTCAGGATGACTGGCGAACAGCACCGCCATCTTATGGAGGTATCCTGGTCTTCAAGGAGGTGACAGTCAACGTTAACAAAAGTGAAGGAGGCGGTGAAGATGGAAAAAGTCAGGATACGATGGTTATTGAGACGTCAGATGGGCTTCACACAGCATCAATGTCAAGCATCGAGCTACAACCGATGACCAATATAGGTACAGATGCTCATATTGGGTCGCAGGATACTGGAAAGGTGGATGGGAACATGTCTAACACTGTGACATTTGTTGATATCTTGTTTGCGGAAGCAGTTGGGAGTGGTTTGTAGTTATTAGTAGAATACTAAGTGAAGGAGGCAACAGTCATCCGCACTGGCCGGAAGCATATTATTAATAATTTTCAGAGCCATTTACTTAGTTTAAGGAAAGAATAAGACACATAAAGAGCAAAGTACCTCTAAATTTTGCGAAATAGCGATACCTATTCTATAAATTAATAATCTAATTTAGTATAAAAATCAAGAAAGGTTACAGTTATAATAATTCATACTCTCTAAATGCTCTAAAGATACTTTTACAATTTCTCCGATATTCATAAGGCTTATCTAAGCCGGGCACAAAGTGTTGCCTCTGTACTAGTATCTTAATTTTCCCTTGGATCCCGTGCCATTCTGGCACAACCTGAACTGTGCGTTGCCTAGTCAACTTGGCCGCAACTGTTAACACGGCCGGGAAGCTCTTTTTTGTAGGGTAGCAGAGCTCCTGCGCGGTGGATTAGAGGTATAAGCCTCTGCTATGGATACAGTTAAAAACCTTAACCTGCATAGTTGACTCATCATGCCTTCGACCAGGGGGTATAAAGCGCTCTCGGCCCTCTTGGCCCGCCCCTAGTCATCTCGAACAGTTTCATCACCCTCTTCAAGGTTTCAGGCGCAATGACGAACCGCTCGCTCAAGCCAAATACCAGGGATGCGACACAAGAGATCACATCGAGATCATGACAATCGTTTTCTGTCTTGTCTCCCTATCTTACCACATGCCTCTCTAGCAATAGGGATCTGGCACTACCCGACGACGACATACATCACCGAGAGAATGTTGGTTATGATCCGAGGTATCTGAAAACACCACCATTACACTCTTTGCCTGAAAGAATGTCGAACCTTATCCGCCAAGAGTTTTGATATATCTTTTTTAAAGTAACAGCCCTTCACTTACGGCACGAGGACGAGTATAAAATCTGGTGGCGTCGAGATGGGAGCATGACAGGTGTCGATAGGCGACACCTACCAGCCGGATTCATTGAACCAAAGCGAGCCTATCAGTTCTTGGATAAAGACCTAATAGTGTACCTTGAAACGACGTCAGTTAGTGGGTACTATAGTACTAAGATCGCCCGCTACATCTACCGAGAGTGGTTACATCTACACGATGGGCGGCCGCCCTTTCAACGAGACGGCTTCTTCGCCAAAGCGGTATAAATCAGCAAGAACGGTCCTCAAAATCTACAACAGCTTTCAGCGTGCCATCGCAGGATTTGTCAGCAATTATCAGATCGCTTAGACGATCTTGTCGATTTTTATCCAAGGACAAGGTCAAGAACACCACGACCACCCTTCTTCGAGCCGATACCTAGCAAAAAGATACAGTCATGGCGAGAGAGCGGCTATATCTTGCGCCATCTATTCCGTGCGCTATATATAGTTGTTGACAGAAAGTGTCTAGAAGAGTCTCGAGAGCCAGACCCCATCTGGCAAGATCACGACAGTCCAACTCTCTACCTCGAAAATGTTCATAACCGAGGCTTATCACGCTGTACTGTGCTACTGGTCAAGACAGGTGATGAGGCACACCCTCACTCCCCCATCAACTTCTTACCCCTGCTCGACGCTGGACTGGCATTAAATGTTAATCGTGTAGATTATCATGGTGATGTGGAAGAAACGGTGGTGCGCATCAAGTTGGATGTTGCTGTGCGTTTTGTATGGGAACTCTTATGTAAGAGGAGGATGCCCTTGAGGAGGTTGGACAATTAGCCGAGGGGTTAAGACATGAGCAAGACACGTTTTGCGAGGCGTGGGTGGAAAGGGTTATGAGTTATTCTCACCGAGTTGGCATTGACAACAACGAATATGCATGGCTGGCTATTTGTCGGGCCCTGGCCAGGATGAACAATGAGGCTTTCGAGGAAGATCAAGTCTACCTGATGTGGGAGCGAATACGAGATTGGACATGCTGAGATTAGGACCACTAGTAGGAACCAGCCGGTCGTTGGGCAAATAAATCAAAGCTTGGTTGGTCAAAGAAAGAGCAACTATAATTTACGGCGCTGTAGTGCCATGTCTCGAGGGTCCCTTAGGAACCTTCTACGATCGTCACATTTCCTATTCATGGATAATATCAAGGTCATGCTTCCTCTCTCCCCTTTTGACTTTCCAGGCTGCACTATGACTAAGTCGGACGAGCTCCATCACGAACTCGCTTATCTCTCGGATATGCTCTATCTCCTCTATCAAAAGCCTCTCTGCTGGAATTTTGCGCGTGATGTTGCTTATCGATGACAAGATGTGCAAGTCGCTATCCGCTGTATGGCCAAGAGGGTGTATAAGAATGTTCATAAAGAGTGGCATGGCAGCCATCGGCGCATAGTGGGACACGACCCAGGCTGAATCCTCTTTCCAGAAGTCGACGACAGTGTCCAAGATGCGGAAAATGGAGCGACTGGCCTCTATCGATAGATCGGCGCTCGAGTGCACGACGCTGTGTAGGTCATCGGGCAGATTCTCTTCCAGGTCTCCACACTTTCGGACCAACGTGTGGATATTGATGATAGTAAAAAGGTAGTCGAGCTGCAGATTGATGAAATACGTGCGGTTCTCTAGGCTCATGGCTGAGGGCAATGAGAAGGACGAATCTGATAGGATGGATAATCTAGGACGATAGGGTGGTTCAACTGACAATCGCCATTCCTCAAGCTCGTCGTCAAGTTGTCGAACGTGCGCAAGAAGCTCACTCTCGGTGTATTTAAAAGCTCGGGGCGAGCAGAGTAGTCGAATTGCGTTTTCTTTAATCTTTGCGAGGTTTGTATCCCGTGACTGGTTGCTAAATTCCTCGGACTCGGTCACATCGCAGTGATCCGAAGTAAGTAGTGGCGGCTCGTCGGTACGCAACGAGATATCCTTGTCATAGCAGTAGCACATCCAGAACAACCTTCGGATGTGTAGCTTTGTTTGGTCGTCGAATGTGGGAATATGTTGCGGAAGGATAGCCAGTCGTGACAGCGGGAAATGGCCGCCAAGGTCACATACCATGCGACATGCGCTTCTGAAGGTGACGGAAGCCTCTCGGCATTGTCCTCTCATTTTTTGACATGCCCACTACTTGGAAGTCAGCCGTGAGACTCAGTGACAATACTTGGTGGTTCTACGTTTCCTTACCAGAAGAAGGGTGCCCTGCAAGCTGTCCAAGTTCGTATTGCCATTGATGATGGTTAGCAAGCGGTTGGCCTCATGAACGCAATCGTTTGGTTCGACGGTGAGACCTAATTGCCGAGCGTCTGTAGTGCGTACGACGAGTGCAATCATGGCCCAGAGACAGGCCTCAGCTGATGTCCGGCGTCCCAGATCAGCCCCTTCATCACCGTACGCTCTGGCAATTGTTCCTTCAAAGAGGCTTCTCTCTAGGATAGCAAAGACGATAGAGGTCTTGGATTTAAAGAAGCCCTCAGCGAGATGCCTGCAGGTAACTTTTGAGGGCAGCATTCTCGGCTGTTCGGGAAATGTAGTAGGGCCAAGCGGTGGTGCAGTCCCCAACGGGTTGGAGAATAAGTCAAACTTCTCCAGAAACACACGCTCTCCTGCACCATCTGAGATCCACTGCCGACCACGCTCAGACAAAATCCCTATCCCTTTGAAGTACCAATTGTTACCGATTTGACATCGCGACAATTTGGAGGTAGACTTGGGCGGAGTTGTCCGGGCCAGTGCGGTATTCGCAGCAAGGTCGGAAGGGCTTATGGGGGACGGTTGGCCGAGGATCGTAGCGACGGGAGATGCTCTCAGGCGGTTGTTCGATGGTTCGGCAAATGGCCTCTCGGGAAATGGCCTTTCTGGCCAAGGCGAAGCGCCTCCAACGGGCCTATTCGTACATAATGCAGACTGGAGGGCTTCTTCGAGCGTTTCTACTCGTCGGGACAGTTCTTGGACAACATCGGATGTGGTTCTGAGGTCTTGTGTCAGGCTCCCAAACTGTGCTATCTCGGCAATAAGCAAAGTCATTCGAAGAAAGCTTACCTCTTGTTTGGGTCTTTTTGAATGACTCTGTCAAAGGTACAGGCCACGCCCTGGCTCCCGCACCAGTCGCAGGGATCGCCCTGAGTCTTGATGATACATTGAATCTAACAAGTCGGCGTTATTCGAACAATCTCTGCCAGTGTCAGTTGGACGATGAAACATGTGATCAATTACCTTTCGCTTGTAGCAGACATCGCAGGCGCGCCGGGGAGGCATTGCATCGCCCCCGCATAAAGAAGTTGAGGTAATCGGAAAGACGGATCGCCGACGGAAACGAAAGGATGGAGAAATTTGACCGGGAAGACACATGTATCGGAGACCCGGAAGTCCGATGACACACCGTATCGGTGCATAATGTCCGAGCGCGCAGGAGCCAGGCGTGCCAGGGTATGGATGGAGTGGCCCCGGCTGGAACAGCTTGCGCGTGGGGTTGTGGGCCACCACCGACGGACTCAATCAACATAATGGATGGATGGACATGTTGACTGGATTCGTGCAAAAAAGGGTGCAACAAATACTGTATCGTCATCAAATGACGGGTACAGCTGAGAGACTATCATGGTGCATGGCAACTCAGCACCCACCTCCCATTTTCTACAGTGTAAACAACACAGTACTCCTTGAAAACGTCGAGGCTACTGAACATGGGACGGCGCTTCACCTTTTCGCAAGTCTCGACATAGACAAGAGATCATTGAGCTCGTAGCACAGAAGTAAATGCATTTTGAGGAATGGGCTGGTTCATATCAGGTAGCAGAAGTAGAGGACAGGCAAGTGTAATATAGATAATACAAGGTGTCTCAGTGTATGGGTATTCTTTAGAAAACCTTGTTTGTGACAAGTCAGTCTTGGGCCGAGGGATGGGGAAGATAGGCGCGGGCAGCCTTCTTTGGTAGTCCTTGCCTGTCGCGCTATCGGACCTGGTTCGTTCTTTTCTCACATCTCGATTTCCATCTGTCCCTTTGCCTTGACGTATATTCACGCTAACACAATGCGGTTTTGATGCCAAAAGCTTAATTGAAATATTGTAGGCGAGGTGATGGGTGGAGATATGATAATACAACCAATCCTCGGTACTTATTAGGGTCAGTTAACAGCGTCACATCATCGAGGAGAGGCAGTGCATGCAAGACAAACAAGATATGGCCCAAGCTCTTCATTTCCGTCACCGATTACCAATATCAAACTTGCTTCCTTCATTGGATGTGCTAGTGACATGGATGCTCTGGTCCGTGCCGTGATCGCTGATCCTCCCTCGATTAAGAAGAGACGGAGTTCCGTGTCCGCTTATGTAACGCAGATTTTCTCCAGCTTTGTCAAAACCGACGCCAACGTGGCGCTTATCAGATCCCTCCAAGTGCAGTCATTGGTTGGGAAGAGGAGCCCCGTGGCCCCCCCTTTGTTGATCTTGACAACAGCTCCCCTGCTGAGACTTGAGCTAAGCTTTCGAACGTGGTCGCGATGCAGCTTTACCCCGATCTTGGATTGCAGAGACAGGCAGGTAGACATAGGTACATAATGTCAACCGCTCCACGTATTGACCAAGATGCCTCCTCCACCATAGCCTACTGGTTCTTGAGCCGACTCCCTTCACAACGATTCCCTTTATCCAGGGCCTCAGATAAGGTCTGAAGGCCTACCTTATACTTTTGCAACATGTCAAGCAATTTGCTCGATCCAAAGGCACTGTTGGATCCACGCCAGCGGTCGACGAGCAACGCAGACACCATCTCCTTCACTGACGGGACAACTGTTGCGCCTAGCAGCTACCTGTCAGATGTACCGCAGTATTACGACCCGGGCCAGCCTAAAGGTGTCGACCTCGGAGACCCCAACAGGCCATTCCCTCATAGCCCCGATCAACTCGGCCAATTACTCGACCCCAAATCACTCGATGTCCTCAAGGGTTTTGGTGGCCTCGAGGGCCTCGCTCGCAGTCTCCGTGTAGACCTCAAAGCTGGTCTCAGCGTGGATGAGCTTAAACCGCATACTTCCCCGCACGGCCCATCCACTGAAAGAGTTCGCACGTATGGGCGCAACCAGCTTCCAGCGAAAAAGCCCAAGTCAATCTGGAGGTTGGCATGGATCACTCTTCAAGAAGCAGTTCTGATCATGTTATTGGTGGCTGGCGTCATATCCCTTGCGCTTGGTCTCTACGAGACCTTTGGTGTGGCCCACAAGCCTGGCGACCCTACGCCCGTTGATTGGGTTGAAGGCGTTGCTATTTTGTCCGCTGTTGTCATTGTCGTGGTAGTCGCCTCGCACAATGACTGGCAAAAAGAAAAGGCTTTCGTCAAGCTGAACACGAAGAAAGATGACAGAGAAGTCAAGGTGCTTCGGTCCGGCAAGTCCATGCTTGTCAACGTTGTCGACGTGGTCGTCGGAGATGTTCTTTACCTTGAGCCGGGTGACTTGATTCCTGTTGATGGCATCTTTATCGATGGGCACAATGTCAAATGCGATGAATCAACTGCAACCGGCGAGTCAGACGCCCTGAAAAAGACGCCCGGCGCAAAGGTCTTTGCACCAGATTGGAACAGCAGCAAAGATCCTGACCCATTCATCATTTCCGGGTCAAGGGTTCTTGAAGGTAAGACACACGTACACTAGGGACCATGAAGTGTTACTAATTTGTTGTAGGCATGGGGACATTCCTCTGTACTTCGGTCGGGACCAACAGCAGCTTTGGCAAAATCATGATGTCAGTCCGGACGGATATTGAGTCGACGCCCCTGCAAAAGAAACTAGAAGGATTAGCAGTGGCTATTGCTAAGCTCGGTGGTGGTGCTTCGGTGCTCATGTTCTTTATTCTCCTTTTCCGCTTCTGTGCACATCTCCCTGGGGATGACAGGCCGGCGGAGGAGAAAGCATCGACCTTTGTTGACCTTTTGGTCGTGGCCATTGCTATCATTGCTGTGGCTGTGCCTGAAGGTCTACCTCTTGCCGTCACCCTTGCGCTAGCCTTTGCTACGACGCGCCTTTTGAAGGAGAATAATCTTGTCAGAGTACTTAGGGCATGCGAGACTATGGGCAATGCTACTTGCATCTGTTCAGACAAGACAGGAACTCTGGTAAGTCACCTTGGACAAGAGGAACAAATCTTGCTAATTTTCAGACTACGAACAAAATGACCGTCACCGCCGGCCGCTTTGGTGATTCCAGCTTCACCGATGATACTTCTTCGTGGGCCTCGAGCTTGTCTCAGGACACCAGAAAGCTCATAACTCAGTCAGTAGCCATCAACTCGACGGCTTTTGAAGGAACCCATGAAGGAGAGACAACATTCATCGGCTCGAAGACGGAGACTGCGCTACTACAGCTTGCCAGGGACCATCTTGGCATGCAGTCCCTTTCGGAAACCAGGGCAAACGAACAAATCGTCGTCATCGAGCCCTTCGACTCTGTCAAGAAGTATATGACCGCAGTCATCAAGGTTCCATCTGGCTACAGATTACTCATCAAGGGAGCTTCCGAAATCATCGTCGGGTTTTGCGCACAGCAGGTAAACCCAATCACCAGTGACGTTGAACCCCTGGACCGCAAATCCGCGGAGGATGCCATCCTTGCATTCGCAAGCAAGTCTCTCCGTACCATTGGAATGGCGTACAAGGACTTTGAGGAGGTACCTGATCTTGAAAGCCTGAGTGACTTGACTCTTCTTGGTGTCGTTGGCATCCAGGATCCGGTCCGCCCTGGCGTTCCTCAGGCTGTACAAAATGCCAAGCGTGCTGGCGTTGTGACTCGGATGGTTACAGGAGATAACTTGGTCACTGCCCGAGCTATTGCCACGGAATGCGGCATCTATACTGATGGTGGCATTATCATGGAAGGTCCTGAATTCCGCAAACTATCCGAAGAGGAACTCGACAAGATCATCCCCCGACTACAGGTCCTAGCCCGCTCATCGCCCGACGATAAACGCGTCTTGGTTACACATCTCAAGGCCTTAGGAGAAACCGTGGCTGTGACAGGCGATGGCACTAATGACGCACCAGCTCTCAAGGCTGCCGATATTGGCTTCTCTATGGGTATTTCAGGTATGTGGAGTGTACTCTATTGGCCCGTTGTCGAATGGGCTTGCGGAAGCTAGCTAACCACACGATATTTCAGGTACCGAAGTAGCGAAAGAGGCTTCCGAGATTATCCTTATGGATGATAACTTTGCCTCGATCATCACTGCCCTAAAATGGGGCCGGGCTGTTAATGATGCTGTGCAGAAGTTTTTGCAGGTATTTTACTATTATCTGAGAAGCCATATACATAGCTGACATATCAACAGTTTCAAATCACTGTCAATATCACTGCGGTCATCCTGTCGTTTGTTACTTCCATGTACAATGATGACTACGAGCCAGTTCTCAAAGCCGTGCAGCTGCTTTGGGTAAGTCGGCAATCAAGTTCAGCACACACCCAGGTTGAATATTGACTTTCAACAGATTAACTTGATTATGGATACGATGGCTGCCCTGGCTCTGGCCACAGACCCCCCCACAGATGCCATCCTCGATAGGCCTCCTCAACCCAAGTCTGCACCGCTCATCACCATGAACGTAAGTCCATCATCGCCTCCACCTAATGTATGACAATATTAACAACTGAAGATGTGGAAAATGATCATCGGTCAATCTATTTTCCAGCTTGTTGTTGTCCTCGTCCTTTATTTCGCCGGCGGCGCCATTCTCAACTACGATGTCAGCATTGAAAGTGAGAAGCTTCAGCTTGATACTATCATCTTCAATATGTTCGTTTGGATGCAAATCTTCAACGAGCTAAACTGCCGTCGGCTCGACAACAAGTTTAATATTTTCGTGGGAGTCCACCGAAACTGGTTTTTTATTATTATCAACCTCATCATGATCGGCCTACAAGTTGCCATTGTCTTCGTGGGTAACCGAGTCTTCGATATCGATCCTGATGGTCTCGACGGTCCTCAGTGGGCTATATCAATCCTCGTCGCAGCATTCAGTCTACCATGGGGTGTGGTCGTGCGCATTTTCCCTGATGAGTGGTTTGCAAAGGTTGTCCACTTTGTGGCACCACCCTTTGTCATCCCGTATAGGTTTCTTGCGAAAGGTTGCTCCAAATTTGCCAGGCTTTTCAAACGATCTAAGAAATTGGGTCGTGGAGAAGACAGCGATTCCACGGAGGAGAAAACACAAGACAAGGAGAAGTCATCTACGGTTGGGCCAATCATCGTTGAACAGGCTTAGTACACCTGCCTTGAGAACATTTCGGCGAAACAGAAAGGCCTTGTTGCAATTAGAAGGAAGAGAACCGATTGATACAGATCGGGGGTAGGGGCAACGACAAAACGGGGGGCTAGGGGGGAGGTGACTTGGCAGAGTCTGGAAAGGCAAGCGTGAAAAAGGACGAGAAGAGGGAACCATGTAAAATTTCATCAGTAATCGGAGTTATCTTATATATATGGTATGAAAATCGGGTTTGGATTTCCATGAACGTTGAGTTTAGAGTTGTCAAAGGGCAGGTAATTGCCATATACAAAAAAACTCGATGCAGCTGGACCAATAGTGATTTGAATCACTTGGAACCTTTTTTCTTATGAATGCAAGGCTTTGGGTGTGTCCTGTTTCCGCTTTAGTACCCCGTCGTCCTACAGCTTGCGGGTTGAGTCTCCTCCACCTTCGCGCCTCTTGCTCGTGGGCGGAGACGCGTTGAGCCGGCCATCCAACATGGTCCTCGGATGACTTGACGCCTTTGGAAACCTTCTCACCAAGAGCCAACGTCCTGCGATCAAGATTTGGCATCAACTGAACGCCAAATTCGACTCTCGCCAGGCCGATCCCCCTCCAGACGACGCTCATACTCCCTCCCCCATCGCCGATTTCGTCTTCGCGTCTTGGACTATCTCCCACGTCTCTAGTATTGTTCTGTCCTTCGTCTGTGACTGTCCGTACTCTGATGAGATTGAGCGGCTCGGGAGACGCGGTTGGTCTCGTCTCAAGACTACTTCGGAGCTCTTTATGTTCGTTCTCGACAAATACGCTCTCGGTAACTCCTGCCGAAAAGGGTTAAATACTGCTTCGAAAGCCGCCGGAATGATGACATGATCGTAAAGATCTTTTTGTTGCTCAAGCGACAGAGCGTTCCGGGTCGATGACGTCATGTCTTTCGCGGCGTTTGGGAAGAAGACAAACGCGGAGAAGCGTACACTGTGTGCGCTGAATGTTCCAAGTTTAATATGCCGCGTCCTTGCCAAGTCCAGTCCGTGCGGCTGGATTACCTCGTCTTTGGATATATTCAAGCCTGCAGAGGGAAGAAGGGACAACCGAAAGTCGTTGGGCGATTGGATTACTTGGAGGCCTTTTTCCCCAAACCAGATGCTGCCGATGTCCCATTGCCTAGACAATGACAAATCTGGCTGACCTGGATGGGTCAGAGCCTCTGACGACTTGCTAAGCGAGAGTGGCTGGATCGGTTGGTCGGCGAGGAAGCCTTTCCACTGCCGGAAAGAGCTGCTAGGGTCATAAGAGCCAGTCTCACCAAACATTGTAGACAGAGGAGGAAGAAACTGTTGCAGCTATTCAACACACTCCCGAAGAGAGTGGGCAGGCTCGGCTTCGTTACCCTCAGCCCCCTGTGTACCTATTTAAAGCACTCAGTATTATATCAACCGTGACGCTCGCGGGTTTCGGATGGCCATTTACATTTAGAGCTATAGAAAACCCTGAAGATCTGGTCGTAAGCATGTTTATACAGATCGAGGAACTCAGGGGTTGACCCAGCATTTCCTTGTCGAATGGTCTCGATGAAGCTTTGCAAGGTCTCACTGCGAGGTTCACCGCCAGGTAAGGTAGCATCATTACTTGGGCTACCTTGTGGTTTGACGCTAGAGTTCTCTACATCGGCCTGCTAATTCATGAAAAGACGTTATACGGACGTCGACCACTCAGGAGTACCTGTAGTAGCACTGTCGCGATGGTTTGTCAATTCCGATGACCCTGATTCAGTTGAGGGTATCATCGGTGGGATATGTAACCGATACAGCCTGTCGTGAAACCTTCGCACACGTTGTCTCGTGAGCGCTCGCGTCAGTTCAAGAGGAGCCGTTGGATGCACGAGCAAAAGCGCTGGGTTTACATCCTCGCGTCTAGCAGTCTGCTGCTGGCCATACTGTATATCTACCGGCTGACTGGTGTTAGACATTACGTGTATTCGGTTCATTGATGCAGATTCGTGTATTCATGTTGTGTTGTGTGTAAAAATCTGCCCCTTCAAGGGGTCGCCAATTCGGCGCGTAGTCTTAATACATATCCCTGCTTGCACGTGACACCCCAGCACCTGTTCAACAACTGGTAGAAGAGGGAATGACCTCAGGATCGGTTGCATCACAAATTGTTGGGCAGTAGGATACTCGATTACCAGGACCCGATGCTGATATAGCGCTTCCATGAGCAGTCGATACGGAAGTTGAGATCGGAACCAGCGCTTGATGCATCGAAGGGCTGATGGTGTTACGAACAGGCCCGGCGTTAAGGCGCGACGCGTCTCCAAGTGGCACCGGGTTGCGCGTAGGGTCCACCATGCGTAGATTCGGGGATCGCTGTTGGGCTGCCACTTGGCCTACCTTGTTGGATTTCTGGGTGCCCCAGCCCGTTGGCACGTGGGATCGAATAGTTAAGCGGACCTCCCAACTCGTGTTGATACGTGGCTTTAGAGGCATTGCATATTCCCTTTTCCAAGGTTGGAGCGCACAAGACCAGTGGGCTAGCAGATAACAAGCCTCCTACCTCCCTCACCGGAAGAGTAGTTAACACAAATAAAGGCATAGTCACTTCCATCATTGAAAGATTCATCATCTTACACAGGGTAAGTAAAATATATTGATCAATATGGGCAGGAAGTGCAGCTCTCCTCTAATGACCTATGGCCCCGTCTCAGGCGTATCTCTGTTGAGCAGTGAGGCTTCATGGGCGGCATCGACCACGGGTTCTAGTAGAGGTAGCAAAGGTAGTGCTGACAGATGTGGTAGTCGGAGCCTCACTGAGGCTCAGGGTTTGCGACGTGATTGATTGGACTTCGGTGGTTGGCTGGCTCTCGGTGCTAGTCTCACTTTCCGAGTTGCTGGTCTGAGTCTCGGTTGTGCTGTGGCTCTCGTTGGTAGAACCTGCCGAGGCGAAATGGACCTGTTATACTCGAGCATGGTGAAACCAAGGTTGGTTCTGGTTGTCCAGGTGCTATGGAAATGTTTGCGGATGGAATCTGTATGGAGTAGACTATACTTTAGTGGTAGAAGATCGTGGTGGGCTCACCCACATTAAGTCCGACCGGGGCCCGTGCCGCATATCGATCGTGGCGATGCACCCCGCAAGATCGATTGTGCGAATGCGGGGAAAGTTGAGTGTAGCCCCGCGTATAAGCGAGACCAAGTCCGCCTGGCTGGTCCCACGACAATCCGACTTCTCCTCCATACCTGCTCCTCCTGCTTAGCTGATGCAAACCCACCAAGCATCCCGCAATTCAGGCCCCTGTCCCGCAGCAATGTCCGACGGCGAGCTCGATGCAAAGCCGGCGTATTCGTGCCCGATATGCCACAAGCGGTACAAGCGGAGCGGCCACCTCGCCCGCCATGTCACCACCCACAGCAACGCGAGGCCGTTCCCGTGTTCATGGTGCGGCAACTCCTATCAACGCGCTGACGTGCTCCGCCGCCATGCTCTGACTTGCCTGGGCCGCGAGGCTCTTACTGGCAAGGCCACTGTGGCGTCGCGCCGGCGTCGGGCTTGTGACTCCTGCGTCAGGCAGAAGAAGGCCTGCACTGACGGCCTCCCATGCAGTAACTGCCGCCGCAAGTCCCTCGAGTGCATCTCCTCCCACCTGACCGAGCAGGGGGGACCATGCCTGGCCAAGCTGGATGCTCGCTGGACCTGGACAACAGCCCTGGGGGCGGTCAAACCATGGCTCTGCCTGACGCCGATCCTATGATGCCTCCTGTGGCGCCTCCCGTGCTGCCTCCCTTCGCCTTGGGCGATACCTTACCCTTCGCATATCTCGGCAGCTCTCTTTCCGCCTCTGACCTTTTCGCCTATGACCATGCCAACAACGAAAATTGGGTCAACTTTCTGAACTTGGCGGCCGATACGTTGCCACCAGACTTGCCTGAGCCGAACAACTACTCGTTCCACTTCCTAGACAACTTCACTAGCAGGACTGGGCTGGTTGAATCATTTGACTGCGGGACTGAAATGCAGCGCCGCCAAGTTGTCTCGGTATTCTTGCAAGCCTTGACGAAACCAACCATTGGACTGCCAGTGACAGATCCTGATCTGGCATCAACAAGCCCAACTGCGCTCCACACCCCAAGGCTCCAAGACAACCTGGCCCTGAAAACCTACGAGATCCTCCTTCGAGTCAAGGATATCATCACAAAGAAGCCCAGGAACAGCTCCGTCACGCTGCAGTGGTCTACTGGTTTAGAGCAGCGGTGCCTGCAGTTTTTTTCGCCAAACAACATCAGAAAGTTCCTGGCCCTCTATTGGGAAATATGGCATCCAAATGTCAATTTTGTTCACCGACCATCTTTTGACTCAGCCAATGCTAAGCCAGCGCTTGTTGCGGCCATGATTCTGATTGGTGAGAAAGCATCTATTCTATCTGTTCAACTCCTTCTCTTGCCGTGATGGGATTCTTGGCTAACATCTCATAGGAGCCTCCGTCTCACCGGATGTTCTTGATGTTGAGCAGGCAAAGCAATGGTACAACTGCATTGAGGAAATGGTCTTCACTGATGAAGATTTCTGCAGTGATTACCGATTTACTGATGATACGACTCCTTGGATCCCAAGTCGCAACATGCGCGAAATCGAGGCTTTACAGGCGGCATACATGGTATGCCTTTATCAGAACTGGGAGGGGACAGATGCTAGCAAGAGACGAATTCGCCGATATCGTTTCAGCACTGTTGTGTCGGTAATATGCACCCTTCCTGAAATTCGCGTGGGGATTGACACGTGCTACAGGTGGCACGAGATATTGGCATCATGTCTGCCAGACATGCGGACTACAGTATGGTGAGCCAGTACGAGTTTGATTGGAATGACTTTGTGTCAAGGGAACAACTCATACGGTGAGCCCAACTTGTCCGAGCAACTCAGGGTTGTATCGCTGACTTACAAACCGCGGCCTACAGAATCTTCCTCTGGATCTTCCTACTTGACAATGCGTTTGTTATATTCAACAATTTGCCCCCTAGGATGGTCATCCGAGAAATGGCCATGCACATGGCTTGGCCAGAGGCTCTATTTCAGGCTGCCACGGCTGACGAGTGTGCTCAACAACTTCAGGTTTGGCTTAGGCGGTCCGCCTTGACTAACATGACCGTCCGCGATGCGGTGAACATCTTTTGCAACAACAACATTGAGCCGGATATTCGGGTGCAGTTTGCGGATCTCGGACCTCTTAATCTGTTCACAATTGTTTCCGGTAAGCGCTTTGAACACACCTATTATGCTTTGCCTCATTAATACCTTCGTAATAGCCTTCCACTCTCTATTATTCCTAAGGCAAAATGCCTTCGCTACTGAAGATTGCACAACGATCCGCAACGCTCTCACGATTTGGAAGTCGGTATGGGAAATGTATACGGACCAACTTTCGTGCAGTCCGCCACATGCGATGGTAAGGAAAGAGAACTGCTCTCCAGGGATCAATATGTGGAAGCGAATCGGGTTCATGCGCCACTCTCCCGAATTTTGGCTCCTAGCAACGGTCGTGGTAGATCGCATTTCGAGCACTTCAGACATGCGATGGGGAATGGGGACGGCCATAGTCGGCGACAGTGGCAGTGGCAGCGGCACATCAGCCGAGCCTATACTTGCAGTTATCGACCAGACAAGCATGCGTCAGGTCAATGACCTAATCACAGAGTTCCAAAATGTACAGTTACATTAGGCGCTAGCTAGAGTGGTGACTACCAGGACCAAGGATGCTAGCGGCGGAGAAAGCGATGTGGGAATGCGGAGGTCTCCCACATCAACTCCGACAAATACATCGGCAATGAAGCGCTTCAAATCAAAGACCCCGCGCTTGCTCGGTCTATAATAGACTTGCTTCTCGATCCAGGCCATCTCTCCATGTAACTGGCTTGACCTTTTTTCTGCTTGTCCCATTCAATGCCATCATGCTTAACACACACACAATCAAGTTGTTGTTGCTGCTCTTTGCGGCCGCCTTCGTGCGGTTGTTGTTTGTTGGAAGAAGACCAAAGAACTTTCCCCCGGGCCCGCCCACTCTTCCTATCCTCGGAAATATCCATCTAGTAACACTCGGCAAATGCCTTTCCGCTTTGCGAAATACCGGACACTGATGATTCTCAGATGCCAAAACGGGACATCCACCTGCAGCTCCAGAAGTGGGCAAAGCAGTACGGACCGGTGTACAGCCTGATACTGGGTACACAGACCCTTGTGGTGCTGTCGAGTGATCAGGCAGTCAAGGATCTGCTTGACCGCAGGAGCAGTCTGTACTCGCACCGGCAGGAAATGTACGTTGGTCAGAAGTTGGCCAGTGGTGATCTTCGACTGCTTATGATGGTACGTTGCTATATTCTTACCACATGCCTGTCCTCGTCCTTTGCGAAGAGTGGCGCTAACATAGAACCTGGGTGTTTAGGGTTATGGTCCAACTTGGAGATCGGTAAGTTATATGGGAGGCATCCGCTACCTCGATGTGCGGTTACTTACAAGTGGAAACTAGTTCCGCAAAATGGTACATGGGCTTTTGAATTCCCAAGTGTCAAAGGAGTATGTGCCGTACCAGGTTCTGGAGAACAAGCAAATGCTTCATGACATGGTTGTCCAACCAGAACAGTTCCTAGGCAACATTCGACGGTATTCCAATTCTCTCACAACGACCATGGTGTTTGGCTGGCGGACACCCATGAACAATGACAAAAAGTTGATGCAGCTGTTTGAAGGCTTCTCCGAATTCGCAGACCTCAACCAGACTGGTGTTGCTGCTCTCCTCGACTCCTTCCCAATGCTGCGGAAACTTCCAGAGTTCTTTCTGCCCTTGCAGCAGAAAGCTAGGGACCTACACCAGAAAGAGAAGGCTCTCTATTTGAGCCATTGGCTCAAGGCCAAGGAGGAATTTGCGAACAGTACCATCAAGCCATGCTTCTGCATAGGCCTGGCAGAAGCACAGAAGAAACATGGCTTTTCCGACCAGCAAGCCGCCTACATCTCGGGTACGTTGCTTGAGGCTGGATCTGATACCACGTCCAACACGCTCTACGCCTGGGTGCTGGCGATGCTTTTGTACCCCGATGTCCAGAAGGCGGCCCAGCAAGAGATAGATGATGTTGTTGGTGATGACCGCCTGCCGTCTATTGATGACCAGGACCGCCTTCAATATGTGCGCATGTGCATGAAGGAGACGCTCCGCTGGATGCCAACAACCATCCTTGGTGCCGTTCCTCACGCTGTGACGCAGGATGACACTTATAACGGCTTCTTGATTCCCAAGGGTGCTGGCGTTCTCAACAATGTATGGTCCATCCACATGGATGAGGATCGTCATCCAGAACCCCGTCGATTCAACCCCGAACGATATCGATCTGACACCCTCAGCCTGGGCGACTCAGCCTCTAGCGGCGACCCCACCAAGCGCGATCAGTTCACCTTCGGTGCCGGCCGACGCATATGCCCTGGTATTCATGTTGCCGAGCGCAGCTTGTTCCTCGGCATCTCGCGCATGCTTTGGGCCTTCAACATCGAACCAGCTCTGGATGAGGCCGGTGAGCCCATCCTACCTGACCCGGATAAGCTGACCCAGGGATTCGTGTGCATGCCTGAGGAGTTCCCTGCCAAAATTACACCGCGATCCGAGGCGAAGAAAGCAAAGGTCATGCAGGATTGGGAAGATGCTCGAAGTCAGTTCCTTGACCCTGCGACGATGCAGTGGCTGGAAACGCCATTAGAGAAGCTTCCCGTTAGTACGAGAAATTGATATATATTGCATGTATAGTTAGTTTTGTCAGATCGTCGCAATACTATCACTCCTTCTCTTGGAATCTCTTCTCAGGGCCGCACTCACAAAGAAGCTGTAATAATACGATCAAGGACCAAGTTGATGTTGTAATAACTCAGAATAATGTGATGACTGAAATATCAAGAAGAAGCCGTCGCAGTCAGAGGGTTCCGGGGATACAACTTGTGTATTTAGTAAAACGCCATGGAGAAGAGGGGATTGTCGGCTGGTATTTGAATTGGAGGCTCTTTTTTCCAGTTGAGGAACATATCTCTGCGATAAGAAGACAAATGTCTCTACCTAAGGTCTAGCGTACACTTGCTTATAGTTCGATAGGTTTTTCATTCCACAGAATCACTGCCTTGATGGCCAGTCCACCAACTACATCAGCAATGGCTTTCTCATAATCATGAATGCTGTAATATGTGATCAGCCTTTCAAGAGGTAAGAGTCCCTAAGAGTGCAAATCGATCAGGTAAGGGATGAACTGTATCCTATCCGTTAGACCACCATCGTTACACAGATGAGCACAGGGGCTTTAACGCCATGTTTAGACTTACCTTAGATGGATTGCTATCCCCTTCAGAACAACCCACGTATTCCTTACCATAAGTCAGGTGGCTCATAATGTCTATCTTGGCCTGAGAGTTGCTGCCTGGCGCACCGACGGTCGCCGCCCTCCCTTTCGTTCCCAGGGCCGCCACCATCTTCTCAACGACGGCCGGGACGCCGGTACAGTCAACGGCATAGTCGACACCAACTGGAGGGCAGATTTCTTGAATCTTGTCGACGACGCGCTGGTCTGAGCCAAGAATGCTGTGAGTGGCGCCGAGCTGCGTGGCGAGCTCTAGTCGACCAGGATGTAGATCAATGGCGATGATAGTCTTGGCCTGGCATAACTTAGCTGCCATTACTGCCGCCATGCCAACAGCGCCCACGCCAAAAACAGCTACCGAGCTGCCAGATTTGACCCGGAGAGTGTTCAGGACTGCACCCACGCCCGTCTGAATGCCGCAGCCCAGTGGAGCAAAAAGATCCAGGGGAGTCTCGGGCGCAACCCTGACTAGGCAAGACTGGTGTACCACCGTGTGCCTGGCAAAGGAGCTCTGCCCAAAAAAGGAGCTGAAAAGGTTTTTTTTCTGACCAGCTGCGGTTGAAAACATTGCCGATGACCCGTCAGGACGCTTGCCACCAAAGTTTCGGTTGTTGAAGTTACAACAGTATGCCGGCTGGCCTGATACACACCATGGGCATGACTCGCAGTGGGAAAAGGACATCAGCACCTTGTCTCCTTTCACGACCGAGGTGATAGCGGAGCCAACGTCAAGAACTACACCGGCACCTATTCCCAGAAGTGAGTTGTTAACAAGCCTGCGTCGTGGACCATGTATGTGGGTGAGGTCATTGCCTACCTTCATGGCCGAGTACAGCGTTCGGGCCGCATGGTAGCTTGTCGTTGGCACACGAGATGTCAGTGTGACACACGCCAAACGCATGGACTTGGACGAGAGCTTCATCAGACTGAAGCGCATCTAGCGATATCTCCTGAAGTTCGAATTGGCCGTTGAGTTCTGGCACGACAAGGGCGGTAGTGGTTCGAGACATAGCGGACGGCTGACGGTGTGAATATGCGATTGAATTGTCTGAGTAATTGGTAAATCCAGAACAACCCCTTTCAGTAGCCGGCAGTCCTGTGGTATATGATCTCTCGCCAACGCAGCCCATTATTACTAATACTGGCGATTTGCCGAGTCTTAGTCCCGGTCGGAGCGCCATGTGGGTAATACTTGCGGCCATCTAGTAAAAAAACATTCGCGGGGTTAGGGTTACCCACGCGCTAAATTAGTCCGTCGAGTACTTCCCGCTTCGAAGCATATTATTAGAGAGTAACCACTAGGCTAAAAAGCATAGCGCGCTACTTTAGTTAGTAATACTTCTCTTATGGCCTACTATGCTATTAATTTAATATGCCTCTTTAGCATAAGGGTATTATTATTATACTAACGTCTCTTTCTCTTATTATAAAGTCTTAACTTAATATTATTAATAAGTTAGGCTTATTCTTAAATATATATATATTACTTATATTATTATTCTTAAGGGATTTCTTTTTTTCCTTTTTAGGCTATAATGTAGCCTTCTTAATAAGGCCTAATATATAAATAATTTAGAGATTATTTAGCTTAATAGTAAAGGTATATAATTACTCTTAGAGCTATTATATAAGGCTTAATTTAATATACCTCTTTAATATAAAGGTATTATTTTAATATTATTAATATTATATTAAAATAAATTTCTTTATTAAAATAACTTTTAATTAAAGCTTAGGTATCTTTATATATTTTCTTAGGTTTTTATATTATTTAAATATAAATAAAATTATTTTTATTTTTTTATATATATAATAATTTTTTTATTTTAATTCTTATTAAAAGCTTAAAATATTTAAGCTTAAATAATTTTAATATTATAAGTAACGTACATGATAAGCAAGTGCACCGGACAAGTGAGTGCACCAGCATACTGTATAACCTAAAATCACAAAATCCTAAGTCTCTAAAAATAGCTATAAAATAGCTATGAAGTTAAAAAAAGCATTTCTATAAATATAACTCTATATAATATCTAAAAATGATTTTTTAATATTTTTAAAAAATTCGTTTATAAAGAAATAGCTATATATACAGTGCGAATATGAGTTTTTCTAAACTAGCTTACTAAGGGATTTTTAAAAAACTTATAAAAAATAATAAATACTTTTCTCATTTTATATAATCAAAATCTAAAATTATAGCTTTTTAAGGTTTTTCCTTAATTTTAGAGAATTTTTTAAAGAGATTAAAAATTAAGGTGTAAATCCTAAGAACTTTCAAAGTGGTGCACTCACTTGTCCGGTGCACTCGCTTATCATGTACGTTATTAATATTTAATTTAATATAATATTTTATTTTATATTTCTTATTTAAATATTAATATTTTTTTTATTATATTCTTTCTTATAATATATATTATTAAGTTGATATATTTTTTTATAATTTTAATTATTTACTTTTAGACTTTATTTTACTTAAAATAGGGATTAAAATATCTTAATTAATATCTTAATAAATTAAATAATAAAGGCTCTATGCCTAAAGCCTAAGGTCTTAATAGGCTTAAATTAATAAGGGTTATCTATATAATTACTAATAGCTTTAATAACGCGCTAAAACTAGCTCTATTTATAATAAATATATTATATCTTAATTAATTAAAAAGGTTAAAATCTAACCCCTTTATATAATAGCTCTCCCCTCTAATATTAATCTTTTAATTATTTTTATAATTCTTAATTACTTAAAAAAGCTAAAATCTTAAAAGATTATACTTTTTTTATTTTTATTAAAAGAGGTTTAATTATAGTTAATAATAATTAATTAAATAATTAATTTATAACTAGCTTATTAATTAATAATATATTAATAATAAAATTATAATAGTTTTTATAAAGACTTTTAATTAAATAATTAAAGTAATATAATTAATACCTATTAGTATTGTGACGATCGTGTGTGTTCCCAAGGGATAAACCGGTCGTGCTGGGTTTATGTTGGCAGTGGAGAATGTTGCATTATCTTGAACGGGGTGTAAGTCACGTCTGGTAATGTGCTCAAAGGTATTGAGTGTAACCAAGTTGTATTGATAGCTGAGGTAGCTACTACATAAGAAAGTGTACTAAGGGTGTTCTATATACTTGAAGTGCTCACCGGTGGGAAACCCACGGTGCTTACTTGCTCACCTGGCTGGGGTTGTCGACAGTGAGCGTCGCATAGGAGCGCTCACTTATACCATAGTGGGCCCTGCTCACTTTTGCAGTGGACTGGTCACGTGGCGGGGTTCTGCCGTATTAGACCGCCTGGTCTGTTACTTGGCCGTGATAAGTATAACTTTTAATATAATTAAAATAACCTTACTAAGGTAGTTTATAAGCTTTATAAAGGTACTAAAAGTACTTATAATAAGTTATAAAAAATAATATTAAATAAAGCCTTTTAAAGTATTAAGTTAAGTATAAAGCTTAGCTAATTAATATAAGTTAAACTTATAATCTTTAATTATAATATATTTTTTTTCTTAGCTTTTTTTTATTTAATTATAATATTAATAAAAGGTTTAATTTTATTAAAAAACAGCTAAAAAAAAAAAATCTTATTAATAAAGATATTATATATATTAAGGACTTATAAGATAATAACTAATATAAAATATAGCTTATAACCCTTATTATTAGTATTAATACCTTTTATAATATTAAATAAGAAAATTAAAGAAGTCTTATTATAGCTAAATAAGATCTAGCTATATAGCTATAAGTATAATTATATTAAGAAATAATTATTATTAAAATTACTATTAAAATTACTATTATTTACATATTTATATAAGCTAAGATATATATATTATATATTTAACTAAATAAGTTTAATTAATTAAATTTATAAACTTTTATTTACTACTAAGTTTTAGTCTAGCGCTAAGCCCTAGCGCTAATACTTTTTAAGTTTAAACTCTAATGCTAACTCTAAGAACTAATCCCTCTAAAACTTATAATATTAATAACCTTTATTTCTTAATATTATACCTATAGCTATATAGCTAGATCTTAGCTAGCTAACTTCTTTAATCTTTTTATTTAATATTATAAAAGGTATTAATATTAATAATAAGAGTTATAAGCTATACCTTATATAGCTATATATTATTTTATTTCTTAAGCTATTAAGAAAACTAATTTCTTTCTAGGTAAAATACTTATATTTCTTTAGCTTTTTTTTAAAGGCCTTTAATAAAAAAAGTATTTTTTTAATAACATTAAATTAAATATTTATATTATAACTAGGTAAAAAAAGGCTAAATAAAATAAAAAAAAAGTTATAGCTAAAGATTATAAGTTTAATTTAAACCTTTTATTTAGTAAGCTATATATTTACTATAATGCTCTAAATAACTCTATATAATATTATCTCTTATAGCTTATTATAAGTGCTTTTTATACCTTTATAAAGCTTATAGACCTCTTTAATAAGGTTATCTTAGTTATATAAAAAGATATACTAATAGGTATTAGCTATATTACTTTAATTTATTAATTAAAGGTCTTTATAAAAAGCTATTATAATCTTATTAATATATTATTAATTAATTAGCTAGTTATAAATTAATTAATTAGTTAATTATAGTTATTCTTAATTATAATTAAATCTCTTCTTATAAGAATAATAAAAATATAATCTTTTAAGATTTTAACCTTTTAAGTAATTAAGAATTATAAGAATAATTAGAAGGTTAATATTAGAGGGGAGTTATTATATAAAGGGGACTTTAATTATTTTAGTTAATTAAGATATAAGCTATTTATTATAAATAAAGCTAGTTTTAATATATTATTAAAGCTATTAATAATTATATAAATAAACCTTATTAATTTAAGCTTATTAAGACCTTAGGCTTTAGGTATAAAGCCTTTATTATGAAAATTACTAAGATATTAATTAAGATATTTTAATCCCTATTTTAAGTAGTATAGAGTTATAGAATAATATTAAGAAATAAAAGTTATTAGTATTATAGGTTTACTTAAAGGGATTAATTCTTAGAGTTAGTATTAGAGTTTAAACCTAAAAAGTATTAGCGCTAGACTTAGTAGTAAATAGAGGTCTATAGGTTTAATTAATTAAACCTATTTAGTTAAATATATAATATATATATCTTAGCTTATATAAATATAATTCTAATAATAATTTTAATAATAATTTATATTATTATTTATTAATCTTAATAGCTATAATAATATAATTATTAAGCTTATTAAGCTTATTAGCCTTATAGAGTTTATTTTTAACTTTAGGCTTTAACTTTTTATAAAAGATTTTTATAAGAGATTTATTTTTTTACTTTTATCTTAGAAGTAAGTTACTTAAACTAAGCTATATAGGCGATATATAACTTATTTTAACTAAGCTTAAATAATTATATAATAACCTATTATTCTTTATTAATAAGTCTAAATATATCTATAATTATAATTTTAAAGTTTTCTTAAGTTAGGAAAATATTAATAATATCTTAGTTTTAATTAATTTCTTTATTTAATAAAAAGTCTCTTATAATAGGTTTTATTTATATTATAATAATACCTTCTAAGAATTATCTTATATATAAGGCCTATACTTTATTACTAAATAACTTATTTAAAAAAAATATAAAATACCTCTTATAATAAATAAAAAATAATATCTCTAATATCCCTATTAAAAGGTATTAATTTAAGGGGTTTAATAGCTTTGCTAATATCTCTTATAGGCATAGCTAATAAGAGTATTACTTATTGCAATAGCTATTAATTAATTTAGGCTTAGAGTTAATTTATAAGAGCTTATAGCTATTAAGCCTTAATAGCTATCTTAGTAATACTTAGCTATATATTATAAGCTAGGAATTAATTAATAAAAGTATTATTTAATATATTAGTAATAATATAATATTATTTAAGGTAATATAAATAATTATTTAAATATAAGTTATTAATATATAATAATTATATAAGTCTTAAGGGGAATTAATTAATTATATTAATATATATTAATAAAAGGGATATTAATATTGCCTTAAATAAGGTATAAGTTATATTTAGTAATATACTTAAAGGTATTAAATATAATTAAGTTATATTAATAGCTAAAGTAATTAATATATAAAAAAGTACTAAATAAGTAGGTTTTATATACTTAGGCTATAATACTTAATTACTTATCTTATTATATTAATTAAGGTAATTATATAAGTAATTATAGTAATTAAAGAGGTAATTATTTTAATTATTCCTAGTGCATAAGTAATTATATCCTAGTTAGTAGGAATTTATAGGGCTTCTTTTAAATATATAATATATGCTTTATTAAGTTATAATAGTAGCTATCTCGGCGGTACTTAGCGGTATATTATAAGCTAGGGGTTAATTAAGAAAAGTATTACTTAATATATTAATAATAATATAATATTACTTAATATAATATAAGTAATCCTTTAAATAAGAGCTATTAATATATAATAATTATATAGGCCCTAAGAGGGAATAAATTAATTATTTTAATTTATATTTATAGAGGGGATATTAATATTATCTTAAGTAAGGTATAAATTATATCTAATAATATACTTAAAGGTATTAAGTATAACTAAGTTATATTAATAGCTAAGGTAACTAATATATAAAAAAGTATAATAAATATATTTTATATACTAGGTAGGTCGCTAAGGCCTAAATAAGTATATTATAATTATTTAATACTTTTATAGTAAGTTATATACACTAGCTTATATATATAAGAATAAGTAACTTATTACTATTACGAATTAATAAGTATTATAGGGCTATATAAGGCATATAATTAGGACTTTATTAGGCTATAATAAATTATTTTTTAAATAATTTTAAGAAATTAAAAAACAGTAATATAAATAAAATATAATTAAAATTATAATAATAATTATTATTATATATCTTATTTTTATAGCTTTAATTATCTTAAAACTTATTTTTTTAAAAATTATTAATTAATTAAAAAAAAACTATTAATTACCCTATTGTCTATTACTATAAAACAATTCTCTTATAAAAAAACACTATTAGTAGCTTAACTAATGGTTTTTATAAGTAATAGGGTCTATTTCTAATAAAACGTCCGCTTATAAGGTAGAGCTATGTACCTTAAAGTACACACCCTAGACTAAATAAAGAGCTTGTTATTTTAAAGAGGAAGCTGTGAGTGTTTAATACTATAGTAGGTTATCTAGCTCGCTTGTCTATCTAGGTAACTTATTACATACATTAAAGTAATAAATACTAGATCTTTAAAGAAAGTAAAATCCCTATCCTTTAAGCCCCTTACTTTAAAAGTGGCTTGAAAATCTCAATAATATCCTCATTAGTCTTACCCTCAATCCCGAGGAGCTTATTATCTGTCTTATCAAACTTGGCCTTACTCTTCGGGTCGAAAATAGCGCGGAAGAGGTAAGGAGCAAAGGTCTCCATATCGTACAGGCCCTTGGCCAGTCTCACGTCGGACTTGGCAGTAAGATCATCTAGCTTGACGGGAATGGGAGCCCATGGCCGCTCAGGAGCAACTTGCTTCGCAAGAGCAAGCAGCCTGTTCTGGGTTGTGATGATATTGTGGATGAAGACCGCGCGGTTCTTAGTCTCCTCAGGATGGGTCAAAATACCGATGAGGGCATCTGCAACAGTGCCGAGAGTGGTGGCGCTAAACTCATTGTCACCGCCATCAAGGATAATAGGCTTCGACTGGGAAGTATCAAGGATAAAGTTATTCTGTAGGCCCCAGTCGAGAAAGGCAGCATTATAAACAAAGGTATAGGTCAGCGGAGTCGTCTTGGACTTCTCCTTGATAATATCTTGGACCTTGACCTTTTGGACAAAGACGGGGAGCGCACGGACACTGGGCTCGTCGAGGTTTGATCCAAATTCGGAGGGGATGAGACGCTTTACACCTGCAGCGACGGCAGCGTCAATCAAGGCTGACTGGGCGTCGATTGCCAAGGAGGAGAGAGTAGAGATGATAGCATCCTGGCCCTGGAAGGCGGCGACGAGGGAATCAAAGGATGAATAGTCGACTTCGACGACCTCTGTGCCGGCGGGGAAGGAAGACTCGGAGCCGGCACGCTTGAGGACGCGTATATTGAACTGGCCGGCTTCGGTGAACTTCTTGAAGACGATGGAGCCGAGGGCACCGGAGGCGCCGGCAATGGCAACGTTCTTAATAGTGGCGGGCATGTTTTTGGCAGGTGAAGGTCTCAAAGAGTAAGCAGCGAAGTAAATAAGAGCGTTAGCTTGATGGATAGATGGAACGTTCACGGCAACAGGCGGTCAACCATGGTCCTATATAGGCTTGTGGGATGCCGAAGTGGGATACCTCATGGTGATTTTGCTTTGTCACCCTTTCAATTCCTATTGCATCCCACCCCCACCGGATCCCACTCGATAGTTATTCCCATCGCTACTTATGGGGGACTTGAAAACGTTGGCTACATGTTGAGCCTAGTCGAGTCACGAGAACACAGCGTCGGTGCTGATGAGAACTTTTCAAGGCCGAAAACAACCCCTGAGAGCATAATCTATAAATCAAGAGAAACAAACAGCTTGATGTTATTACTACTATATATGCTATATGAAAAACTGGGCTTCTAAGTCTTAGTTGCCCCGAGATGCACATGTTCAAGTTGAACAAGCTCGATAGCACTGCCAGAACTTCGGGCACCATCCAGCGTGCCTGTGTAATGGCTGCTGTTTCCATTTATGTTGGCCAGCTGTCGTAGACTATCCAACCCGAGGCCTCGCAAACTCTTTGACGTAGCGTGGCGGCTGCTAGTGCAGTTGTTTTCGTGGCTAGATCCCAGGATCTTTGGGAACCATCGACTGAGTAATAGCCGTGCTTGCGGAAGGCAAGCACACACTCCACTCATGTCAGCTTCAATCACTGACCACAGGGCGAGGGAGGTGACATTATCTATAGCCTCTTAGTTAATTCAATGGGTAAGGAATAGCTGAGCAAGTTGTCACACACATGTCATGTTGGTTGAGTATTGATATCGAGCAATCGCATAAAGACGGATGATACTAATGATTGTGACACTTTATAATTGATTAGCACTCCCATTCACTTGATCCAACCGGGTATACACTCACAAAAGGCCTATGCAGAGCATGAAAATGACAAGAGGTTTCTTTCTCAGTGGTATTGGCAGCGGCCATAGTTGAAAGACGGGCATGGTCAACATGAGAATATCGGTGATGATAGCAATAACCGACGTCGACCAAATCAATGCGCTCGTGGAGAGACACGAACCAGACTCCATGCCTGTCCATCCACGCCAGACAAAACTCACAGGCTTGCACTGTAGCATAAAGATGATGCTAGACACGACGCCCCAGACGACCGTGAATACAATGCAAGAGATGACCAGGCGACGAAACGTTGTGCTCGGGAAGATGCGTAGGAAGCCTAGTTGGATAGAGATCTTGGTGGTTGCCATAGCGATGGTGTAAACCCACCCACCGTTCCCGGTCTGTCTGCTTGGGTTCCCCCACATTCTGTAACTCAGGTCAACAGACACCTCCACCTTTTCCGCCCACCCACTTCCGAACATGCTCTCCTGGCGTCCCTTCTGTCTCAACAGCCAAGTCCGGGAATCTCGGCCTTAGCTGGACGAGCTGCGAAGAGGTGGGTCTGGCGAATCCATCCAGAAGACCCTATCGTCGTATCTCACTCATGAGGCTCCTTTCCCACTTCTCTCCCTCCTTACCTCGTTCCGCTTGCATGGATCATATCACTCGCGCGCGGCAATTTGGCCCAATTAGGCCACAGGGAGCAGTCGCCAAAGTAGATAGATGGACAAGCAACAAGCGAGTTCTGCAGTGGCCGTATCAATTCCTATAGCTACGCTGGTGAACACTCTTCCCTTTCCTCGAACGATTAGAAACTCGACCTTGCCAGCGGTGTAGTCTGAGATTTTGCTGCAGATTTGGTAGCTGGAATGGCCGAGGGAGGCACTGGGGGGCTCAAGTATTGAACAAGAAGTGACCTGCTGGGTACCGCGTTATCCAGTATCGATATCTAATCTGTACCCAGCATCTATCTCCAGACCCCACCTCGGTAGGACGAAAACAGGTCTCAAAAAGGGTGACCAACCTGAAAGACATTTTGGCGCATGGCTGCCAAGCGAATAATTGAGGAACAGTGGCAAGATACAATGTGTTTGTTATTATAGTTGAAGCCCGGCCCTTGATGGGTTAACTGAGCCAGAAGACCGTGGCAAGATACCTATCATCTCGTGCCCAGCGCGTCGATTTCACCGCTACCCAGCAAAAATACCTTAGCTAAACCAGTTCTTGCTCTGTTCTTCAGACGAGAATATCTCTGTTTGCATCACCCTCCATTGTGATCCGAGCTTTACGCACCGAGGGTCTTCATAGCGCTCAAGTATACCAACCTCCCCCTTCAGCTGGAACGCCTTGGAGTCGTTGTAAATGCTGGTAGAGCTACTTGAATATATGCACAAGCTCTGGAGCTTCCCCAGAACACTAAACTACCGCCATTCGTTGGTAGCTTGTGCCTTCTCATCAATCCCCTCTCGCTCATCCTCCTGAATCTTCTTTGTTTTACTCAGAAAGAGGAAGACTTGAATCACGAGGTTCATGATTTGGTCACTGCAGCGTAGTCACCCAGCAACCGGATTTAAACCATCAATCTCTTTTGCAATATCGTCAAGCATAGTGTGGTTAGTGTCGTGGTTATCCATCGTAAAGTAGCCAACCTTTCCTCTGAGGTCGTACTCTTCGACAACCTCCAGGAAAGCCTTGGCTTGCAATTTCACATTGTGGCTTCCTTTGAACTCGCGCAGTGACAATAACGCTTGAGTCGTCTCCCGCAAGTTCGTCTCGACCCTGTCAGCCTTCTCTCCCGATGAGGGAACCAAGGCAAAGATGAAAAAGCTTGGCAGTGACAAGGTGTTCCTTCATTATAAGACCGACGGTCATTTCTGCAGCATCTCGCGACTCCCAGACTCAGCTAGCAACAGCAAAGAATAACCCAATATTCTCCTTTCCGCATGAATTGGCGTCTTAACGAAACTGACAGCTCGGTACCACCTGATCTCATTGTCTTCCATTGTTCAGCCTAAGCTGGTTTCTATCACAGTCGTCGTCGAGAAGAAGTCAGTTCCTGGCCAGGATGAGCCATTCTACAGGGTGGTCACCAACTACCTAGCTGCTCTTAAGAAGAACTAGAATGGTGATCCTCCGTAGAAGGGGGAATTATCGGTCGAACGTACCAGATAACCGGCCACAGGAATAAGTACAATGGAGTCCAGACACTTATCCACTTGTGACAGTACAATTTCAGGCTTCCCTCAGACCATTCGGAGCTAGTCATCCTGATTGGACTCGGATCTGGAGTTGCGCCTTTTTGTGGTTTCTTGCAAGACATGGCAAAGCAAGCCGAGATTGGAGAAGAAGCAGGCAAGACACCTCTGCTCCTTAGATGCAGGCGACCCACCGACGGCCTTATTACTCAGTCAGACTTTGAGGCAACACATGCTAATTGATTGCTCTAACATCCTAGATGACTATCTGAAGATAGGCTGACCGTTCTGTATTAATAATACAGTCTTATACCAGGAGCGTGGTTGATAATTTTGAACTCATAACGGCCTTTTCCCGCCAAACTCCAAAGAACTTCTACAAGCAGAACCGCCTTAGGCAGCGAGCAGTCGAGTCGAGGTCAACGCCCTCCTTCAGAAAAGGTCCAAGTTTAGGTCTGTGGCGACGCCGACAACATGGCTAGGCAAGTACACAAAGCCTTGGCAGAGAAGTTGAGGAGTAGCAGGGCGTACCGGCGGAGGAGGTCGAGGAAGCCGACAGAGACATGAGGGTGGCGAATCTTCATCAGCTATGTTTTGGCTTTTGAAAAGGGCGCTCAAGCCGAGGGTTCGAGTGATGCTCCCACCACAGATTCATTCGGCCCATCTGCACGAGCAAGACGAACCAGAGAAGCTAACAATTCATGCAGGAGGATGTGTGGTCGTGAGCACACGGCCTTTAGTCCTCAGATTATTGGGGCCGGCACCTTGTCGCTCGGTGATATAGGGGCAGAAGCTGCTTATTACATGGATGGGAAGCAATATGGAAATTGTTAGAACAATATATTCAATTCAAACTCTTAACCCTCTGGGTAAGAACACCCCAAGAGTATTGAGATCTAAATCTGGTCCTTGGAGGGACGATCCGGTGAGGAACCAGCACGTGGCCGACAGTAGAGAAGGGTCAGCGTTCACAAGCGGCTGTGCGGGACTCCAATTCTTAATATTACTATTTTAAACGTAGTGGAACTATGTTAGTTAAGGTGAGAGCAGCAAGGGAGTTGGGCAAGGTAGGTATGGGTAGTGTTTGGGTGCAATCGAGCAAACTGGAGGCTGGATGAACATTGCAGAAGGTAAGGCCTGAGAGCAAAAAAAGAAATGACAGTCGAAATACGCTCGTTTGATGGCAGTCCTGCTCTTCTGGCTTCGCTTGTCAAACAGTCATGTTCTCTACGTCTGGCATCTAGGTCCCAGACAGGCTCCCCCATCATCCAATGCCATGGTCTACAGGCAGAACTAGCAACAGATATTTCATGACACGGCGCGTGCTCGCGAAGATGACATCTGCATTTCGTCACAGCCATTCTGATGCCTAGGGTGACCTCAATTTCGTCAACTTCAGGCTCATCGTCTTAGCGATTTAACAGGCGATTGTAGCCCCATCCTCCGTGATTGACTTCATGTAGTTGAGGTCATTTTCAACGTCTCTTATGATCGCAAATGGCCTCTGAGAAATGTTCAAAATAATTTCTGTTGTTCCTTCGATCCGTGGCTGTGTGAAGATATCAACCTAATTCTCATCCATTGATTCGTCCAAATGTCGATCTCGGGGATAGAGTCAACCAAGCTCTTGGGGCTTGTTGTATATAACAGGGAACGCCTTTACTTGTCAAATTGAAGCCATTCCAATTAGAAAGGTTACTGAGCCTCCAATGTGATAACTTGGCGACGATAGCGCAGTCCAATGCGGCCTCGGCAAGCCCGATTTTGGCACTGGTAGGGCAAATGAAGTTGGTGAACTGATGACGGATAGGGGTGAGGTCTTTCTTGGCTTTTCTCGGCGTAACTGAATGGATTAGCTTAGGGAACATCGGCAACTCGATAACCTTAGCTGCTTGCCGTAGCTATCTATTCGCTCAGTTATCCCATCAAGGGCTGGGCTTCGACTATAACAAAGAACACAATACTATCATATCACTTCCTTATCTAGATAACCTCGAGTTTTGCAATGATAACGTGAAGGAGATGTCGCGTTGAGATCAGAAATATGAAGATATCCCAAGTATCAGTTGTAAAAATATACTTATGATAATAATAAAGTGACTTTCCTTTGTACTATGAAATAGCTATGATAGAAGTCGCCTTTTCCCTTAATTAAGCGCCACTTTGCTTACTCAACGCCCCCCGCCGTGCTTGGTATTCAAAGTGCAACAGAAACCAAGCACGGGGAACCGGGCCAGTCTCCAGGCCCCCTCAAGTAGGTCAATCTTATCAGCCACATTAGCCTACAACTCGTCGCGATCACGGCCAGGCTCCGTGTTTCTCTCTAGCGGAAGCTGCCAAGCGTTCAAGGTTTCGCTCTTCCGCAAAGTCAAATCCTCGTGGTTATTCTCCTCCCACACCTTGCCGTCGGACCCAAATGTCTCAGCAGTGACCTGGGTCAGGAAAGAGGCATTGCGTGTTGCGCTCGGGAAGTTGTTGATGAGCAAGTCGTAGATTTCCCGTACACAAAGCTGCTTCGGTGCCTCCAAAACCTCCTTTATAAAATACCGAACATATTCCAGCGTAAAGTCAATATCAGTGTCGCCGTCTAGTGGTCCGTTTGGGTCTGCATGTCCTGGGTATGTAATCGAAGGCTTAAGGGCCTTCATGACTGTCGTGATTGTGAGTGACGCCCGTTGCTCGAGTTCGGGGAGGGCACTTACAGAGCAAAGCTTTCTCCCATGCGTGGGCCAGATCCAACGTTGGTACATCGGACATGAGCGGCGGATAAGCCTTGCCGTAAACAAGGTCGCCTGCGATTAGAATTCTTTCCGCGGGCAACCAAAAGGCGGCGTGGTCAACGGCATCCCCTGGAGTCAAGATAGGATCAGCCTGATGTGCCACCCAAAGGGCTGGGGAGACGTACCAATCAAGGGACTGAGCAAGACAAATGGGGACGATTCATCTCCAGGGAGAGTGAAGAAGGTGTGGTTGAACGCTTCTGGGGTTACAGGCTCATCAGGAAAATTCTGTTCAATGGATGAGGGCGTTAGCATGTGGAGGCCCGACCGAGTTCCATTGGGTCGACTCACCCCTTCTCCCACTACCGTCTTCCAAAATCTGACTGAAGCATGGCATCAGCGGTTAGAAACAAGCGGAGTAAGGGGATGTGCAGCGCCGTACCTTTGTCGGCAGTGCTTTCAACAAATGCATGCCTTGTCTGTGGCGTTGAATAGTATTTCGCGGCGGGGAATGCCTCCAGCAGCTGATTGACCGACCAAGTATGATCAGGGTGATGGTGAGTCGTGAAGATAGCCGACAGGGGTTTATCTTGAAGGAGGTCTTTTGCCCACTCAGCCAACCTCTCGCCATCCTTGGTAAACCAAGGCGGATCAAACAAGACACCGGCCTGGGAGCCAATGATGAGAGTTGAAACGGAGCACAGCGTGGGCTCAGAGGACTCGAGATGGTACGACTTGAGTTGACTGGCGCCGACGGGGCTTGACCACCAGGAGTTCAAGGGGACAGCACCGAGGATGGCACTGAACTTCATCTTTGATTTTCTGTCTTGTGTTCCTGGATGAGAAATATGCTGGGACGCCTTCGGGACGCTCATCCCAACGTCGGAGGGAAGCATTTAACCACATGGCCCGTTGCCAAGCCCTTCCGAAGCAGGCAGCCCAGAAGCGGCAATATCCTCGGATAGGAGAGCTCTGCGATGACGTGGGAAGCTGGCCGTGGGCTCGGATCCCCGTGCCGGAGAGGCCGGAGGCCCCCCCAACCCCTAACCTCCCTTTTGGGCAAAAACGCGGGGCAAACGCGGGGGAGCTCGGCGGACTTTGTGGGGAACAGTTCCCCCACATTTCAGGTCTGAGCAGCGTTGGCTGTTGTTAAACCCGGATTCGATTCGACACTAGTGAGGTTGGCAGTAGTGCTAACAACGACATCGTGTGTAACTCCAACAACGGTAGGGCGCCTGCCTTTGCTCCAAACGGTGGCATTGATGGAGCTACCGCACGTCTGACGGAGGTCATTGATGTTTTATAAAACGAGCCACTATCCCACTGCAAGGAAATTACATCTTCTCCTAACGAAGCCGCGCCTCTCAAGCTCTGCGACTACAGCCATGGCAGCCATCTCTTCCCAGCAAAATTGGAGGATGTTCACCTCTACGGTGCTGCAATTTGTCTGTGGGAACTACACTGCGTCCATACTCCTTGGATTGAGCGGAGCACTCACCTTCTACATCGTCTATCAACGCTTCTTTTCCCATCTGGCAAGCGTTCCAGGGCCTTTCTGGGCATCCGTCTCGCGATTCTGGTTGGCTCGCAAGTTTTTTGCCGGCGACTGGGACAAGACTTTACGAAAGTTGCATCAACGTTATGGTACGGGAGCCATCCCAACCGCGTCGGTCGTCCGTCTGCCGACTGGTCGGGTCGATGCTAACACACATGCCCAGGTCCTTTGGTTCGAATAGCGCCGGATGAAGTCTCCGTTGGAGATCCTGAAGCAATCAAGACAATCTACACGTCCAAAGGGAGCTGGCAAAAGGTGCGTCTCATCTTGAGGGCCGCCCCGATTCTGCTAACTGATTTTGGCAGACTGACTTCTACACGAACTTCGCGCCTCATCCTCATCCATGTAAGCAGCACCTGGATCGGCCTTGCACTCTCCATCGGCTTGAACTAATGGAGTGTTCCAGCCCCCAACGGCGATATCTTCACACTGCGGAACGTGAAACAGCACGGACGACGTCGGAGACAGGTTAACGCCTTGTACTCGATGACAAGCGTTGCCCAGGCAGAGCCATGGATTGATACCTGCATCAATCTTCTCTTCGAGGGCCTCGATGTGGCTGTCAAGAACAACGAAACCATTGACTTCGCCGAATACATGCAAATGTAAGTGCCAATGACGTCTCGTAGCATCTGCCCAGGGTCTAATGGACACACCGACTAGGTACACTTTCGATGTTATTGGTGAGCTATTCTATGGCCAGCCGTTTGGTTTCTTGAAAGGACGTTGCGACTTCGACAACTATATCAAGAAGTTGGATACGGTGATCCCATACACGACGACGCTCGGCGCCATGGCCTGGCTAAGGCCTCTTGTTCCCCTACTCCTTCTTCTGTCTCCCGGTTTGGCCACAGGGATGTCGGAACTGAACGAAATCATCCGCGTTTCCAAAATGCACGTCGATAGACGAAAGGCGTCTCCCAACCAGCGAGCCGACATTCTTGGCAAAATGTTTCAAATTGAAGGGAACGGCACGAACCCAGACTTCACAATGGAAGATATATATATGGAGTCATTCACTGCCATGTAAGTTGCCTGGAATTCATTGGGAGGAAGGATATGGCGAGACCGAGGAATGGTGTGGACTGACCGATGCTGTGTTGCAGTGTTGCTGGCAACGACACGACGGCAATCGTACTGCGGACCATCTTCTTCTATCTGGCACGACACCCTGAGTACTACCGCAGGCTTGAAGAAGAAATCGACAAGGCATACGCCGATGGTAGGTTGAACTCTCTAAATCCGGCGGCCGACTAACAAATCATACACAGGTGAACTGAGTGCCATGCCCCGGTACGCCGAGTGTGCAAAGCTTCCGTATCTTACGGCCGTATGCCGCGAATCCATGCGTATCTTTCCCAGCGTAGGATATGGCCTTCCCAGGCACGTACCGAAAGGTGGCTCGGTCGTTTGCAACCATCATTTCAAAGCAGGGGTGAGTCCTCAATTCCCGGGTTGATGCATCAACCCTCTCTCTATTGGCAGCAATGGGCGCTCATGAGAGTTCGTGTGTCTAGGTCCGTCTCGGAATCAACGCCCACGTCATCCACTTCGACAGATCAATTTTTGGCGAGGATGCCGATGAGTTCAAGCCACAGCGATGGTTGGTAGACGAGGCCAAAGTCAACCACATGAATAAGTACATGTTCCAGGTCAGTCGATACAGGGCCGTCACTCAGGGCTCTTCAATATCCTATCTTTGAGGGTTTGACGAGCCGAGAAGGCTAACATGGCTTGTTTCTGATTAGTTCGGCGCCGGGTCCCGAAGCTGTGTTGGTAAGAATGTGAGTTGCTAGAGTTGCAGGCCAGCGGAAGCGGGCGAGCGTGACTAATGTTATCCTCTAGGTGTCCCTGCAGGAGATCTGGAAAGTTGTCACCGCCCTTGTGCGTCGGTACCGGATTCACATTATTGATGCCGACAAGGAGTGGAGGACAGCTGACTACTGGTTCTGCAAACAATTTGACATCTTTGCAACCATTGAGAAGAGGATTCATGAGACTGGGAGGTAGAATATAACTATCTTTGTTATAGCTGCTAGTACTAGGTAGTACACCTTAACTATAACTATCCCTGTATTTAGATTCATTGTGAACCACAACAAGTCTTCTTCTACAAGCGATGAGTTTTTCTCAACCTACCTGAATTTGTTAATAATCTCTGCCAAACGGTATTGGGTTTTGATACCGGCATGTATTAAGGACTGAGTTTTTTGCTGTTGTGGCTGATGGCTTCTTATCATCATTGCAGATAATAGTAATGATCTCTGCCACTAACACCGGTCTGATTACTTCGTCTACCTCCGCCACTGACTCCGGCCTAACTAACCGCTTGCCTCTGTTCTCTACTCTATCTAAATTACTACCCCCTAATAGTAGACCTATGTTCTTTATACTAACTTGGCCTGGCCTGGCCTAGCTTAACTAACTCTAGATTACTATTCTGATAGTAATAGCAATACCTAGAATTAATTTATAAGTTATCTCTTAAGTTGGCAAAGACCTCTGCTCTGTACCTTGACCTACTAATATTGCTCTGATAGACTAGCTTTAGTTATGGTATTAGTATAACTATGCGCGTTCACTGTCTTCCGTTTTCAGCTGCCACCAATCACAACTCAAGCTAGCCCCCGCCATTACTACTAACCGTGATCGCGATCCCAAAGCTGCTATTGCAGGCCGTTGCAAGCCGTTGCAAGCCGTAGCAGGCTGTCTTTGAAGGCAGTTGCAAGCTAGATGTGAAGCTCAGGCATTAAAATCAGATTTGCTGGCCCTTGACAACGGGCTGCCGTTGGCAACTTCTCTAGTTAAGCTAGAAAGTCTGTAAATACTTGCATTACTCTCTTCATTCCAGGTCCATTCTCCTTCGTAGCTAGTTTGAGTATAAAAGTATCTCTACTTATCTTCTCAGGATCAGCAGGCTCATAGTACTTCCGACCTCCGTTGCAGTAAACAGCAACGCCATGTTGGCCTCTGTTAAATGCTTTCCAGGGCGCCTCTCCATTAACAAATGTAATAACATCAACGCCAAACGACTTCGCACTGGCCCTCTGCTCTTCACTCAGGTATTCGTTGTAGTTCTGAAACAAAAAGGCAACATCGAGAATGTGCGAAGCGTGCCCTTTGAACAAGCCATCCCAAGGATTGGGTTCATTGAAAGCGAACACAAACGCGTCGTTGGGGATCTTGGCGGCAAATTCGGTCAGCGGCATGTAAAATGCAGCGTCGCTGATGAACTTGAGGATATTCAAGAGCGATTCGTCGTCGCTGAGCATCTTGGTCGCGGATTCAGAGAGGGAATAGTGTTCGAGAAGCGGTGCCAGCGCATCCGGGTAGTCGGCGAGTGACCTGGTCGCGCTGTTCCGGAACGCCTCTGCTATTCCGTCTTTGCGAACAAGCAGACCCAGGTAAGCCATGATGCTTCCCTACATCCAACTCCTGTCAGCAACTTCGCCACGGGTTGTCTGCTCATCGTTCTCCAATCTTTTGCATTGACTTACATCCAATTTAGAATCCCCAATTAGTAGACCCTCCACCCATTGCGTGCCGGGCAGTGTATCTTTGCCTTGTGAAAGGGTCCTAAAGTCGAATTCTTGAGGGATGATATCTCCGTCAATGACGGGAAGCATGGGAAGGCCCATGGGCAGTAGTGTCCAAAAGTTCTCAGCCGGAATCTCCAGCAAGCGCTGAACCTGTTCAGTTGAAGCTAAGTCTTCTTGGCCAAGACACTTGTATGCCTGCTTCGCAATTTGGTCTGCGGCTTGGAGAGGAAGTTGCCCTAGGAACGGAGGGCATCCGCTGAGACACACCAGACGCTTGGCCAAGGGCTCCTGGGAGAGGAGCAAGTACCCAGCCGACACTAGACCACACCGCAAAGCGCACCGTTAGCAATAGGTTCGACAAAGAGTCCAGTTGACAGGTACTGCCTCACCTCCACCAGCGCTCTGGCCCATGACGGTGATATCCTCAGGATCACCGCCGAAGCCGCCAATGTGCTTCTTGATCCATCGAAGAGCCGCTCGTTGATCTCTCAGGCCATTGTTTGGCTTGTACCCAGCTTTCCGAAGCTCTGGGGAAGTGAGGAAGCCTGGTGCTCCGAGGCGGTAGTTAATGGTGATGCCGATTACCGGTTTGTTTAGGTCCGCGGACAGCGTCACGAACCGGGCAAAATTATATTGCGGCCACCAGCTTCCGCCCAAGGCAAAGCCGCCACCGTGAATAAAAACAAGGACCGGGAGGTCTTTGGGCTTGCTGATACCGTCGGCATGGCTTGGAACCGTGATGTTGAGTGTAAGCCCACTGACGTCGCTGACGCCTGGGAACTCGGGTTTTGGGAGGGGTTTTTGGATGACGCCCAACTCGATATCAACACCGCTCGGTGGGCTAACAACTTGAGGGCTGCATTGTGCAACAATTAAAGGGTAATTAGCTATCCATCAACTGCGTTGATACTGGCGCCGGGAGGCGACGATCTGTCTTTGGAAGAGAGTGGCAACCTACCCATATTTGGTCGCATCGATGCCGCTCCCGTCGTAGTGAATCGGTTCGGGGGATGCAAATCTGTCCTTCAGCTGCGCATACTTGATTCCCAGAAACTGTGTGCACGCCCCGGCCGTGTTGCCGGCAATTCTGCCTATGGAGGGATGGACAAAGGACGGCATGGCTGTCAAGGGCTTCTGAGCGGAGAGGGCAGGGAGAAAACGTTGTGATGGAAGCGAGTTGGCCTGGATTGCCTCGATGGTCTTCTTTCCAGAGTGACCAGATGATGCCCAGATTGGAAAACGAGGCTAATAAACGGTTGAGCGTCAACTTCCTGACCATTCCCGGACCCTGGGGACCGGACCGACACTGTGGGAGGAGATTGTGGGGAGGTCTCGGCTTCCCCACATGACGGGCCTGCTTGGGGAGAGAGAGGGGGCGGGGGTTGAGTCTTAACCTCGCAATAGCTGAGGTCTATGCAGCAAACTAGTCAGGGTTATCCTCGGTGAGTATTTAGACAGCCGTCTCCAAACCAACATTAATCAAGGCTTTACCGACTTGGGTCAAAGCGGTGGGCAAAATATTGAGGCAACGGAGTTAGTGGGGGAGAACTCCAGCCACAGGCAAATGGAAAGGTGTCCCCACAGCAGCCTGCTCCTCGCGCGACGTTGTGGCGTGACGCTCGGTCCGTATGAGTTAAGCCTTTTACAGGACTCATTCAAGTCATTCAATGAAGGTTGGGAAATGCATTCAGGTCGGGGGGATCAGATAACTTACGTCATGTCATCATCTTGACACAATTTACTCAATCGAGTCTCTTGTTCATGTATGTATGAATTCCTTGAATAGATCTTAACTCTTACCCCACTTATCACTGTCTTATCATACGCTCAACCCCTTGTGGAAACTGCTCGTGCATTCACAACAGCGTTGACATGCTGCCCCCCGTTGAGAGCCTGCCCACTGCACCACCATCGACCTCGCCTCCCTTCCCGTCGTCTTCTGCCAGCACGGACTTGACTTTGATTCTCCATTCTATCTCGACATTGGCTCCGTCATGCCTAGCAAAAAGGTCAAGGATGCCAACCGCCGCCGATGCACCCGCGCTTGCAATAATTGCAAACGGCGCAAAGTTCGCTGCACCGGCAACATCCCGTGCCACCCTTGCATACAGGGTGGAATCCACTCTGCCTGCAAATTCTCCATGCGCAAGTTCGTAAACAGATCACTTCTGAGTTTAGAGGACAACCCGGGCGACAGCCAGAGTATGGAAACGAGGCCGGTGATACTCGGCGCGAACCAACCGTCGGAGACGCTTCGCACCCACCCTACCGAGCCAAGCTCTCTCGACTCTCCAGGGTCACCGGGCCTCATAAAACAACCGCCGGGAAAGGATATATTCCCTGGGGATGCTGTCCATGCACCCCTGCTGCGCAAAATCTGCAGCCTCGTCTGCGCTCGTCTGCAGTGTTCCGATTTGGAGCATGACTTGATGAGCGATACGAATGCTGGGCAATGCCACGATACGGGCCACAGCCTGATGGAAGCTGCAACAAACCCACCATTGAAGCCAACTTCCCGGGAGGCCAAATATCTCATCGAATTGTACCGACAAGCGACGGCTCTCGTCTTCGACGTCATTGACCTCGTCGAGCTGGATGAGGGCTTACTCGAGTGGCTCAAGCGCCCGCCCCACGAGACAAATATCGAAAGTGCGGTTTACTACTTGGTTCTAGCTATCGGCGCCCAGTCCTCCCCCGGCGACAGAGACGAGCTAGCCGAGAGATTTTTCAGCTATGGCCAATACCTAACCATTATCTCCGTCATGGAGGGTCCCAGCACCTCTGCGATACGATCGCAGGTCCTTCTCACCATTTATCTCCTGGCTGGCTTGCGTTTCAGTTCTGCCTTTGTGCACCTGGCCTTTGCTATTCGAGGGGCTCGCGCCTTGGGTCTCGGCCAGGGAAAAGCCTCGCTACCTTCTCTACCTTCCAAGCATCGACCCCAAGAACGGCTTTGGAGAACGATACAAATTCTTGACCTTTTCATGAGTGCTTCTCGAGGTTCTTCTCCCTCGACCGTGGAGACTGATAACCCAACTATCACGGGGGATGGCTCTATCTTGAATCAACTCTTGAGCATATTCAAGAAAGTCTTGTCAGAAACGTGCCACGAATGGGGGTTTTCTCCAGAGACACAGATGTCAATGCACGGTACACGCACAGGTTCAACCGCTCAGCAAGTCGGTTTCCTAAAGACGGAGGCTACACAGCTGGATGGGCCAGTCGGCGAGGGACCAGGCCATTTATCCAACATCAGCATTATTCACCTAACAGGAGCATACTACTGGACTGTCATGTCACTGTCCCAGTCATACCTACTAGAAATGGTTTCCTCAATCATTGCACAGTCACCGAATTTGGATAACTCAGCCGGGCACCACCATGTATTCCCCATTTCCACTGATATTATCGGACACGCGTGCTTGAGCTCTGCCATCCGCACCATTGACCTTTGTCAAATATTCCTCTCAAGCGAGCACACACCAAAACGGCTCCCATTCGTTGGCAATTCAGTTTTCATGTCGGCCCTCATCATTTCTCTGGCGTTTTTCGGCGACCTGGACCATTCTTTTCCCCTGGACAAGGGCCTAGACACTGCGCATTCCATTCTCGGACATCTCAGCAAACATGATGCTATGGCGCGACGAAACCTGTCCATTGTAGGACGACTTCGAGAAGCCTGCAATGCACACATCAGCCATCGAGTTCGCCGTCAAATGGAGCACGAAAACCAGCAGACTCATGCAGGCACTCCAACCTACAACCCCCCAGGCAGTCGAGGTCCCGTCAGAGTATCACCGGCTGCTTCTACACCGGATGCGAAACCGCAGCCTCCCGCCAGCAAGACGGCAACAGCCACCACCACGCGGACCAATCCTAGCGACACACGCCTGGTAGTCAGTTCCGGGATTGATGGCATTTACAGCCAAATTGGTAATGGCTCGGTAATGGAGGAATGCACTCTGCTCACGCCCAATACGGACGGCTGTAGCTGCAGCAACGGAACTGACACATCAGAAGAACCGAGTCAATTGCCCAGCGAATGCGAATCCCCAGACAAACTGTCCCGGCGATCTCATGACACGGGCATCCTAAACTGTGAGAGGTTGGAGAGTTATGAAGATTTGGGCATTCCGGGCTCCGAAGGACTCGAGCTTTTAGAGCTGGGGATAATCCTGCCTGATTCACTTTTTCTTTAGTGGATAGGAACATACCTTTTGGTAGTCTGGTTTGGCGTAGTGTATGCAAGGCAGCTAGAAACAGGGTTGAAGATCTTTGCCAGGCGCCTAGATACTTGTAGATACATATGTCACTCGCCAGATAAGGAACGGTGAGCATGTTGAAATGTATACCGGAGGATTACATCAAGAAAAGTAAAACTCGTGTACAAAAACAGCTACTTGTGTAATTGCGGCTATGTGACCTTAGGTGTCATGGTTACTTTAACCGATAGGATAATCAACGCGATCGTAATATAATTAACCTATTGCTCTGTATTGTTTAAAGCTGATAAAGGAGAGTCCTTAAGGCATTAGGCTTTCAAAAGAGCTGCAGAGGAAAATACTTCAGGAATCGCGTTATGTGACAAAAAGGGAAGAAGATAAATAGAGTAGAAACTATATCAACACGACAAGACCTAACAGGAGACAGAAGTAACAACAACTAGCACAAATCCAAGCTGGAATAGCTAGGAGTACATGAGCCAGGCCACATTCTTTGCCCTCGCGTCAGATATCCGTTAGAGTTTATGAGCCCGAGGATATTCGAAGCCCCGGCCTCTGAACCTGGCAGGCCAAATGCCACTCTTTCCAGGCGCCAGGATGCCATTGGGGTCCAACGCATCTTTGATGCTTTCATTGAACCGCATCAAGGAATTATCGTTCCAGCTGTACGTCCCAGCAACTTGGTCCATGAGACACAGGTGCGTTCTGTATTCGCCGTAGCCCTATTTGCAGAATCAAATATGGTCAGCCCATGTCTTCTCTGCAAGAAAAAGAGGTAACGGAACGTCCATCTTGTCGACCCAAGTATCAAGGTGGCTGGCGATGAGGAGAGAGAGAGCCCTTACCAGTTTCGCGGCGTCTTCAACAAGAAGATCAACGCATTTTCTCGCCTTCTGTCGCCGGACTGGATCCGTCTTATCATAGACGATACACACTGAAATAAAGGTTAGCGGGCTACTAGCTCCCGAAGGTTGATGAGCGCACTCACCAATATGATGCAACTCTCGCCAGCCCACCACGAAGGTGCCCAAGTAGTCAAAGCCAAACTCATCAAACCTCTTCTTTACCATGTCGTACTGCTGAACAGCGTCGTGGCCTGTGGCTGGAGAGATTGGGGAAAAGCCAAAATATCCGGGTGTCTTGGAGAGCCAGTTCAGCCATCCGAGCTCGTATGTGTTTGGGATTCCTCGGAGAGTGTCGTGCCTCATGTGCAAGACTGCGTCCTTGGGCACATCTTCTGGGAAATAGTACTTGGCACCGGGGATCTTCATGAAGGCCTCCTTGATCGCCTTCCACTGAATGTCCCTGGCTTCCTTGGGCCCATACAAAGCTCCGTAAAAGTTCCATCTTCCGATGCCGAGGTCCTTGGCGATCTTGTCCAGATCCTCACCTTCGAGAACAGCGTCCGAGTCGGTCCATTCTTTCTTGCTCTTGATGACAGCCGCATCAAGTAGTGTATTGCGAATGGAGGGTGCGTTGTTGATGATGTTGGCCAGTCGAAGTGGCGCCATGGTTTCAACAATTTTAGGCAGATCTTCCTCTCGCTCGAACGTGAAGAGGTACGATTGATAACCCTAGAAGGGGTGTTAACTTGAACCGTACAACACAGAGCAGCGTAGTCCAACTCACCCCAGGATCGGGCATAAGCCATAATCCCATCTTGGTGACGATGCCAAAGTTCGACTGGGTGAACATGCCGTCGTGATACGGACCGAATCCTAAATGAAGCGTATGCGTATTAATCATCAAATGCTCAATCAAACTCCGGCTGATTCCCCAGACAAAAACCTACCATACTGGAACAGCTGCCAAGTATTGGTGCCGGGGAGCGAGCCCATGCCCGTGCGAATCACCTCTCCATTTGGGAGCACAACCTCCATTCCACAGTGAAATGTGAGGTGCTCGCCGTACGGCGTATATCCGACGCCTCGATCAAGTGTGTTTCCAATGATGGATCCGCCGCCTTCAGAAACCGTCAGTCCCTTTCACATCCCAAGCCTGGGGTATCGCTGCTTACTCAGATCAGGAACATCCACCCAGAGATGTTTGAGGTCATTCTGTTGAAGATGTTCGTAGAGGGCACCGAATGTAACACCAGGCTCGACCAATGCGCAGGCATTCTTGCCGTCAACTTCAATAATCTTGTTCATGCGTCCGCCAAGATCAACAACGAGGCTGCCTCGGACACGAGGGGCCGCTCCTCCATATCCTGCCACGGCGCATGCGTTTAGCGTTATATCCCGGTGTTTGAACCCTTCAGCACCTACCTAGGTTTCTGCCCCTCGAGATTGGCCAAAGAGGGACCAGGTATCTATTGGCAAGCTTGACAATCTTGGAAACCTCGTCAACGTTGCCAGGGCGGACGACAGCGCAAGGCACGAAATCCCCCTTGTCGACAACATAGAACATGTCGTGGTCCTTGGGGGCATTCCAATAACTTGTTTCCGAGTCCTTCATCAACCGTTCAGGATGAACGATGTCAACGTTCTCCTGGCCCACCAACTCAACAAGGTCAGTCAAGGCAGAGCGGAGCGATGCAGCTGTCACATCAGGGGGCGTGATTAAGTCGGCCTCCCTGATAGGCCGAAGGGGTATCGATATAGGGTCATCTGAAGCGGGTGGCATCTTGGCTGGCTTCGAATCGTTGGGGGATGGTTATGGCTGGTGGTTGTCTTGGGTTCCTGAATGGCGATTGCTGAAGGTTTCCTGATGAGGAATGCCTGACGGCAACGGCGTTATTATATCTTGATGCGCGTCAACTGGTGACTGGTGTTCGACAGCAGGTGAACTCGAGCTCGGCGATGGACCATCCCGGACGGTCTCGCGTCTGGGCCAACGATCAGACCCTGGCAGAATGTGGGGTAGATCAAAGGCGGAGGGAGGCATGGGCTGACTTGGTTCCCCAGAGACGAACCATCCCCTGTCTGTACCCCGGTTTAGACTAACCCACTCTGTGGGCGAAACGAAACCCTCTTGGAGTGCGGGACGACTCTGGCCTCTCTTGCTCCGCCGGACCTGGATCGCGGTCACACGACGCCGCCGCCAAGAGCCAACAAGCTCAGAGGAGTGCCCGCCCCCAGTGGGGGTTTGGACTGCCCCCACCAATTCGTCCTTGGTTGTGAATCATCAACCCACCGGAAGCTGTCCATCATTCTGGAGCGCTCTTGGTCAGAATTGGTAATGCGTGGGATTGCCGAAAGTCTTCTGGCACCGAGATCCGCCGACATGTACTATTAGGCACGGGTAATATACATACGCGGCCACCCAAATCATGTGTGCACCCGAACTACACGCGCAGAGGCAGAGCGGAAGCAAAGCATCGACGAGGCCATCACTTTTCAACGGACCAAGCAGATCACAAGCAGCCATGTCTACCCAGGCAATCGAAACCCGGCTCTTCATCAATGGGGAGTTCGTGCAGTCTATCAAGGGCAAGAGGTTCCCTGTCACAAACCCCTCGAATGGGGAACATGTGGCAGATGTCTCCGAGGCAGATCAGGATGATGTTGACAAGGCAGTGCAAGCGGCGTCGGCGGCGTTTCCTGCTTGGGAGAACACGGACCGCACGTAGCCCCGAGACCCCTGAGGAGCTCAAGGAGTAAATGGAACTGACTAGTTTCACAGCATTCACACGATCCAAGATACTTCTCAAGCTCGCCGATCTAGTCGAGGCCAACGTTCCCGAGTTTGCAAGATTGGAGGCTCTCAGCATGGGACGACCTGTTGCTACCTACGACGATGCCATCATCGCAACATTCATCATCAGATGTCCGAAAGCACCCTCCGAATTCGTACCCTGCTCCATACACTGACTACTCCCAGATGCTGCCAGCGCCGTCCACCAGATCAGCGGGAAAACAAGCATTCAGTCGCCAGGGACGTTCAGCATGTCCCTCAAACAGCCTTACGGAGTGACGGGAGCTATTATTCCTTGGAAGTGAGTCTCGGTCATCCTATTCCCAGGCTCTTTCTGGCCAACCACGCCGCCTTAACGTTGGCATTGAAGCTGAGCTAAGCCGAGTCAACGGTCTACCTGTCATCATGCTTGCTACCAAAGCCAGCTACTGTTTGGCAGCGGGCAACACGCTGGTCTTGAAGTCTTCCGAAAAGGCGCCCCTCACTTCGTGCCTCTTTGCCAAGCTCACCACCGAGGCGGGCCTGCCCGGTGGTGTTTTCAACCTAGTCCACGGCTTTGGACTCCCTTGTGGAAATGCCATCGCGGCGCGCCCAAACATCCGCAAGATATCCTTCACAGGCAGCCCGGGCACTGGGAAATTGATCGCAAGGGCGGCGGCAGAGTCCAACTTCAAGAATGTCACTCTCGAGCTTGGGTAAGTCTTCCCACACCCCCATTGCTTGCTTTGTGAGCGCAACAGGAGACAGGATTGGCTGATAAGACCGGCTCACCACATCCAGCGGCAAAAATCCGATCGTCGTTTTCGACGACGCTGACCTAGACAAGGCTGCCAAAGCTGCCGTCACGTCTGGGTTCTTCAATGCCGGACAGCTCTGCATGGCCAGTTCTCGGGTTCTCTTGCAAGACACCATAAAGGACCAGTTTATGGAAGCATATTTGGCACACGTTGACGAGCTGGCCAGTAAGCAGGGTGATCCGCTCCACGCCGAAACCCTGCTAGGCCCACAAGCAGACGAGGCGCAATGGTCCAATATCACGTCGATAATCGACAAGGGAAAGAAGGCGGGCCTGAACTTTGTTCGAGGGGCGGATCAACGACCCAGCCCAAGAAACGGATGCTTTATCAACCCTGCTGTGGTTCTTGAACCGAGCCAGGATGAGCCCATCGTGCGCAATGAGGTGTTTGGGTAAGTTGTCGCTTTTCTAATGCCCTAGATGGACCGCGGATTGGCGGTGGTGGTGGTTGGAAGGGGGCCAGATAAGACGAGCGTGTGTGGTATAGTCCACGAGGCTGACGAATCCTACAGTCCTGTCACTGCCGTGAACTCATTCTCCACCGCTGAACAGGCTTTGGAGATGATGAATAACTCCGAGTACGGTCTATACGCATCTGTCTTTACCAAGGACGTTGCGCGCGCCCTTAAATTCTCAAAGAGAGTGGAGAGCGGCGTTGTTGCAATCAACCGCACCTCACCTCTTCTGGCTTTCGATCTTCCCTTTGGTGGATACAAGATGTCTGGCTCAGGCAGGGAATTCGGGTCCGAAGGGCTAGAGACTTGGTTAGAGACAAAGACTGTCATCTTTGATGGCCCAGCGTGATACGATGGCGATGGATAGGGGGCTAGTCTATGTACAGGAGGATTAGTCTCTCTGCCAATAAATGCGTTAGGCTCTGCAACTGATGTAAATAGATGACCAGCTTACTTTGCTTGCATGCATGCCCCCAGCTTTTCATATGGAACAACATGGCTAAAATGCTAAAACCAAGCCCTTTTCATGGCCAAGAATCTGATAAGAGCCATTTCCATCTGTCAAAAAAATGATGGAGAGACTCCGGCACCTCTGGACTTGCGGTTAGGTGTTCAGGCCATCATGCATACATGCCAACTGGTGGGCTGGTAGCGGCAGCCAAGCTAGGAGGGAGCTCTACAAAGACTGCTACTGCTAGGCAGCCGTGGTTATATCGAGCTATGATGTAAAAGCTGTGTGAGGAAAAAAACTGTGTTCTTACCATCGTGAAACAACTTGCCCTGGAAGGAGTAAGAAGCAGTTAGCATAGAGACGAGTGCAGTGGAGGCCTTTGGATGAGCCCGCATTTAGGACTGGAGAAGCAGTATGTTCTGTCTCAAGGTGAGTGCTGAATTCCTGTCTAAGATATCTGACTGCTCTGTTCTGCGCGCCTATTCAGTCGCGATGCACGGTGAGGTGATTACAGGACCGGCCAGTCATCCTCAATCTCTGGCAGCACATCGCCACGATCATTAAATACATTATCCACGACACCGCTGGCGCGGACAATCTTCCTATCTGTCTGGATGCCAATCTTGGCAAGGTCCCTCCACTGCTCCAGATGAGTCATTTTGGTGCCCTTGCACAAATCATGGTTCTCCTGGGTTTTGTTAGCACACCCAGTCTTGAGCTTGGGGATGCCCCGGGACGGGGGAGCTCCTTACTGCATGTCCCTTTGAGAAAGCCGCAGTGGTGAAGATCCTCTTATTTTCGAGATCGAGCGTCTGTGTTACGATGGTTCCGGTTTCTGATAAAGGGGGAAAAAAGCGGCCAATGTTAGTCTCTTCCCCTTCAGCCAACTCGCTGTCGCCGCACTCATCCCAATGGAGGAGCTTGGGGGGCGACTAGGCTACCGCTTACCTTCTAACCACGTGATGTTGAAGACATTTTCACGAACGGCGTGGTAGTAGGCCTGCACGTAGTTGATGCGTCCGGCCAAGGGGCCAGAGACGACTCGGTACACGACGCGATCCTGGGTGAGTCAGTGACCGTGGCAAATTGGCAAGACAATAACCCACCTTGGACCTATAGTACATCTCATAGTGCCAATCAATGGTTTCCGTGTAGTGGATTTGAACGCGTTTGCCCTGTGCCAACGAAACCTCGAATCAGCTCTCCCATCCAAATAATTTCAGGATGGTGGGTGGTGCGAAACAGGCTCGAGAACTCGAGAGTCGCAACTCATCCCGGCTCTGGGAGGAACCAAATACCAGCAAGTTATCGATGCTCATGATTGCGATTGCGGATGACCTTGGTATACAGTGGCGGGGGGCTCAAGGCAGTCGTGGAAGGAAACCTGAAGATCGAACTGGAGCGAACTCCTCTTCATATTATGCCCCCCTGATACTCTCTCTCCTTGGCGCTATTGACAACCCACTGCTCGGGTCGGATGGGGGTGGGGTACATGCATCTGGCCTGGAAGATGGGAAATGTGGGCGGCGTTGTTTCCAGGGCACCTACTGTCGAGAAATTGCCTGTTAATGATTTTCGTCTGGCATTTAAGGACCATCGATAGCTACATTTCCCGTCACTCAAGGCTCGTAAACCATCCTCTCCTCTATACGGTACCATACACATCCGCTGCCAACTTGTGAGCCGTGTGCTGCACCAGCCCTCAGCAATGTGCGCCCAACGGGTCGCCGTCCTCACCAACGTAAGCGACCTAGCCTCCACCTCCATGTCAGTGACGGGTTGGAGGGAGCTTCGTTAACCCCGGCAAAGCAAGGCGAAGACTTTTCCTTTTCGCTCCAGCAACGCCCGATCCCCACCTTAGAAGGAGCCCAGGTCCTGGTGCGCCTTTCGACGTCTGGGCTTTGCGGCACCGACTTTGCACTCGCCGAGGGCAAGTTTGGTCCTACGAGGGACATCCTCGGCCATGAAGGCATAGGGCGCGTCGCCAAGCTTGGGCCGGCAGTGACGCAAGGCGAAGTCCAGGTGGGCCAGCTGGTTGGGGTAGGATGGGTGCGCGATGCCTGCGGATCGTGTCATATGTGCCTGGCTCCTGGGGGCGAGACGAGATGCACGCTCAACTCCCACTCCGGCTGGCAAGTCGACGGAACGCTGGCCGAGTTCGCCGTCGTGCCGTCCAGGTACCTCGTCACCCTTCCAGAAGATGTCCCCCACCGGCTGCTAGCCCCAGTCATGTGCGCCGGCGTCACCGTCTACAGAGCGCTCAAAACAAGCCAGGCAATTGCGGGCGACCTTGTGGCCATCTCGGGAGCAGGAGGCATGCTAGGGACGCTTGGGATCCAGTACGGCCGAGCCATGGGCCTGAGAGTCATCGCCATCGACGGCCGAGATCAGGAGCAACCGTGCATGGCTGCTGGCGCGGAAGCGTACATCGACTTCACAGAGTCGAGCGACCTCGCATCCAGGATGGTTGAGGTGACCGACGGGCGGAAGGTGTCTGCCGTCTTGGTGTGCGCAGGCTCGGTGGCAGCATACGAGAGCGCCACGTGCCTGGTCGCGCCTTTTGGTACGATAGTCTGCGTCGGGATACTCCCCCTCAACAAAAGGTGGGCTTCAGTCCGACCGACCTGATTGACTCTGGATACCAAATCATTGGATCCCTCGTCGGCACAAGGAAAGACATTCAAGAAGCCGCGGATTTTGTCAAGCGAGGGCTCGTGAAGCCCCAGGTTAGGTTGGTTGCCCTCAGTGACTTGGGTGAGGTGCTGGAAGAGGTTCGCCGTGGGGGGGAGGCGAGGAAGGTAGTTGTGGACCTCAAGCCCTAGCCTAGTTGCTGTTTGGTTTGGATTAGTTGGTAGTGCCAAAGTACTGTACGGTAGTGTAGTTTGGAATCGAATCCCGTCTCTGGAGTTTCGTATCGCTTGCCGTCAACTATCTGCCATGGGCCCGACTAGCTAATTCGGAGCCACCGCCCACTCTGGGAGATGGTCTGCTTGAATCATCCGTGCCGTTTACTCGGCGATTGTTGGGCCGTGCAGCTACTTTTCCTGGCATGGAGTGGGTGAATGTCGAGTGATCCATCCGCTTCGTCTTGTCTGTCAGGGCCAACTTTTACCAAAAGATGCAAGCCGTGTCGTCTGACGAGCCTTTCCCTGGAACCCACAAGCTGGTACATCATGGTAGAGGCCGGCACGTGTGGGGATCGGGTGTCTCTTGGCTCGGCCATGCAACTACCGCCCTTTCCGGCTTATGTGGGGGAAGGGTTGGTTTAATGGGATAGCGGAGCGGTCAACCACCGTCGACTTGCAGAACTCGTTGCATTCCAGACTACAGCGCACTTGGTGGTGTCAACCGACAAGGGATTTATTGTGTCTTCATGTTGGATATATACTCTATTCATCGACTCCGCGAACATACCCTCATATCCCCCCAGTTGAAGAAAGGAGCCCTGACACCTGTTTGACTTGAAATCCGTCCTCAAGATGACACCCTCGCTTCCCCTCCCGCGACGTGAAACAGTCCAATCAGTGGTGGACAGCTCGTACATCAAGATCAAGAATGCCTACGTCCCCATGAGAGACGGAGCCGAGCTCTGCGTCGATATTTTCCTACCCCTGTCAGAGATCAAGGCACCATGTCTCCTGTCCATGGGTCCGTATGGGAAGGACATTCACGCTGCAGAATGGGGACTGCCCAAGACAGATCTAGATGCCAAAATGAACCGCAAGATTGTCCCCCTTGGCCCGGATGCTTGCATGGAGCATGCCGATCCCATCATCTGGGTAAGTCGTGTTGCCGGGCCAGCCCGATCTTGTGACGACAGCTAACATCTTCTATCAGACAAAGGAGTTCGGGTATGCATTGATGAGGGCTGATACCCGTGGGATTGGCGGTTCGCCTGGGAGACTGGATCCCTGGGGGCTGGAACGTAGTCAAGAAATCGGTGCCGACGCCGAGGGACAAGGCGAGTCTACCCAGTGTTTCTCCAGAAAGGTGCATTTGGTTAACGTACCCGCAAAGACCTCTACGACCTTATCGAGTGGGCTGGCGTGCAGGATTGGTGTACCGGCCGGGTCGCCATGTCTGGAATCAGCTACCTTGGAATGGTCTGCTGGACGGCAGCAATGCAGAAGCCGCCACACCTAACAGCGATCCTCCCTTGGGAGGCAGCAACACATCTATATGATTTTGCTCGCCAGGGCGGTATCGAAAACAGCAACTTTACGAGGCATTGGTACACCAATGCCGTTCTTGACTACCAACACGGAGTGGCTGAAGGCGTCCCCGAGGAGGTTCTTATCCAGCACCGCGTCGACTGGCCAAAGTCGGTCCAAGAGGCAGAGTTCCGCGGCCAGGACACTTGGAGTGCTCTCGAGGCTTCAAGGAAACTTGCGGACATACAGGTACCTCTGTACTCGGCTGGGAACTGGATGGACACCGAGCTGCATCTTCCGGGCAACGTTGTCGGGTTTCAGAGAGCCAGCTCCAAGGAGAAGTGGCTGGAGATGCACTCAGGCAACCACCTGGGGCCTTACTACGATCCATCAAACATTCAACGACAGCGCCAATTCCTCGACTACTTCATGTTTGACAAGAGGGACAACGGGCTCCTCGACCGACCAAAAGTCGACCTGGTGATCCGGAAGGGATCCGCACTCTTCCGTCGGGGGGAGGCCGAGTTTCCTCCGGCCGACACGCGCTTGGCTATTCTCCACTTCCTTGAGGATGGTGCCCTGAGCAACACCTCCGCCAGCACGACACCGAATACCAGGCTGGCCGAGTATCCGGGCCTCACCGGCCATGTTGTATTCACCTCCAAACCCCTGGCACACGACTTCGAACTCTTGGGCACTGGTCATCTCAACCTCACTATATCAGCCGAAGCCGCAGACATGGACATCTTTGTCGTCTTCTATGACATTGGGCCCGATGGGGAGCGAGTCATTTTTACGGGGAACCATGATGAGCCAACCGACGCTGTTACCCGGGCCTACTTCAGACTATCCCACCGAGGCCCTTCAGATTCCAAATCGGTGGAAGCTGGGTCCCTCTTGGCTCACGCCTCGAAACAGAGCGTTGAGCCCAACCACGCGTATAGCATCCAATTCCCAATGCAGCCGTGCAGCTATATCTGGGAATCAGGACACCGCATCGGGATTGAAGTAGCTGCCCGCGATTCCGACTCTTTGCTCGGCGCGATGCGGCATGAAAAGGGCGACAGGTTAGATGAAGGACGTTTCAATGGTGCCAACAGAATCTTGGCCCCCAGTAATGTTGTTTTGCCCAATGTAGAGAGATCACCGGATCTTCTCCGGCCGGAGTAATTCGTTCTCGACGGAAAGGATTCTGCAACGTATGCAGTGAATTTAAGAAACGGACCTTGCTGATCATGGTGTACATGTCAAAATATTGACTGTCGATGACCCTTTCTGTCTGGATAATCTAGTCCGAAGTACTATCGCACTGCAGTGTCGGTCAGCCCCCATGCGGGCCATCACCAGGAACAGTCACAATGGAGATGGAGGCCACGCAGTTATTGTGTTTTTTTGATATAGTTGAAGCCCGGCCCTTGATGGGATAATTAAGCCAGAAGACCGAGGCCACGCAGCGAGACCTGACGCCGAGCCTTGGTGGAAGCAGCTTTATGCCAGTGCTGTAGGAGGCGGGTTCCGTTTCCTTGCACACGAGTACTACTGGGCTGGTTCAAGTCACCGACTTGGGTTGTCATGATGCTAGAAGGGCTCCGGCTGAAGGGTGTTGGTCCTGGGGGTCGGTATTTGGAAGGGCGTTGGACTAGAAGATGAAGCCGCAAGAAACCGCGAGACAGAATTATATTTTTTATCATGGCATGGAATCATAAAACTCTCTAGACTGGCTGAAGAGGTACCAAGGCATCACATCACACCCACGCTTTGGATTCTGCGGCCCCAACCTGACCTGCCACCAATCTCTGCCATGAAATGATTTTGCACAAATGCATGTCGATGGTGGGTTTGGCGAAGAAATTAGTGGCATACAGTATTCGCGTCCGGATGGCGCTCTGTCTAGTTTCCTTACAGGTCGGCCTTTGCATCTTCTCCTGCCCACGCTCTCTGAATCAACGCTTTGATCGGATCCTCCAGAATCTCCCTCGGATTCGCGTAGGCATTTGCCGTCGCTTCTTTTGCAGCTCGTGCAATGCTCTCCTCCTTCATGCCAAGGTCCTTCAGAGCTCGCTTTACGCCAAGGCGTTGGAGGAGCAAGTTCAACCCGCGAATGGGGTCGCCATCACTGTCCGGAAGCGCCCCTGCTAGCTTATCCATGATTTCCGGTATAGCGGGTGAGTTGTAAGAAAGGGTATGGGGTAGGAGGATGGTATGAGTCTCGGCATGCGGGAGGTTCAGCATCCCGCCGAGGGTATGGCAGAGCTTGTGATGCAAGCCCATGGCGAGGCCGCAGCAGATACCACAAAGCCAGGCACCATACAGGGCTTTGGCGCGAGCGGCTGTATCGTCTGGCTTTCTGACAAGGTCCGGAAGAGCACCTGCGAGCGACCTGATGGCCTCAACCGCGAGTAGAGACGTGACTGGATTTGCGTCGGTGGCGTAGAGCGCCTCAGCTGCGATGAAGATCTACGTCAACAGGGGAACAAGTGGGCATTGGGATTGCTTACCCGCGTGCGCAATGGCATTCACGCCGCTCGTTGCGGTTAGCCCTGGAGGCAGGGTCATTGTGAGGCCAACGTCGTATATCACGGCAGTCGGGACTATTCTGGGGTCACGCTGGGTAGTCTTGCGGCCCCCTTCGGTCTGGCCGAGGATGGGTGTCATCTCGCTGCCCGCGTACGTCGTTGGAATGCAAATGTGCGGCATTCCAGTCCGAAGAGCGAGCGCCTTGCCCAGGCCAATTGTGCTTCCGCCACCCACCGACACCAGGCTGTCAACTCGGTGAGTTGTCGCGAGCTGCAACGCCCTCATGGTGACGTCAACGGGTGTGTGCATTGTAGCTCCAGTGAAGACTCTCTCAGCAGAGCCCTTGATCAGCTTCCTGAGGTTCTCGGCCTGCCACGCCTGTTCTGGCGTGGACAGGATGAGAGGGTTGTTGACGTCCAGCCGAGCGAGCTCATCTGGGAGCCGCTGCACGGTGCCGGTCCCAAAGATGACCCGGATTTGGTATGCGTTGTGCTCGAAAGGGTCCATGATGCTCTCCAGAGTTTAACAAGCGATGGGTTCTGGCCTCACTTACGACTTAACCAAGGATTCTCCTTTTTTAAGCTGGAAACACCAGCATGTGGAGGCCAAACTGCGTGGTGGGGTACCTCATGGAGAGCCGCTCCGGTGGGGAACACGGCCGAGATGGACGCTGCATTCACATAAGCTCACCGGCTCCCTGTCTCTTGTCGACATGTCCTCCCAAGCAGATCCCACCTTCACCAAACGCATCACACTTCTTGATTACAATCTATGTCCCAGGCCCTTCGCAAGATGGCTTCATCAGAGACGGCAGCCCCTTTGCTCAAGGATCTCACCATTGGCAACATCACTCAAAACGTTCACCTTGTCAACTCGGGATGCCCAAACCCACGCTTCAAGTATATCCTGGAGCGCCTCGTAACACATGTGCACGATTTCGCAAGGGAGACGAGATTAAGCACCAAGGAGTGGATGCTTGGAATTGAGTTCTTAACTGCCGTGGGGCAGATATCCAGTCCTATTCGCCAGGTATCATAACTACAGACCTCGGAGATCAAAGGCGTGCGGTGCATTAACCGACGATCTAGGAATTTGTACTCTTGTCCGACGTCCTAGGCCTGTCTCTCCTTGTGGACAGTATCGACCACCCCAAGCCGAGCAACTCGACTGAAGGCACAGTCCTCGGGCCGTTCCACACGGACGACGCAGAGATAGGGCAACATGGCAGCGAAATTTCGCATGACCCTGATGGCGAGCCGTGTCTTGTCTTGTGCTCCATCAAGGATATGGCCGGAAACCCTATTCCTGATGTAAAAGTTGATACCTGGGAGACGGATTCTAAAGGCTTTTACGATGTGCAATATGCGGGGAGATCGAAGCCAGATGGTCGCGCAGTTTTTACGAGCGACGTCAACGGCAACTTTTGGTTCAAAGCTATAGTTCCCGTCCCGTATCCCATCCCGCACGACGGGCCAGTTGGGAGGCTTCTCAAGGCTTTGCATCGGCATCCATATCGACCGGCACACATGCACTTCATGTTTGAGAAACCAGGGTTCGACCACCTCATCACGTAGGTCATGCCCCGAGGTCCGACTGAAAGGAGAGGGGAAGCCTAAGTTGAAATTCTCAGGTCGCTGTTCGTCCGGAACGATCCTTACGAAACGTCCGATGCAGTCTTTGGTGTGAAGAATTCTTTGGTTATCGATGTCGGCTACGTAACGAAAGAGCAAGCCGAAACGTACGGGTGCAGCGAAGGCACGAGGCTTGTGAGTTATGATTTCACGCTCGTGAGTGAGGAGGAAGCGTTGGCATTGAGAGAGAAGAATGCCCAGAGCGCCATGGAACAGCTCGGGATGCGAATGGCCTTGCAGGAGGGCTTGCCTGTACCGGCAGTAGACTAATGTCTGCGTATCAAGCATTCTACGATTGAACAAGCTCAAACGAATTAGCCTGGACATGTGCATGCGGGTTGAATGAAAGGCCGTAAGAGCCGAAAGCGACACTCTGTTGGTAGGAGGAAGAGACGAGACGTCGGAAATCTCTCACAAGTCAGAGATGTATCAACATGTGATGTGATGCAGCGGCAAACCCCGTACAGTTAGTTGCATAGTATACCGGTCCAGGATGCAATTTTGGCTGGGAGCCATCCCTGTGTTTTTTGCAACCCGCGGGACTGGGTCATTCTCTTACCCCGCACTTTACTCCGGGTCAAGCCCCATTTGTCTTAGCGGATTCTGGGGAATAGTCCCAAATACCCGTCTTCCCCTCCAGCAAGACACCCATTCCAAGATTCCCTTTTCCCTCTTCCCTCTTCGCCTGAATCAATCCTCGCTATCCATTCTCTCAGTTATCCTACCGAGGGCCGGGCTTCAACTATAACAAAGAACGCCATAATCAAGCCTCGCATCGCAGCGTCCAAGACACACAGACACACAGACAGCACCCCCTGACGTTGCTGCAGCGGTTGGTCTCATCTCCTGACCAACCCTTGCATCGAGCCCAACCAGGCCTCGCCATATGGCGAATGCTGGTGCTGATGAGCACAGTATTTCTGCCCCCGTGAAATCTAGACAATCCGGCTCGCCAGACTAATGACTCCCCGGGCTTCCCTGCCAGGCTCACGCTCATCAGCACCCCCGTGGGGCCCACCATCGCCATCTCCGCCGCCGTCCCGGACAGTTGTCAATAGTGTGCCGTCGGGGAAAGCGCCCAAGGGGCGCTCGTCACGGCCGCACGGCCACCATGCCTGCTCCGTATCGTCCTGCGCCAAGGTGTTCCGCCGCAAGGAGCATCTTGACCGGCATGTGCGCTCCCACCGGCTGCAGCGGCCCTTCCAATGCTTGTATTGCTCCCGCTGGTACGGGCGTCAAGATGTCTTGAAGCGACATGTCGACAATCGACACCGCGACGCCGACTCGGGTCCCGTGAGAACGCTGCCTGCCTGCCGTCGCTGCCACCAACGCAAAGCCCGCTGCGACGACTCGTCGCCTTGCAAACCCTGTTCCGTGGCCGGTGAGCAGTGCGTCCGCCCATCAGGCGGAGCCGCTGTCGGTGTTGCAACAGAGGGGCCTGTCCTGCAGGGTGGCCGGACGGCCGACCCGGATCCTGCGCCCAGTCCAGCGCCCAGTCCAGCGCCCAGTACGGCCACAGGCTCCGAGTCTCGCCAGGTTTGGCCGGTTGATCAAGACGCCGGCTGCGTCACAGTCGCTGTCGACCACAACCCGACCTACAGGCCCCAATCGCCTCCGCTCCCCATCGGTGATGCCAATCCTCGATCGCCACAATCGTCGCACGTCGAATTAGCCCCCAAAGAGCCGCCCCCGGCCACGCAACAGCCTCTGGACTGTGCCGAGAGCCGAGCTGAAGCCTTTAACGTTGGAAGATCTGAGATTTCTGTTGTTTGTGATGGAGAAAATCGCGCCCAGGGCGGAGAGCCCATCGCGCCCCAGCAGCCGAATGCTCGGTCAGATACGCCACAAGCTTCGGCTCCAGCGCCAAGCCCAAGAAGACCGACCGAAGAAGTTTCGCCCATGACGCAGGATAGTCTCAACCGGCCGATGGATACGCAACCCGACTTCTCCACATCTTATATCCCCTCTCCTCCGTCAGCTCGCAGTGGACCACAGGCCGTTGTCCAAATAGACGCGGCAAACCCTCTGTTGCCTATGCTGCTGGACGAACTCGACGTAGGGTTTCTGTCATTCTCCGATGATCAGTATCAGACCTGGGCCCATGGCGTGCTCAACCAGATGTCCGGGATGACTCCTCACACGGTCGCGGATGATGCAGTGGACCAAGACAGCTCTGTCAGGAAGCCTGTGAGTGGTGGTGCCGCAGACTCTTCGCCCTCATCGGGCCAAGTGAACGCGCCTGAGCTCAACGACTTGTCCACCCTGGAAACCTCGCCCAACGAGACGACCACCTCATTCGAGATCCAGCCGTCCGCCGTCATGGGTTTCGAATCAGATGGCGAATCCATTCAGGTTGCCTTTGATAGTTACTTCAAGAATTTCCACCCGCTCTGGCCCATCCTCCACTTACCAACCTTTGTGGCGGCAACCGAACCCAGGGAGTTGACCAACACGGTGGTCATGATTGGAGCTTGGAAGCTTGAGGGCGATTATTGGATCAGAAAAGCACGCTGCCTCCAAATTCACCTCATAGACACGTTGCAGAAACAGCTGGTAAGGCCCCCGTCATAGTACCAGTTCTCCACTAATAGACTTGCGCACTATAGCTAGCCCTCAGCATCGAACAACAAGGGGAACCTTACTGGCCCCTCAAAATCTACCAGGCGGTTCTCCTCAATGTTGCTTTTGGCCTGGAATCCTCCGTCAGTCTTGGAAGGTTGCACCTTCGTTATTCTCAAGCTTACTTGTTCTCAGGACGACTTGATGTATCCGAGATGCTATCTCTTATTCAACATGATGATATCCATATTTCGCCGCGTTGGCATCTTCGATGAGCAACGCATCATTGCGCAAGATAAACCGAAGGAGGTCGGAACAAGACGCTGGATCAACAGGGAGCAACTCAAGAGGTTCGTTTCAGTATCCACAGTGCGCTGCAGTTCGGTGTTGAGTGCTCATTCCTTATCTAGGCTAGCCTTCCACGCCATGAGGTGTGACTCTTATTTTCAGTATCTATGCTACTACCCACCAGTGCTCCGCCCAGAAGAGCTATGCCTGACATTGCCATGTTCAAACCTCCTCTGGGAGGTGCCGACATTGTCGCTGTGGCTTCATGCCAAGCTGGACGAGCCCAAGGGCAGAATTTCGAGGAACTTTGCGAGCCTCCTGTTTGACGCAATCTCTAACGATGAGTCGAGAAGAGCACGGATGCCAAATCTCCTTGAGGAAGATTATCTATTTGGGCTCTGCGCGATCCAACCATGGATATGGGAGCAAGTTCAGCGAGGAAGACTGTCACACCAACAGCCTCGCGGTTCTCTCCAGCGCAGCGACCCTAGCTACCTAGATTGCGACGCCGCCCCGGACAAGGGTTTGTGCGATAGATCGTATTGGAGACACCAGCTCGATCTCTGGCGGGTCAGCTATGATCAGGACAAGGAGTTGGGTTTCAAGTCATCGTCCATCTTTCACATCATCACGCTAAGGTTCAATTGCCGGCTATTTTACCACCTGTCATACCTCGCTCTATACACCGATCTCCAGCTCATCGATGATATCTCCATCAACAGGTCTTTGCCGTTTTCGGGAGCGATTCGGCGGAAAAGAGAGGCGGCCGCCGAGGCGTGGGCCACCACGAGCGATGCCCGATTGGCAATGTGGCATGCTGGGCAGATCTTGAAGGTCTGGCATGAAGAGCTCACGGCGTCAACCGCCAAAGATTTCACGCCCGGCACCGATATCATCTCTTATGTAGCCTTATTCAAGGCGGGAATTGTCACCTGGGCATATACGCGCGCGACACGTTCATGCGATTTGTGCAGGATAGAGACAGAGCTTGGCCAACCCCCTGCAATCAGTGTATTGGATCTCACAGGCAACTCCGAGGCCGCTGACTTGGAGACCTGGATTGACGGTGGAGGGCGTGAAGCAATAGGGGGAACTCTGGTTTGCGCGTGCAACCTGGCTGATCTAGTAGGAAGGTTTGAGGAATGCCTGGGTGGATGTCCCAGGGGATCAAGTGTCCGCCGAATGGGTGAGACCTTGGCGTCCTTGAAGGAGCAGTACTAGTCCCCGATTCCAACTAATCACATTTTCTATCACTTGCGCTGGATTTCTCAGTAGTAGGTGGGTTCGAATCAAAATACCATGTAGATATAGCCATTATCCAGAAGTAGACTATTTCGACAACACGCCTGCAAGTTCGCCCCGCCATGGTACATGTGCTTGTGAGCCCCGGATCCTTGACTAGGGCGAAGGGGGGGCGGCTATTGTTGAGACGGCTCGACCAGAACCTTCACAGTATCACCGTTCGTAATCAGTTCGAACGCCTCCTCGCATCTGACGAGGGGAAGCTTGTGTGTGACGCAGTCAGCGAGCGGGAACTCGCGGTGGTATCTTTCCACCAACTTGACAGCCCGATAGTACTGCTTCGGGCCAGCGTAAGTGGTCCCAATGATTTGCTGGGCATTCCTAACGATGTGGTAGGGGTTGACGGGCACATCGGCATCACCCGCCCATGTTCCCACGAGCAAGTAGCGGCTGTTTCTGCGGAGGAGCTTCAGACCCTCGGCGAAGGCATGAGAGCTGCCACTGCACTCGATGACTAGATCGACGCCAGCGCCAGCAGGTGCAAGAATGGACTCGATCCTCTGAGCTCTCCTCTCGGCGCTATCGTATTCGCGCATATCGATCACCTCAGTGGCGCCAAATCGTCGCGCTATCTCTAGCCTCTTGTCGTGCATTTCCAACACCAGGATGTGCTTCGCTCTCGCAAGACTGGCGACCATGATGCTTGCCAATCCAAGAGGACCCGCGCCCTGGATCACGACTGTCGAATCTGGTTCAATTCCTCTCGGTCCCAGGTTGTCCACACCTTGCAGAATAGTTGTCAGAGCACATCCGACTGCAATGACGGCTTCCACGGGGGTCGAGGGATCAATGCGGAAGAAGGCGTTCTCGGGCTTCAGGTTGGCGACGGTGGTGTATGACGCCCAAGGGCCTTCTCCAGCCGGGGACAGGAAAGACGAGTTGGTGCAAGAGGTGTAGTCTCCCTCGATGGTGCAGTGATAACACGCGTTGCATGGCCCGACGGGATTCCAGAAGACGCTATCACCCACAGTCACCGGCTGGCCCGCGTGGTCCTTGGTTACGCCTTCGCCCAAGGCCTCGATGCGGCCGATGCCCTCATGGCCTAGTACATAGGGCACGGGGAAAGCAGCCTTGCCCTGCCACAGGTATCGATCTGTGCCGCAGACTCCGGCATACTGGACGCGGAGAAGAAGGCCACCTTTTACGGGGGCAGGAGTGGGAAATTCGCGGTACTCGACCCGAGCGCCAGCCGATGGGATCACCGCCGCCGTGTAGTTTGAAGACGATTTCGAAGCCATTTTCCAGGGTTCTAGGGGACGAGATGACCATGGGTCGTCAGAGTTGGGTAGTCTACAAGTCCAAATTAGATGCTGAATTGGAGTGCACAGTTATGGGACGAGGGTATACCAACACCTACCTGAGCGTTGACGGTCGACGTTCCTGCAGTCCGGCTCAAGAGGGGTCGCACAAGTGATGGCACGGGCGGCTATTGATGTAAGTAGGATGAAAGAAGTTTGGTTGCAATGTGAATTGCTTCTCCGAGATGAGCACCTGAATAAACCTGAGCGAGGACGAGTGGGTGAAGATGTGAAGTACTGGTCGTGGTGGGGAACTCTCCCCACATTCACCGATCAGACGCTGCCCACTCCTCCAGCTACCTAGCCTTGCCACCCACAGAGCGCATTTAGTCCAGGCTTGGGCTATCTACCCAGCTCCTCTTGCTGAGGGGGTACCTCGTGGGCTTGATACGGGCTGGGAATGAACTCTTTTCGGCCCTCAAGGACGGTGCTCATTCTTGGCGCAGTGACTATGACCCAACGACAGGAAAACCCTAAGGTCAAACTTTCCACCTGTATTCCATCGCAACAACGTGAGTATAGGTTTTATTCAAAGGCACCAAGAGAGAGCATCGACGAGTAACCATCCTTCATGAAGCCCTTGCATAGAGGCATCTGTGCAGAAAGCCGGGATTAGATGTCATCAAAAGAAGACGTAAAGAGCCAAAGACAAGGAATAAAAATCAGTGTAGAAACCTTTGCGACCGGCGCTTGATCAGCAGCTGCTTTCAAACATCCTGGCTACAGGGGGATCGATCCGTGTGTGGAGGGTGAGGCTTCCCCACCGTTCCCGATGGCGGGGACAAAAACAGTCTAAGGTCACGGCAGGGAATGTTCTCGACAGCAGCATCGTACCCAAATTCGTTTTCACAGCAGGGACGGCTTCGGGGGAATCTAGTCCCATTCATATAAGTGAGAAATCTTTTCCTCCAGTCCATTCATCGTTCAACACATGAGCCTCCGGAACACACCACCTCCACCAGCACAACCACCACAACAGACCAACAGCCAAGCAAGTCTGGCAAGATGGCACTCTTGCTACCGCTTCTTCCCATTGCGGGCCTCCTCATTCTTATCACGGCGTTTTTTCAGCGCCAAATGGAAGAGAAACGCCGTCGCCCACCTGGTACCAGCATACCTCCAGGGCCTGATGGCGTTCCTATTCTAGGAAACATGCTTCAAATCCCGCCTCATCATTCCTGGTTGAAATTCAAGGAATGGGCAGACCAGTACGGAAACATCATACGCTTCACCATCCTGGGCAGAGAGAACGTTGTTCTTTCAACCGAGGGCGCGGCCAACGACCTGCTGCGCGAAAGGGGCACAGCGTACTCGTCCCGCGAACACCTCATCATGGCGAGCGACATCCTCTCAGATAACCTTCGGCCCTTGCTGCTAGGCTACGATGGTAAGGCATTTTTATTCCATGGCCGTTGGAGGTCGCAGCCCGTGGCGCGCACGAGTGACGGGAACAAGCTGGCTGACATGGAGGTTGTGCGCAGAACGCTGGCGGCGCGGCCGAAAGCTCATGCATCAGTTGACCATGACAAACATGGCGAATTCATACCAGCCTTCTCAGAGCCTCGAGTCAAAGCGGATGCTCTACGACCTGATCCGGGACCCATCCAGATATGAGCTGTGGTTCGAGCGGTATGCCGGCGGCCTGATATTTCGAATTGGCTACGGTAAGACCATCGTAACAGGCGAGGAAGCTCACGTGAGGAAGGCTCTCCACGTTGTCCATAGTGTGGAACGGATCGCGTCCCCTGGATCCTATCTTGTCGACACTATACCCGTTCTGCAATATCTCCCAGAATGGATGGCACCATTCAAGAAAGAAGGCCGCCAACTTCATGAGGCCGAGCTCGGATTCTTCCGGGCGCTGATCAATGACGTTCGGGCTGAGATAGAAGCCAACGTGGCGGCACCATCCTTTGCCAGCACTTGGCTCGAAGACAAGGACGCCTATGGACTAACAGAGGACGAGGCCGCCTATGTGATCGGAACGCTGTTCGAGGCGGGAAGTGGCACAACAGCCTCAGCCATGATGTCTTTTGTGTTGGCCATGACTCTCTATCCACAATGGCAAGAGGTGATGATAGCCTCCCATCCAGGTTTTCTTACTCGGGCTTGCAGGAAGCTAACTATTCTCAGCGCTTGTGGGAGGAGGTCGACAGCGTGTGCGGGGATAGAATGCCCGAGTTTGACGACGTACCCAATCTACCAGTATGCCGTGCTGTCATCAAGGAGGTTCTCCGCTGGAGGCCAGTTACAGCCGGAGGTAAGCGTCCCACACGGGTTCCTTTGTCGTTCTGCGGCAAGTATAGAAGCGTAGCTGACAGATGGGAATGAAGGCGTGCCCCACCAGTTAACAAAGGATGACGTCTACAACGGATTCTTCTTCAAGAAGGGAACAAACGTTCACGCCAATCAATGGTAAGGTACCCAGCAGGGAGTCTGCCCACGCCTTGCTGTCCGCTGTTGGAATTTCTCTGACCTCACGTCTCGATAGGGCAATCCACCGCGATCCGGAGCTATACCCCGACCCAGAAGCTTTCAACCCGGACCGCTGGCTGATGCCCGAATACCCTACCTACAGAGAGCCGCTGACCAAATTCCCAAGCCTGCAGAACTACTCGGCGTTTGGATTTGGCCGCAGAATATGCCCCGGAATGAACATTGCTGAGCGCTCTCTTTACATCCTCACCCCACGCGTGGCCTGGGCTTGTCGGATTGGCCGGAAGAAAGATTCTCAAGGTAACGAAATCATCCCCCGGAGTACAACTACACCCCAGGCTTCAATACGCAACCAAAGCCTTTCCCCTTTGACCTTCAGGCGAGGTCTCCGGAAAAGGCCGAGTATGTGGCCCGGGCATGGGAGGAGGCAAAGATGACTGATCCGCTGAAACACACGGCAAATTATGAACTGGGTCAAGCTGCTGGAAGCAAGTCTTAGGCTAGTGAGACGGAATATTGAAAATTTTCAATCAAGGCAGTGAAATATTTGTCCTTCCAACCCCCCTCGCTACTTAACCTACTCTATGTGAGCCACTTTGGTCTACTATTTGTTAGAATACCAGGGAAGTTGCCAACGGCAGCCCATTGTCAAAGGCCATCAAACCTGATTTTAATTCCTAAGATTCACCTCTAGCTTGCAAAGGCTTGCAACCAGCTTGCAAGGGCAGCTGGCGAGGCTGGCTTTAATAGTAGCTTTGAGATCGTGATCACGGCGTTATTGTTGATGGCAGAGCTAGAGTTAATTTTTAATTAGATGCGGGTACCTATGTAGTTAATCATAAGGCAAGCCGGACGACTATTAATCCGATATTATATTTCAGCTCTAGGCTACAACTAATAACTAACCTCATCTTACTTTTCCTAATTATTCTATATTATACCTTATTTCTAATATATTTCTAGTAAGGCTTTAACTAGAATTATATTAAGTCTTTTAATTAATTTAACCTTTTTATTATAAAATATAAGGCATTATATTAATACCCTCTTATATTATTTTTATACACTTCTACCTTTATAAATTAGCTAAGATTATTATACTAAATAATAGTTATTAATTATAGCGATTAATATATATAATAAGTAAGTATCGCAGATAAGTAAATATTATATTTTTCCCTTTTATATCTAATTTTTTATTTAATTAATTAATTCTTAATTACTGAATATATTAAACTTAAATATAGAGGCTAAAACCCTTTTTACCCTTTAGGCCCTTTAAAATAACCTTAAGCTAAGTATTTAATATATTATAAGGACTTATTAAGTCTCTAAGTATAAGCTATATTAGTAATAAAATAATATTTAAGCTTAACTTAATATTATCCCTAAATTATATAAGTTATTAGATCTAAAGAAATAAATCCTTATTTAGTTTATTTTAAATTTAAATTGATAAAGATTTTTCTAAATAATATAATATAAAAAAAAGTAACTAATTAATTACTTATTAATTATAATATATTATTAATTAATATATATTAAGCTTTAAATTTTATTAAGTAATATTTAAAGCTTAAAATATAGTTTTTTTAAAAATATAATTATTAAAGAATTACATATAAAGATTTAATAATTATTTATAATAAATTTTATTTTATAAGAAATATAATTATAAAATATAATATTTAATTAAATAATCTCTATAACTTTAATAAAATTAATTTTCTTATAAATATAATTAATAATAAAATAATTATTATAAGTTTAAAAAGATATTTAAAATTAAAATTAATATAACTTAAAAGTTAAAAATAAATTATAATTATTTAAGTAATTAATATAAAAAACTAAGTAATTTAATTATTTATTATTAATATAAGTAAATATTATTTTATTAATTAATATTAAAATCATAATTTTTTAAATAATTAAGTTATTATAATAACTTAAAATAATTAAATTAATAATAAGATTAGTTTTAAGTAATTTAAGTATTTTAATTAATATATAATTAAGTAATTAAATAATTATTATTATTTCTTAATCCTTAATAATATACTTAATAAGTAAATATCTTAAATAAGTAAATATCTTAAAAATCCTAACCTTCTTACTAGAAATTATAATAAAAATACTATAAACTATTTAATTAATTAAAATTACTTACTATACTCTTCCTTAGATATCTTAATTACTACTTAGTAGGTCCTTATATTATACCTAGGCTTACCGCAAATATTATAGCGCTAAATACCTAGTCTAATTAACCTTCCTTAATTACTACTCCTCGACGATTTAGCTATTACCTATATATTAATATCTATTTAATTAATTACTTATCTTTCTTTCTCTACTATTATAACCCCTCTCTTTTATAGTTTAATCCTTTTTACCCTCTAGCGCTAACTTAGTATCTTATTTACCTCTTAAAGGTTTTTAACCTCTATTATTAATAAGGTAATTTTATGCATAATAGCCTTTATTCCTTTTGCAAGGGATTATAGAGCTTTAAGGATTAACTCTAAGGAGCTACTTTAATGCCTTTTGATTTATCTTTTAAGGTATTTAGATTAAGATCTAGCCTTAAGCATAGTCTTTAGGGTCCTTAAGACCTAAGGGGTAAAGGGTTTAACCCCCTCCTTAGTAGGCATTAGAGTCTATAGCTATATATTAAGCTTTAAGACTATAGCTTCTAGGTCAAGGGGAATAAGACTAGCTCCTTTAAATACCCCCTTAATATTTCTTTTTATTATAATAGCCTTATATGCGGCATAGAAAGCTAAAAAGAACTTAGTCTTTAAAATATAGGTTATAAAGTATCTAATTAATTACTTTATTTCTTAACTATAGGCCTTCTTAAGAAATATAAAGTACTTAATATTAAGGGGCTAAAATAAATAAGATAAATAAGGTAATATATAAAGCTAGATAATTTTATTCTCTTTATAATATCTCTTAAAGTTAATAGACTAATAACTTTTATAGCTATTAAGGATTAAGAGATAATAAGAATTAATTAATTAATTAATTATATATTAATTAAAATACTTAAGCTACTTAAGACTAATCTTATTATTAATCTAGCTATTTTAAGTTATTATAATAACTTAATTACTTAGGAGGTTACTTTCTTAATATTAATTAATAAGGTAATATTAGCCTATATTAATAATAAATAACTAAATCGCCTAGCCTTTTATATTAATTACTTAAATAACTATAATTTATTCTTAATTCCTAAGCTATATTAATTTTAGCTTTAAATACCTTTCTAAGCCTATAATAACTATTTTACTTATAATTATACCTATAAGAAAGCTAATCTTATTAAAGTTATAGATATTATCTAATTAGATATTATACTTTATGATTATATTTACTATAAGCTAAAACTAATTATAGATAATAATTAGGTTTTTATACTTAGCTCTCTAGTAATTATATTTATAAAAGAAATATATCTTAAGCTCTTAGTATTACTTAATAAAGTTATAAGCCTAATATATATTAATAGGTAGCGCATCGCAATTAATAAGTAATTAATTAGTTATTTCTTTTATACTATATAGCTATAGGGGAAATCCTCGCGAATCTAGGTTAAGAATAAAGTAAATAAGGATCTATTCTTCTAGATTAGATAGCCGACACGAGTTAGGGATAATATCGCATCGAGACTATATGCCTTATTGCTAGTGACTAAGAGTCTTCTAAGAGACTATATATATACTTGCGGCATATTAGAGACTTAATCTCGGGTTATTTTAAAGGGCCTAAAGAGTAAGAAGTATTTTAGCCTTATAATTACTTTATAATATATTTAGTAGTTATATATTAATTAATTAAATAGTAAAGATATAAGTTAAGGGATTTTTAAGATACTTACTTATCTAAGATACTTACTTATTAAGTATATTAATTATAAAAATTATATATATATTAAATTTAAGAAATATTATAAAAAAAAAATATTTAGTTTTATATATTACTTTATATTTTTTATTTATTTTAATTATTTAATATTAAGTCTTTTAAGTTATTAAAAAAGGCTTATAATTAAGAAATAAAATCTTTAATTAAATATTTTATTATTTATATTTTAAAAATTAAATTTTTTTTAATTTTTTATATAATATATAAGATTATTATAATAAAAAGAAATATTAAAAAGGTTATTAAAGAAATTAATTTTATTTCTCTTAATTTAGAAATTATAGTTTTAAAGCTTAATATATAACTATAAACTCTAATACTTATTAAAGAAAAGATTAAACCTTTTACCTCTTAAGTCTTAAAGACCTTAAAGATTATATTTAAGGCTAAATCTTAATTTAAATACCTTAAAAGATAAATTAAAAGATATTATAATAACTCCTTAAAGTTAATTATAAAGGCTATAAAATCTCTTATAAAGGTAATAAAAAGAAATATATATAAGATTATATTATTAAGAATTAAAATTAAAGACTTTTAAAAAATAAATAAGATATTAAGTTTATATTAAAAGGTAAAAAAGATTAAATTATAAAAGAAAAAAGTAATAATAATAAAAAAAGAAATAAGTAATTAATTAAATAAATATTATTTTATTATTTTATATTACTTAAAATAAGGATTAAAGTATCTTAATTAATATCTTAGTAATATTAATAATAAAGGCTTTATACTTAAAGCCTAAGGTCTTAATAAGCTTAAATTAATAAGGTTTATTTATATAATTATTAATAGCTTTAATAATATATTAAAACTAGCTTTATTTATAATAAATAACTTATATCTTAATTAGCTAAAATAATTAAAATCCCCTTTGCATAATAGCTCCCCTCTAATATTAACCTTTTAATTATCTTTATAATTCTTAATTACTTAAAGAGATTAAAATTACTTTTATTATCCTTATAAGAGAAGATTTAATTATAATTAATAATAATTATAATTAATTAATTAATTAATATATAATTAATTAACTAATTAATAATATATTAATAAGATTATAATAGCTATTTTTTATAAAGACCTTTAATTAATAAATTAAAGTAATATAATTAATACTTATTAATATATCTTTTTATATAACTAAGATAACTTTACTAAAGAGGTTTATAAGCTTTATAGGGGTATAAAAAATACTTATAATAAGCTATAAGAAATAATATTATATAAAGCTATTTAAAGTATTATAATAAGTATATAACTTATTAAATAAAAGGTTTAAGTTAAACTTATAATTTTTAGTTATAACTTTTTTTTTTATTTAGTCTCTTTTTACTTAATTATAATATAAATAATTAATTTAATTTTATTAAAAAAAAGCTTTTTTTATTAAAAGCCCTTAAAAAAAAGTTAAAAAAATATAAATATTTTACTTAGAAAGAAATTAATTTCCTTAATAACTTAAGAAATAATAATAATATATACCTATATATAGTATAGCTTATAACTCTTATTATTAATATTAATACCTTTTATAATATTAAATAAAAAGATTAAAGAAGTCTTATTATAACTAATTAAGATCTAGCTATATAGCTATAAGCGTAATTATATTAGGAAATAAAGGTTATTAATATTATAGGTTTTAAAGGGATTAATTCTTAGAGTTAATATTAGAGTTTAAACTTAAAAAGTATTAGCGCTAAGGCTTAGCACTAAACTTAGCGGTAAATAAAAGTTTATAGCTTTAATTAATTAAACTTATTTAATTAAATATATAAGATATATATCTTAGCTTATATAAATATATAAATAATAGTAATTTTAATAATAATTTTAATAATAAATAAGCTTAATTATAAATATATTAAATTTTATAAAATTATATAAAAAATCTTAAAATATAATTATAAATTAAATTTATTACTTAAAATTAAATTTTAATTTTATATTTTATATCTTACCTCTATAATATAATAGTTCTTATATTATAATTAAGGTTATCTTACTTATAAGAAAGCTATTAATTTAAGCCTAGCTAGAGCCCCTTTTCTCTAGTCTATATAACCCTTATAATTATAAAAAGTTATAAGGGCTAGGGATTAAACCCCTAACCCAGAGGTTAACTAAGGCCGCTTTATTATTATATTATTATAGTTACTACTTTATTAATACCTATTATTAAAATTACTATTAATATTACTAACTATTACTATAAGACCTTATTTAGCTTACTTACCTTATAATTAACTAATCTAAGCCTATATTATATAGCCTAACTTAATATAAAGAGTATATATAATATAATAACCTAACCGAGAGCTATATAACTAGGTATTATATAATTAATTACTATAAGGTAACCTAATTAAGAAAATTATATATTTATGCCATAAGGTAAGGCCTAGCGAGGTATATATATAACTAGAGGGAAAGGTATTATATAACTTAGGACTATATAATAAGTTATATAATAGCTAATTAACTTATTAATTTAAGTTATTAATTAAGCCTAGCTAGCGAGGGGTTTTAGAGCTAATAAGGGGTAATTTTAAGTTTAACTAAGGTTTTTTTACCTTTTTAATTAAGTAATTTTCCTTAAGTAAAAATAACGCCTTATTATTAAAATTACTAAGACTTAATTAAGATAATATAATTCCCTTTATAAGGGTTATAATATATTAAATTATAAATAAATATTTTATATCTTATTACTTAAATTAATATAAGATATTATTTAAGTAAAAATAAATAATATACTTAATATAAAAATTAATAAATTAAAAAAAGATATTATAAAAATTTTATTATTAAAATTATTATTAAAATTATTATTATTTTTAAATTTAATATAAATCTTATTATAAGGTAAAATATATTACTTACTTATTTATATTACTTACTTATTATATATATTAATTAAATTATTAACCTCTTAGGCTTTAAGGACCTTAAAGATTATAATTAAGGCTAGATCTTATTTTAAATATTTTAAAAAGTAAATTAAAAGGCATTAAAAAAACTTATTAGAGTTAATCTTAGAGGCTTTATAGTCTCTTATAAAAGAGATAAAGGCTATTATATATTAAGTTACCTTATTAATAGCTAAGGTTAAAGACTTTTAAAAGGTAAATAAAATTTTAAGTTAGCGCTAAAGGGTAAAAAAGAGTAAATTATAAAAAAAAGAGTAATAATAATAAAAAAAGAAAATAAGTAATTAATTAAATAGATATAAATATATAAGTAATAGCTAAATTAATAAGGAATAATAATTAAAGAAGATTAATTAAACTTAGTATTTAGCGCTATAATATTAATAATACGCCTAGGTATAATATAAGACCTTATTAGGTAGTAATTAAGATATTTAAGGAAAAATATAATAAGTAGTTTTAATTAATTAAATAATTTATAATATATATAATAAGTAAGTAATATAAATAAGTAAGTAATATATTTTACCTTATAGTAAGATTTATATTAAATATAAAATAACTTAAAAAAATCTTAAAAAATCTAGCTTAATTTTTAATTGATTAATAACTTAGAATTAAGCTAATTTAGTTATAAGGAATTTATTATAATTTTATAGAAATTTTAAAAAAAATCTCTTATAAGGTAATTTAGAAAAAAATCTATTCGCATTATATAAATAGCTTTTTTTATATAAAGGAACTTTTTAAAAAATCCTATAAAATTATATATAATTTATTTAAGAGTTAAGTTTATAAAAATACTTCTTTTAGGCTTATACTTATTTTATTGCGGTTTTTATTAAGCTTTAAAATTTATAGTTTTAATATATAATATAGGTATATTACTTGCTTATTTATATTACTTACTTATTATATATATTAGTATTTTTCTTTTAATTTTTATCTCTAAGGTTAAGATTTTTATAATACTTATATAATTATAATACTTCTTTATTATATATATTATCTTTATAAGAGATCTCTTTTTATATAATTAAATCTCTTTAAAAGATTATTTATAAGGTTTTTTATTTTTAACTTATATTTAATATTAAAATTAAAAATAAATAATTAATAACCCTAATAAATAAGTCTACCTTATAGGTTCTTAATTAATACCTTAATAATACTTATAAATACTTAATAATTTCTTAAAATTACAAACTTTTTTAAGAGTCTTTATAAGTAATATAATTAATATTTAAAACTCTTAATAATTACTAATAACTTTTATTATTTTATAACTTATTATTACTCCTAGTTTTATAACTTTTATAATTAATAAGTAATTAATTATTATTAAGTATTAATTAATTAAATTAAGATATTTAAAATAGCTTTTATTAAGGTATTTATTTTTACCTTAATTAAAAGTAATAAGTCTTAGTAGTAAAAAATTATTATAAAATAAAAGGCTTATTTAAGTTATTAAAAGGCTTATTTTATATTAGCTATTTAAATAGATTTTCTTTTATATATTTTTATTTCCTTTTAATAAGAATATAAATAGGCTTATTATTACTAAGTAATATATAATAAATTTTTAATAATAGTTATAAAAAGCTAAAAAAACTTATATATCTTTAAAGTTAATTAAGGCTTATTACTTAAATATTAATTTAACTTAAATAAGGTTTATTTTTATTTCTTTTTAAATAATAATATACTTAAAAAACTTAATATTTTATTAATAAAAATTATATTTAAATAGCTTATTATATAGCTATATCTTAATAAGCTATTATAAGACTTTTTTAAAGTCCTTAATATATTTTTCTTTTACTTATAAATAAGTTAAAATATTATTTATATAAAATTATATATATAATAAGTAAGTATTATAAATAAATAAATATTATATTTTTTTTATTTTTTTTTAATATATTAAAATAAAATATTATAAATTATTTAATTAATTAAAACTATTAATTATATTTTTTCTTAAATATCTTAATTATTACTTAATAAGTCTTTATAATATACTTAGGCTTATTATAAATATTATAATATTAAATACTTAATTATATTAATTTTCCTTAATTATTATTTTTTAATAATTTTATTATTATTTAAGTATTTATATTTATTTAATTTATTATTAAAATTACTATTAAAATTACTATTATTTATATATTTATATAAGCTAAGGTATATATATTATATATTTAATTAAATAGATTTAATTAATTAAAGCTATAGACCTTTATTTACTATTAAGTCTAGCGCTAATACTTTTTAGGTTTATACAACTCTAATACTAACTCTAAGAACTAATCCCTCTAAGTAAACCTATAATATTAATAACCTTTATTTCCTAATATAGTTATGCTTATAGCTATATAGCTAGATCTTAGCTAGCTAACTTTTTTAATCTTTTTATTTAATATTATAAAAGGTATTAATCTTAATAATAAGGGTTATAAGCTATGCTTTATATTAGTTATTATTTTATAAGTCCTTAAGGAATATAATATCTTTATTAATAAGGTTTTTTTTTTTAGCTTTTTTTTAATAAAATTAAATCTTTTATTAATATTATAATTAAGTAAAAAGAGGCTAAGAAAAAAAAAAGATATTATAATTAAAGATTATAAGTTTAACTTATATTAAGTAATTAAGCTCTATATTTAATTTAATACTTTAAAGAGCTTTATTTAATATTATTTTTTATAGCTTATTATAAGTGCTTTTAGTACCCTTATAAAGCTTATAAATTACCTTAGTATGGTTATCTTAGTTATATTAAAAGTTATATTAATAGGTATTAGTTATATTTCTTTAATTATTTAATTAAAGGTCTTTATATAAAATAATTATTATAATTTTATTATTAATATATTATTAATTATAATTAAATTTCTTTTAATAAAAATAATAAAAATATAATCTTTTAAGATTTTAGCCTCTTTAAGTAATTAAGAATTATAAGAATAATTAAAAGGATAATATTAAAGGGGAGAGTTATTATATAAAAGGGATTTTAACCTCTTTAGTTAATTAAGATATAACTTATTTATTATAAATAGAGATAATTTTAATATATTATTAAAGCTATTAATAGTTATATAAATAAACCTTATTAATTTAAGCTTATTAAGACCTTAGGCTTTAAGTATAAAGCATTTATTATTAAAATTATTAAGATATTAATTAAGATATTTTAAGTTTTATTTTAAGTAAAATAAATTCTAAGAATAATATAATAAAAATTATTTTTAATATAAATAAAATTAATAATAAAATAATATATTTTATTAAATATAAAGATTACTTAAACTTAGAAAATATATAAGAATTATTAAAATACCTTATTAATATATAATACTTTTTAAAGAATTTATATTAATAATATTAAAAGAAATAATAAAATTATTAAAGAAACTTAGATCTAAGATATTAATATAAACTATAATTTAAATATTTATTATTAAAATTATTATTAAAATTATTATTATTTATATATTTATATAAGCTAAGATATATATATTATATATTTAATTAGATAAGTTTAATTAATTAAATATATAGATTTTTATTTACTACTAAGTCTAATACTAAGCCTTAGCGCTAATACTTTTTAGGTTTAAACTTTAATACTAACTCTAAGAACTAATCCCTTTAAAACCTATAATACTAATAACTTTTATTTCCTAATATTACGCTTATAGCTATATAGCTAGATCCTAGTTAGCTATAAGACTTCTTTAATTTTTTTATTTAATATTATAAAAGGTATTAATATTAATAATAAAAGTTATAAGTTATGCCTTATATAAGTATATATTATTATTATCTCTTAAGCTATTAAGAAAATTAATTTCTTTCTAGGCGAGGTATTTATATTTTTTTAACTTTCTTTTAAGGGCTTTTAATAAAAAAAGCTTTTTTTTAATAAAATTAAATTAATTATTTATATTATAATTAAGTAAAAAGAAGTTAAATAAAAAAAAAAGAAAAGTTATAGCTAAAGATTATAAGTTTAACTTAAACCTTTTATTTAATAAGCTATATACCTATTATAATACTCTAAATAGCTCTATATAATATTATCTCTTATAGCTTATTATAAATACTTTTTATGCTTTTATAAAGCTTATAGATCTCTTTAATAAGGTTATCTTAGTTATATAAGAAGGTATATTAATAAGTATTAATTATATTACTTTAATCTATTAATTAAAAGTCTTTATAGAAAATAGCTATTATAATCTTATTAATATATTATTAATTATTTAATTAATTATAAATTAATTAATTAATTAGTTATAATTATTATTAGTTATAATTAAACCTTTTTTTATAAAGGTAATAAAAGTAATTTTAATTTCTTTAAGTAATTAAGAATTATAAGGATAATTAAAAGGTTAATATTAGAGAAAAACTACTACGCAAAGGGGTTAGATTTTAATTACTTTAGCTAATTAAGATATAAGCTATTTATTATAAATAGAGCTAGTTTTAGTGCGCTATTAAAGCTATTAATAATTATATAAATAAGCCTTATTAATTTAAGCTTATTAAGACCTTAGGCATTAGGTATAAAGCCTTTATTATTAAAATTACTAAGATATTAATTAAGATATTTTAATCCCTATTTTAAGTAATATAAAGTAATAAAATAAAAATTTAAATATTCTTTATAAGTAAAGACTCTTATTATTTTAATTACTTAAGCTTTTTTAAAGAAGCTAAACCTAGATATATTATTTTTATACCTTATAATATTAGTTATTACTTATACTTATAGTATAACTCTAGCTAAGAAAGTAACTTATTTAAGTTTTATTATACTTTTTATAAGGCCTCTTAATAAGATATAAGTAGCTCCTTAGTAATAGCTTCTTACTTATTTAAATAATAAGTCTCCTTAATAATATAAGATATTAATATAATTAATAAGAATCTTAGAAGAAAAATAAGAATTTATATATAAGAATTTAAAGAAATACTTATTATATTATAAGGCTAGCTTAGATAAGTATATAAATTATATTTCTTAAAACTTAAAATTATTTCATAAATAATACTTTATTTTAAATAATAAAAATAAGATATAACCTTAAAACTAAATTAATTAATATTAAAAGTAAAAATATAATAACTTTTTATAAAAAAAGAAATATAAGACTTTTTAATTATATAGCTTAATATCTTATTAATATAATAATAAAAATAATAATATAAGTTAAGGTTAATTACTTATAAGAGAAGTAGCAATAATTATATAAAATAGCTTTAAGAATAAACCTAATAAAAGAAAGGTATTATATTATAGCTTAATTAAGTCTAAATTATATACTTTATATTACCTTATAATACTTATTAATTAGTAATAATATTAAGTAGCCTACTTTTATATATATAAGCTAATATATATTACTTATTATAAAGGTAATAAGTAATTATAATTTATTTACCTAGGCCTTAGTAATTTACTTAATATATAAAATATATTTATTATATTTTCTTATATATTAATTACCTTAGTTATTAATATAACTTAGTTATATTTAATACCTTTAAGTATATTATTAAATATAACTTATTACTTACTTAAGATAATATTAGTATCTCTTTTATAAATATAAATTAATATAATTAATTTATTTCTCTTAGGACTTATATAATTAATATAAATATTATAAGTTTATTTAAAGGGATTAGTTCTTAGAATAAATATTAGAGATTTATAAAGTTAAAAAGTATTAATATTAGATTAGATTTAATAATATATAAAAGTTTATAAGTTTAATTAATTAAATTTATTTAATTAAATATATAATATATATATCCTAGCTTATATAAATATATAAATAAAAATAATTTTAATAATAATTTTAATAATAATTAATTTTAATATATTTTTAAAATATTAATAAAAATAAAAGATTTTATAAAGTAATTTATTTTTAATTACAAATATTTTAAAAACTTAGTTTTTATTTTTATTTTTTTATTTTTTTAAATATTTATTATTTTAATTATTTTAATTTTATTATTTTATACTTAGATATTTAATATAAAAAGTTAATAATATATTTTTTTTTTATAAATAAATAATTACTTAAGGGTAGACTTTTATAATTTTATTAATATATTTTAAGAGTTTTACTTTTAAGAAACATTATACCTCTAAGAGTATTAAGAATTCTTTTAATATTAAGTAAATAATATTTATATAATAATTAATAATATAATAATCTTATAAATAACTTAAGGCTTTATTTATAAAACTTTAAATAAAAATATATCTCTTATAATATATATTATAAGCATATAATATATCTAAGTATATAATATACTTTTTATTACCTTAAAGGATTTAAATTATAATAAAAATATAATAAATTAATTAAGTAATTAATACTACTTATTATACTCTTCTCTAAATATCTTAATTACTACCTAATATATTCTTATATTATACTTAGGCTTATTATATATATTATATCACTAAATACTTAGTCTAATTAACCTTTCCTAATTACTACCTTTTAATAATTCTATAATTACCTATATATTAATATTTATCTAATTAATTATTTACCTTACTTAATTTATTATTATTACCCCTTTTTTTATAATCTAATCTTTTTAACCCTTTAGCGCTAGCTTAGTATTTTATTTACTTATTAAAGGTCTTAGTTTTTAATAATTAATAAAGTAACCTTATATATAACTACTTTTATTCCTTTCTTAAGAGACTTTATAGCTATAATAATTAACTCTAGAGAGCTATTATAATGCCTCTTAATTTATCTTTTAAGGTATTTAAACTAAGATTTAACCTTAAATATAGTCTTTAAGGTCTTTAAGACCTAAGGGGTTATAGGGCTAATTACCTCCTTAGTAGGCATTAAAGTCTATAGCTATATATTAAGCTTTAAGATTATACTTTTTAGGTTAAGAGAGATAAGCTTAGCTCCTCTAAAGGCTAACCTAATATTTCTTTCTATTATAATAATTTAATATATAGCATAAAAGACTAAAAAGAACTTAGTCTTAGAAATATAAGTTAGAAAATATTTAATTAAATACTTTTTTTTTTAATTATAAGCCTATTTAAGTAAATTAAAATACTTAATATTAAGAGACTAAAATAAATAAGATAAATAAAGTGATATATAAAATATAATAATCTTTTTTTTCTTATAATATCTCTTAAAGTTAATAAAGTAATAACTTTTATAGTTATTAAGATTTAAAAAATAATAAAAACTAATTAATTAATTACTTATATATTAATTAAAGTATTTTAATTACTTAAGACTAATATTATTATTAATTTAATTATTTTAACTTATTATAATAGCTTAATTACCTAAGAAATTACTTTTTTAATATTAATTAATAAGGTAATATTAGTATATATTAATAATAAATAGCTAGATTACTTAGCCTTTTATATTAATTACTTAAATAATTATAATTTATTTTTAATTTCTAAGCTATATTAATTTTAGCTTTTTATACCTATTTATACCTATAATAACTATTTTATTTTAAATTATACTTATTATAAAGCTAATCTTATTAAAGTTTTAGATATTATCTAGTTAGATATTATACTTTATAATTATATTTAATATAAGCCTAAATTAATTATAAATAATAATTAAATCTTTATATTTAGCTCTCTAGTAATTATATTTATAAAAAAAATATATCTTAAGCTCTTAGTATTATATAATAAAGTTATAAGCCTAGCGCTTATTAATAAGTAGCATATTATAATTAGTAAGTAATTAATTAGTTATTTCTTTAATAAAATATAATCATAGGGGAAATCCTTATAAATCTAAGTTAAAAATAAACTATATTAAGATTTATTCCTTTAGATTAGATAATTAGTATAACTTTAGGATTTAATTATATTATAATTAAATGCCTTATTTATAATAATATAGCCTTAGCTTAGAGACCTTATGGATCTTTATAGCGTATTAAATACTTAGCTTTAAGTTATTTTAAATAGCCTAAAGGGCAAAAAGGGTTCTAGCCTCTATATTTAGGTCTAATATAATTAGTAATTATAGAATTAATTAATTAAGTAGAAGGTTAGGTATAAGAGGGAAAAGTATATTATATACTTAGATATATCGCATACTTATTATATATATTAGCTTTATATTATTAAGTAAAAATTTATAATAATATATTTCCTTAGTTTTATTTCTTTTATTTATTTTTTAAAAGCTTTTTAAATTATTTATTAAGCTTTAATTATATTATATATATTATAATTAATTATATTAATTCTTTTTAAGCCTTAAGAGTTATTTAACCTTAATTTAATACCTCTTAAAGTAATTATAAATTCTTAAAAAATATTTAATCTTAGGTAATATAAGTATTAATATTATATAAAGAAATCTCTTTTAAGTAACTTATATATTATATAACTTATATATTTATATCCTACCTTAAGAAAAAAAACATTTTTTTATTAATAATATATATAACTTAATTAAGTTAATTTAATTAAGTTTTATAATATTTTAAAACTTATTATATATAAATTCTTTTTATTTTTTTAAGATAATTATTATTTATTTTCTTTAAGTAATTTTTATTTAATCTTATATTTTATTAATAACTTTATTTTTTTTAATTTAATACATAAAATAAAATTTATAATAAAGTTTATATATAAAATAATATTTTAAAGCTTTAATTTCTTTATTAAATTATTAATCCCTTTTAAGGTAATAATAAGATCTTTATAGCTATATATAAATATTTAATATATTTTTAATTAAAATAAATTACCTTATTAAGGTAACTTATAAGTTTTTAAGTCTTAAGGTATATTTAAAGATATATAATATAGCCTTAAAGTTAAGTAATATATTATCCCTTAGAGAGTAATACTTAATAATTAATAAGGCTACCTTTTAATTATAAGAGCTAATAAATTATAATTAAATTAATCCTTTTAGCTTATTTTTTTATATTTAATTAATTAAATTATTAATATTAAAAAAGACTTTTTTTTTTTATTTTTTCTTAAAATATATTTAATTTATATTTCTTATATTTTTTCTTAAGAAATATATTATAATAATTAATTAAATAATATTAGTAATTATATATTAAATATTTTAATTATATATTTTTATTTTTAATTTTTAAGCTTTTTTTTATTTTTTTAAGGTTTCTTTAAAATACCTATTTATTATTTAAATTTAAAAGCCTTTTTTAAGTTATTTTTATATATTATTATAAATATATTATATATTATTTTTTTTTAAAGATCTTTTAAGATTATTAAAGGCTTATTTTATATTTATAACTATAAGGGTTATTATAAGTGTATTTTTTTTATATTACTTTTTTTTATTATATTATAAATATATATTTATACTTTAAGAGATAATATATAAAATATTTTAAAAAATTTTAAATATTATTAATTTATTCTTTTAGCTTTTTAAAAATTTATATCTTTTATTTTATTAATTATATTATATTATCTTATAATTTATTTATTAATAACTTATTAAGAAATTAAATAATTTTAATAAGACTTTATTAAGTAATATTATATATTTTATAAGATTTTTATTTCTTATTTATTATAATTAAAGAAAATTCTTTATATAAGGATTTTATTTAATTAATAAATATATTATTAATTAAGTAATAATAATAAATAAAAGATTATTAATTACCTTAAGGACTTAATTTTAAATCCTTATAATTTTTTTCTTAAGGTTTTTATATTTAAATATAAGATATTTATAAAAGTTTTATAAGGAATTATAAGTCTAGAGATTAGCTACTAAGAGGTCTAAGATTTTATTAGCCTTTAAGTTATTATTTATATTAGCCTTAAAAAAAGGATTTTTTTTTAGAGAATAATATTTAAGCCTTATTTTAAGGGAGTTTCTTTAATAATTATTATCTTAATTCTTAAGCCTTTTTTCTTTATATTTTATATATCTAATTTTATAAACAGATTTAATAAGAAATTAAGCTTATATTTAATTAATAAATTAATATAAACTTATACATTTTAGTTATTTATTTTTATTTTAAAAATATTAGCTTAAATAATTTAATTATTATTTAAAGTTAAGTTTATATTTATATTTATTATTATTATTTAAGGAATAATTAATAAGTATTTTTTTATTTAATATTTTAATTAATAATTATTAATTTATATATAAGACTTTTAATTATTAATAAATTAAGCTTATTTTTATACTTATGGTTTCATCCGGATTGAAACAGATTGCCTGTTTTGTGGATCAAGATACAGAAGGGCCTCTTGAAATCAATTCTGTGACCAACCCCTTGGATCTCTATAACTAGCATCATCTGCCGCCAAGCTCATACTTCGCAGCCCGCGTTTTCGTCAAGTATCAAGCTAACACCCATCATCATAACATACTCGCGACTCACTCCATTATGATCACCTCCCGCAAAGTCAATTTTCTTAGCCGCGGTATCAACGTCGTTGGTAACCTCTACCTATCCTCTTCCTCCACACCAAACCGCAAACGGGCTGCCATCATCGTTGGCCACCCCGGCACTGGTATCAAGGAGCAGGCGTCTGGCCTCTACGCCCAGCGACTTGCCGAATTTGGCTTTGTCACTCTTGCGTTCGATGCTGCTTACCAGGGCGAGAGCGGCGGCGAACCACACGGCCTGGAAGATCCATCCCAACGGGTTGAGGACTTCAAGAATGTCGTAACGTTCCTTTCGACATTAAACGACGAAGTCGACCCCGAACGAATTGGATTTGTCGGCATTTGTGCTTCCGGAGGCTACGGGATATCCGCGGCAGCGACAGATCTCCGTATGAAGGCCGTGGCGACGGTTTCTTGCGGCTGCTGGGGTCGGTTGACTCGTGACAGCACGGACAGAGCAACCCTGCAACAGGCCCTTGCCCAAGCAGGGAGGGACCGCATCGCGGAAGCAAAAGGCAGCCAACCTGCCATGCTCAACATCCTTGACGTTTTCGGGGATGAAGCCAAAGAGTACTACAAGACCCCGCGGGGAGAACATCCTGGTTGTACCAATGAGTATCCCACAAGGAGCGTGGAGCTCATGGCGGGATATGATTCTTTCACCTTCATTGAATGGATATCTCCGCGGCCATTGCTGATGATTGTCGGGAGTGAGGCAGGGACTGTATACCTCAGCAGGCAAGCAATTGAGCGTGCCGAGGAGCCGAAGGAGCTTTTTGTGATTGAGGGTAAGAAGCACATGGATTTATATGACGACACTTCCGAGAGTGTCCCGAAATTGGTCGACTTTATGGCGAAGTCGTTGTGTACTTAGAGCCTTAAGATTAATGATTAGTTCTAGTAAGTAGCTTTCTGTCTTGCCCTGTATAATGGGATTCTATACCCCGTGATGTGCCTTGTGTATGAAGCTATTGGGTTAGTTGAAATTGTCCTCTTGAGTTTCGCGGTGAATATGCTAGCCTATTTTAGACTTAGTGCTTAAAACATCTAGCTAATTAGAATTTAGCGGTTATATATTAACTTTATTTAATTTTCGCGGTTATATATTAGCCTAATTAGGATTTCGCGGTTAACTCAGGGGTAAGCTTATCTTCTTAAGCTATAGGAACTTCTAGATAGTCTAAGTTAATTATCATAATATTATATCTTAATATCTAATACAAGAGACGTCATCAGTAAAGCTGCTGTTGGAAGTGGGGGAGAGTAAGAGCTGAATCAGTTCAAACACTTACATCCGCCAGTAAGCATGTATTTTGGGATTTTCCATATCCGAGGTAGTTCTTGTACTCGGTGGTGGGGAATACGGGACGTCCGAGATTCTGGCCAGCTTCAAAACAGCACTTGCACCACTGGGAGAGGTAGCTGTCGGGGTGTAGGGTGTCGTCGTCGGAACGCGCAGGGAGGCTCATGTCTTGGAGCTCGAGGTAGCCGCCCGGCTCGAGGTTGTCGAACGCTACCTTGATGATTTGCGGGAAATCCTGGAAGCAGCCGAGCATCATTCGAGAAAAAATGAAGTCGAACTTTTTCGTCCAGGTCCACTCCTTTTCGAGGTCGTCGATCTCGAAGATAAGATTTGGGGGAACACTAGCAGTACCGACGTTGTATTAGTATCGAATTCCTGGGTTAAACAACGGTATTCGGACGCACAACGATGGCTGAATGGGGCTCAGATCAACACCAATCACCTGCGGAAGTTAGCATCTGCATAAGTCAAAGTAACATGTTAACGTTGAAGAGGGGCAGAGTGTCAAACCTCAGCTTCGGGATTCGCATCCGCTTTAAGTCCATGTCAGTACGTTGCATCCGCGCACAGATAATGCACAGCAGCCAAGGTTACTTGCCGTAGTCAATGGCCCATGATCCAGTGCCGGTGCCTATGTCTAGAACTCGTTTCGCGTCTCTAGCCTTTGGACAGAGTGCGAGCTTTCCGTGTAGGGTGCGGACGTAGAGTTCGTGCTGGAGGTCTACCATCCAGATCAGCATGCGTTATGTATTATGCGTATACGTCTACCATCTATGCCTACCGAGTCTATCGTTTTCTGCTTACAGCGGAGGATCACTTGTTAATGGCGACTCGATCGAGAAATACCATGGTCATTTTCAGGGTGGGCTCAACTAGCGTCGTCGTTGGGAAGGACGTATTCTAACTTGTGTGTCAGTCTCCTACGCCAACATCGAGAGCCATTCGCTTACTGCCGCTACTGAGGGCATGATAACGTCGGCCGTTTTCTTCTCGATATGCCATGATGCTCGACGAGAGGGACACGTAGGACCGGTCAGGCTCCTATAAAAACCGGTAAATAAACCATCCTCAGTATTTACCAGACTGGCGTCGGCGTCAAAGAATACGCCGGCTACGCTGGAGAGGTAATTGGAGTCGCACCTCGCCCAGGGTTGAGTCGTTGTCGGCGGCCTGCGGTGGTCTCCAGTTAGGTACTATTCTAGCATAACGAAACTAGGATTAGGATGCACGGCATACAATGGCATCCTCTATCTCTATGGTTGGCTCAACATGGTGCTCGCTGCCTCCTCGGGAGTTGGGGCTCCCTTGTTGACGCTCTGGCGATGGTGACGCAGGCATTGTGGATGACTTTTAGGTGTTGTTTCGCGATGCGACGTGGAATCGAGATGAAATGGCGCAAAGGATTCGGCAAAAAATAAGAAAGCGGAGAAAAATTGTGTCAAGCACATGTCGTGTCAGTCATCTGCTGGTTCGTGGCGCAGCAAGGGACTCCGAGTCCCCGAATTCCAATCATTGGTGCGTTATTCGTGATTACGAGGTTGCAATAGAGACGCGCCCACGCCGCCGAGGTCCGTGGCTACTTAGCTGGTGCTTCTGAGGAATTTACCCCCTTCACTCCCACATTTCACTGTGCAGATACCAAGTTGGATACGATGAGCGCTGGCCAAGGTTTGTCGCCAGGCCTGCTGCGGGAGGCATTTGTTGCCCTCAGCCCCGTGACCGTGATTCTCACAGCCGTCATCGGCTTGGCGGTGCTGTTCCTGGCCGACTCGCTGCGGTCGTGGTACCGTTTGTCCCACGTTCCTGGTCCATTCTGGGCCGGTTTCTCCAAGGCTTGGATGGTGAGACAGTCACTCAAGGGAACACAGCCTTACGCCATCCAAGCGGCGAATGAAAAATATGGTGAGTTGCATCCTCAACTACTGTTAGTTGATCGGCGAGACTCAGTGGTTCAACTTGCAGGGTCGCTCGTGCGCATTGGCCCCAATGAGCTGGCAACCGATGATCCCAAACTACTGCGCCGGATGATGGCCAGTCGCTCGCCGTATTCGAGAGGGCCTTGTAAGTAACAAACCTTCATCATTGATGCTTTTTGGGGCCATTTGCCTACCAGGTATACAGGGTACAACGCACTCCGTTTCGAGCCTGGCAAAGACAACTTGTTCTCGATGCGTGATGATGATGCTCATGCAAAATTGCGTAACAAGATGGCAGCCGGCGTAAGTTCAACCTCATTGTCTTGCCAGTGTCTATGTGATCTATCGAAAAGCTTTTCTTACATATCCCCCATGTATGTGATGCAATCAACGGCTAAGCTCTGTACAGTACTCAGGCAAGGAGAACGAGTCACTGGAGCGCACAATTGACGCGCACATTGCACGACTTATCGACCTCATAGAAACCAAGTATCTCTCAACGTCTCGAGAGTACCGCCCGGCGGACTTTGCTCAGAAGATTCAATATTTCACCCTAGACGTTATCAGCGACCTAGCTTTTGGCCAGCCCTTCGGTTACGTGGATCAAGATGACGACGTCTTCGACTTTATCAAGATTACACGCTCTTTCTTCCCAGTCACTCTGGTCATAGCCAACATACCCTCATTAGTTTCCCTCCTACACTCGCGTCTTTTCCGGGGTCTTTTGCCCAAAGAGAGCGACAAGTTTGGTTTCGGGGCATTCATTGGGTGAGTTCCCAGCTATCGCCGTGCAGGTAAAATCCTTACAATCACTCCCAGCGTGGCGAATAAAAAGGTTGCAGAGCGATTCGCGCCAAACGCTACACAGCACTCGGATATGCTCGGATCCTTCATCCGTCATGGTCTCAGCCAGGAAGAAGCGTCTAGAGAATCACTGCTTAATGTTGTCGCCGGAAGCGACACCTCGGCGACCACTATCCGCGTCATCATGCTGAGCCTGCTCAGCAACCCAGTGGCCTACAGAAACCTACAGAAGGAAATTGATGATGCCATCAAGGCTGGGAAAATATCCTCACCCGTTATCGACGCCGAAACGCGCAAACTCCCATATCTCCAGGCTGCAATACAAGAAGGGCTGCGGATAAAGGCGCCCGCGGCCGGTCCTCTCTTCAAGACGGTGCCCAAGCAAGGTGATACCATCGATGGCAAATTCATCCCTGGAGGAACACAGATTGGCACTTCTCCGTTCAGCATCTACCATTCTAAAAAGATATTCGGCAGCGACGCGGCTCTCTTTGTACCGGAACGCTGGCTGGAAGCAGAACCGGAACAGGTCGAGGGCATGTCTGAGGTGGTGAACCTCGTCTTTTCCAGCGGAAAATACCAGTGTCTCGGCAAGCCAGTAGCACTCATGGAACTGAACAAGATTTTCGTTGAGGTGAGTGCATGTCGATGTATTCACCAGGCCTAACCAGACTGACATAGCCGCAATAGCTTTTGAGGCGTTTTGATTTTGCCATGGCGCGTCCCGAAAGACCTCTGCATATCATGAACGCGGTGAGTAATGCGCCCTCCTGGCTTGTGCTGTGATGAGCTAAGAGTTGTTGCAGGGTATTTGGCTGATTGAGGATTTTCCCGTGCGCATTTCACGACGGGATAGTGGTCCCGACGCTTGATTTCGTCATCTTCAAACGGGCTGGACTAGACTCAATATATTTGTATCAAACTCTTACCCAGGGTTTGTAGACGGGGGTAGGCGGGACAATATGTCGAGTGGTAATCATTTAATATTATGCTAAGGGGTTGTAAGACTTTGTTTTTGGTTTTTCTTTTTTAAAAAAAATATAGTGATATCGAGCTCTAGTTTCTAGAGTCAAGACATCTAACTAGACAGATTGCCAGTTATCCGTGATATAGGTACAACGCTGCCGGGTATCCGGGCAACTGGTGGATACTCTCGAGCCAGAAGGTGAAGAGTCATCTGAAAAGTGAATCCCCTGTGTCAAAGTCCCCCAATCAACATAGCCGCTTTTCATTTTATGGATAGGTTTCATACGCCCGGCGTCGTAGAAGAGCTGGCGGATCTTCCTCCTGGGATTGCTGAACACCAGAGTCCAGCCATAGACCTGCAGCCATAGGCCTGCAGCGGCATTGCGTTGAGTACCTCCACATAATCATCGACAAATACCATAATATTCTCGTCAAGACGACGATTTGTCGGAGTATCTTGATCCCTCGAACTCCACAGTAATCTACCTTGCGAGGAAATGTGCTACAGCATTATCGCTGCCGGTTTGTGCCCTCCTTATTGCAGCCCGACGATCGCGCGTGGAATCGAGTAAAGACCTCTTTAAGTCGTCTCGCCCGCATTGGAAGAGTCTAATGACGATGTCGCATGCCAAATGCCGTCCATATTGGCATGCCCAATAAACGTTTTCAACCCACACGTCGTCATAATCTTGCGTCCATTTTGCGCACATTTCCTTTGGCAGGAAGCATCCACTACAGGCTGTGTGCGGTGCTTTCCAGTCCCGGTAGAGGATGAGGCCCACCCGTCTTGATATCTGGGTTGAGCACCCTTGGGTGCACTCCTGAAGCTCGTGAAGGATATCTGAACCGCCAAGACCTTGGCCAGCGCAGTAACTGCACTTCCTACTCCACCAATCCATAACGGCCTTCCATCTAGTGACTTCCCGCTCCTCGTCAAGTTTCCAATGGGAGACCTCGGCCGCTAGCATCGTAAAAAAACCAGGAGCTCGGGAAGGAAAACCGTAGAAGGGTGAGAGTCCGTCTTAGCGGTTTCTGCGAAAATAAAATGCGAGTGTTAGGATCTCAAATATGAAAAGGATTTTTGGAATCCAGCTGTCGTTGAAAGGGATCTGTTGCTCAAACCAAGCCCGAGCTTGGTGTTTGGCACTTGAGGCTACCCCATCGTTCTTAGATGCAATCTTGGTAATAAGCTTTCCGAGGGACTGGTCGTCATATGCGCAGAGGGCAGCTATGACTCTTTTGACCACTGGCCTCTGCTCAAAGTGATCATTAGTCCCCAGTCTGGGTAGCCTCCTTGTTGGTAGATCTACCCTCTCTTTTTGGAGTTTATTAAATAACTAAAATATAGCTTTTAGAAATTATCCCTTACTTACTAAAAAAGTCATCCCGATAAGGGGCAGCTATTAGCGCCACGCTAATTACCTCCGCAAAAAAATCATCAATAGGTCAAGGGACAATTACAATAGATAATAGGAGTAATAGGACATTACAACTGCTAAATTCGATCCCGAGTCTGATGAAGCGGCTCTAGTGGACCGGGATATGTTTAGCAACGCCATTTAGGGCAAAGCCATCTAGTAGTCTTAATTATTAATGCAAAATTAATGGACTACGAATCTTCACGGTCTCGCCCCCTAGTAGACTACCTACATAACGCGATTAACCTTCCATCCGCCTAGAATGCAGTATTAAAAGAAGCCGGTCGGATCATATCTCCGAGCCGTCTTCTTCAGGAACATTGCATTATTCCAGCCATACGACCCAATGACATCTTGTTCGGGGTTAGCGTAGCTCATTTAGAGATAGTCGGAATGGCCATCCTTCGATGCGGAGTACGCTCTCAACTCACCGATCGCCTAGGCCATCCTGGCCCGCACAAGACCTTCATAGGAGGCATCATCAGCGGCCAGCGTACCTCTAGCCTCGAAGAGGATTGAATCAGCCGGCAGGTTCTTGTCAAGGTCCAGGAGGTTGTTGCCGGGAATAACGGAAGCGGGGTTCTTTGGTAGAGGCTGGAAGACAAAGTTGACAGACACCGGAATGTCTGCGTCACGCAGGCCTTGCATCAGAGCGACAAAGATGTCAGCAGCCTTGTTCATGATGTCGGTGGTAGCCTGGAGGCTAAGAGTAAATGGGATGTAGTGCGAGCCACCAGTATCAGCGATGGATGCGGCGACGCTGCTGAGGGGCTGCTTCTTCCTGAGGTCTCTGGTAAGGGGGATGGTGCTGAAGGCTCGAAAGGTGGGAGAGTCCTCATTTCCGTCGGTGCTGACCGCCATGGCCATGAGGGAGAGATCGCCCGCGTCAGCTCGGTAGACGACAAACTGATGGTCAGGGTTGCCCGAGCCTATGGAGCTGGCGTACTCGATGAACTGCTTAGTGACAACGTCCAGGTGGTCCCACGAGGTGAACAGCAGGCCGCCGTAAACACCAGAGGGAGGAGTAGTGAAGGTCCGCATGTCAAAACGAGTGACTATGCCCAGGTTGCTGCCGCCACCCTTCGAAGCCTTGAAAAGGTCCTGGTTGTGTCTCGCATTCGCTTCAACGATGGATCCATCGGCCAGGACGACCTCGTAGTTGACGACGTTGTCGCATGACAGACCCCAGAGCTGGGTGTGGTACGAAGCGCCTCCCGAGACGAGCAGACCACCTACGCCCACATGACCGGAACGGCCGCCTGTAACTCCCAGGTTGTGCTTCTCAAGGTAAGTCATGACTTCGCCCCATCGAGCTCCCGGGCGGACCTGGGCGATCGACTTGACAAAGGTGTCAGTTACTGTCTCTTTCTAGGCAGCAGCGTAACGCTTACCTTGGTCAGTGTACTCTTGCCCTTCCACTTAACACTATCACGCTTGACAAGATTTGTCGAGTTGAAGAAGGTAAGGTCGATGGTGACACCTCGATGGACGGCATTGTTGTCGAAGTCGCTGTGACCACCGGATCGGACGGCGATGTCCCAGTTGCCGGCGCCGCTGGCTCGGCTTAGAGCCTTGACCGCCTCGGAGACATGGTCGGTTGAGCGAGGCTGCACAATGCAGACTAGCCGAAGGCGGCGATTCTCGGATGAGTAGTAGGTCGAGACGCTGTCGACGTATGCGACGTCCTCTGGGAAGACCTGGATATCTTCGAGACCGGCATCGAGAAGGGCATCGCACTATTCGTTCTGGACCAACAACTGAATAGAAGGAAGGGTGTGGTTATTGAGAGAAGGGGGACAGGAATGATAGACAAGGAAGCGATACACCTTTGAAGCTGGTGGAGGTGGTGTTGTACTGCTGAGCAACAACACGAGCAGACAATCCCAACGACACCAAGACCGGAACAAACTTGATGAGCATGGTAAAAACAACACACAGAAATAAAGGAGTGACTTGGTTAAAAACTCAAAAACTCAAAAAACTCAAAAACTCAAAAAAAAAAAGAGTGTCGTAGAGAGAGCTAAACTGCAGACACCTCTGGAAACAAGGCTTGCAGAAGACACAACCCTTTATTGATTCCCAAGCCATCCACAGCGGGAATCTAAAGCTGCCGTGCCGGTGGCGACTGGGCCGACGGGACAGAAAGGGATTATTGACAAGGCGACAAGCCGGGAGGCATTGGGGAGGTTCTAGTCTTAGGATAGGCGAGAATTCACGTAGTAGACTTAATTTGAGGTAATCCTTTTTTAGGCTAATAGTCCTTAGTTTAAAGATATCCCGACGTTAATTATACTTCGGGTTCCCCTGCGTCGTTAGCAACTATATACCCTCACATCCAGGCTATATCCTATCCCCTCAGCGCAAAACCTCCCCGATTAAAAAGATAGCATCCTTATTACTAAAGTTTAAAATATCTCCCATAATCTCCCCCACCTCCAGTCTAGCAAACGTCGTCTTAACCTACTCTACGTTATCCCAAGTAACAATAGATCCAAAGGCATAGAGAGAAGACAACCCATCTAATCCATTAACAAACTTTATAGCTAACTAGCTCATAACGCCGTATTTAGCCCAGCGCTCTTAGATCAGGGGCATATACTTAGTTAGGCAGTAGTTAATATCGTATTTAGTATCGGGGACGTTAGGGAAGATAACTATGACAATAAAGGCGATAATAGATAGAGGGGCGTAATACTTTTGTTAATATATTTAGATAAGCATTATGAGACAAATGCCTATAGTGACTATCCCAGAGATAATAAATAATAGCTAAAGCGACATTAGTTTATAATCAAGTCTCGCGCATACCGCCTGCCCTAGACCGGTATTAATAGACTTTATATCTCTTCTCCAGTCGGCCTAAACTCACGACCGATATTATGCAGGCCGTGAGTAGGTTTAGCTAGTAGAAGCAAAGTAGTTTAAAATAAACCAAGGGGCAAAGCGCCAAAACCAATAGTTAAGAGTCTATTTAAATAGGCCGTTAGGGTAGCCAGAACGTCTCAAAAGCAACCATTAAAGATCCTACACGTTTAATCCAGCTACCATTCCCATCATACCTCTCAAGCCGAAGCTTCTCGTCGTCCTTACGTCCCAGGATATCCTTCCCACGCGGGACAACATAAAGACGGGCTGGTACCTCCCTGAGCTCGTCCACCCGTACAACATGCTCGTACCCCACGTCGACGTCATTATGGCCTCTCCAAAGGGTGATGAAGCTCCAATCGATCCGTACTCCGTTGAAGAGACCAAAGATGACGACGCTTGCCAGGCGTTCTTGAGAGATAATGAACAGCTCTATCAGAACACCACGAAGCTAGAGAGCTTCCTAGGCAGGAGCTCTGAATTTGCAGGCATCTTCTTTGCCGGTGGTCACGGCCGTAAGTATCCTCTTCTTATTGCCAGACACATCTCTAACACCACAACAGCCATGTTCGACCTCGCTGTGGATAGCACATCCCACGAGCTCATCCGGGAATTCTACGAGGCCGGAAAGATCGTCTCGAATGTATGCCACGGCCCCGCCGCGCTGGTCAACGTCAAGCTCTCTGACGGGACGTACGTAGCGCAGGGACACGCTATCACGGGCTTCTCCAACGCCGGGGAGGATGCCTACTAGTTTGCTAATGCGATGCCGTTCCTACTCAAGGATGAGTTAAAGAAGCACGGAGGGAAGTACGAGAAGGCAGACCAGCTATTTAGCGTCAGGGTAGTTATTAGTAGAAATCTAGTCACGGGGCAGAATCCTCCGAGCGCGGGCGTAATTAGGGGGAGTTTCGTGGAAGAGATCCAGAGGAGAGAGGCGTAAGCATGGATGCTATGAAATAGATTAGGGTAGTACCCGCTCATTTAGGTTTTCTACTAAACCTTATACGTGCAGGAGATCCCTGCATTAGTGCCTCCTCTGCACTAGACAAAACCGGCTAGCCATCCGGAGTTTGCTATAAGCGGTCAACCTTCAGTTACGAGCGTGACATAGGTTCTCTTAGTTCGTGCCCAGAATGCCTAAGCCTCAAAGGCATGATGTTTTCCTCTGATAGGAATGGCTTAACCCAAACTCTGGATGGCTTACCCCTTCTGATAAAAGGTAGTCTCCCTCCAACCGGCCGGTTTTAATTATCCCGATACAACTCATTCGCTCTCAAGGAGAGGCCAAGCAGGAGCCCAGATCAAGCGTCATAGTTAACAGAGGCCGGCCATCAAAGGATTATCTTCCCTGTCCAAAGAGGAAGCTCCGGGTATAAACACCATCCCTGTCCCACATTCCACACAGCTAGTAGTGGGCGAATCGTCCATCATCTGAAGTTACTGATGGAGAGATAGTGTGACTTGAAGGCTAGGACCTGCGGTCAGTGCCAGAGAGCCGGGCTAGAGTGCCATGGATACCGCAAACCTCAGGACCTGGTCTTTCGCGACCAGACCGACGTAGCCAGGCACAAGGTGCTAGCCCATGTAGGCGTGCCCATACTGAACCTAGACATAGATACACGATGCCGAGACACCTTCTTTGCTCTGTACGTCACCGGCATCTCACGCAGCTGCACATCTCTCGTGCCCCTCTACACAAAAGCCCCAGCCACAGGACACCTAGCATGCAGCGTCGACGCAGTCAGTCTAGCGTTTGCGGGAGTCCAGTTCGAGAGCCAGGAAGCGATGAGTTTGGCAAGCAAGAGGTACGTAACAGCCATACAGAACCTGGGTCAAGCTCTGCGCCACCCGAGGGCTCTGAAAAGCGACCAGACGCTGCAGTCGATGCTGCTGCTGGACCTGTACGAGAAGATCTGCGGGCGGGACAGGCAGCAACCTCGTTCCTGGATGAGTCACATCCGGGGGGGCAATGTTCCTCATCGAGGCGCGGGGGATTTCGATCTCTCCAGCCCGATTGCCTGCGAGCTGGCGAGGAATGTGGTGACGACGTTGACCATTAGCTGCGGCGCTGTCAGAGCCCCCGTCCCTGATAGTGTGATGTTGTTGCGAAGAAGGCTCGATGGCCATGTCCTCGATACGAAGTGGGGATTTATGAACATTCTGCTAGACATTGTGAATCTGAGGGCCGACATGCACAACGGCAGGTGGTTGAATCACACAGCTGAGGCGGCTGAAAGGGCAAAGGGGCTCGACCGCAGGCTCGTCAGCCTGGAGCAGAAACTCCCAGAGGATTGGAAACCCGTCCCTTGCTCTACCGCCATCAGGCACCAGCCACTCCTCCTAGATGGCCATCACGACGCCTACCCAAACCACTTTGTGACGCAGCTGTGGAACACCCTCAGGGCAATGCGTCTAGAAATGACCAAGATAATCAAGAACCACGACCCAAGTTCCGAAGCCGCCGCCTCCGAGACGATCAACAGCATCGCGCGGAAAATGTGCCGCGCGGTGCCCCAGTTCATGCTCCCGGGGTCGAGGCCCGAGAACGCAGGGCCATTCTCCCCGATGGAGAAGCTTCAGTGCAGGTCACTGCTGTCGTGTCTGTACCTCGCGGCCCAGCTGTCGGCGGATGAGCATCTGCGGGAGTGGACATGCGCGTGCATGGATTACATGACTGAGAGAGGGGAAATGAGGGTGGCGAGGGATATTGCGGCTATAATACGACTGGACTGCGTGGGCGATGACGGGGTGTTATGCGATGGCTGCATAGATGTCCATAATTATCGTCCCCTGCCCGTTTCCTGGGACTGGGTTCAGCACATAGCTGGCATGACATGGGAAGCCTCGGCATTCGGGGGTTTCTCAAGTCCGTTGTGGTGTTCCCGGCTTGTTCGTGCTTCATCGGCTTCAAGCGCATCGCCTTCTACCGTCGCTCGCAGCATCGAGTCGGAAGGCTAGCCCGTCAAGGACAGAGCTCAACCAGACTCGGAAATCTATATAATCACCAACTCCATCGTCTGCTCATTATGATCAAGAACAACCCGGTCAGTAAACTTGCCTCAGAATGTCCTCCCCATATAAGCACGTCCTCCTCGTCGGTGCCACCTCCGGCATAGGCGCCGTCCTCGCAGACAAGTTCATCCTCGAGGGCGGCAAGGCCATCGCCGTCGGCCGTCGTCAGGATCGACTCGACGCGTTTGCGCAGAAACACGGGGCCGCAAAAGCCAGCGGGGTGCGGTACGACATTAACGATCGAGCTGGCCAAGACGGCTTCATAAAGGAGTAAGCAACCCTTCTATCCAAGTGCGCTACTACTTCTCCAGTGAACTTTCTAATGCACACAGGATCGTCGATCGCTATCCCGACCTCGACTGCGTCTTCCTCAACTCCGGAGTGCAGACCCAGGTCCGGCTATCCAGACCTGCAGAGGTCGACCTGGATGCCTTCCACCAGGAAGTGAGCACCAACTTCAACAGGCCCGTCGACCTATCCGTCAAGTTCCTCCCCCATCTGCAGAAGAAACCTGTGCCGACTGCCCTCATCGTCACGGGGACGCTCCTCGCGCACGTCCCTGCCGTCGTCATGTCCGCGTACTCGGCGTCCAAGGCGGCGTTGGCGGCGTACGTCGACTGTCTGCGCTGTCAGAACAAGGCATCCTCGACAAAGATTATCGAGATGTGGCCTCCCGTTGTGCAGAGTGAGTGGCCTGAAATTACTTGACAGGAACATGACTTGCTGAAAAATTGGAAAAGCCGAACTTCACGACTACCTGGGGCCGCAGAGGGGCCAGGCCATGGGCATGCCTGTTGGGGAATTCATTGACAAGGTATGGCCTTCCCTTACTGCTGGGGAGGAGCGCGTAATTGTTGGCGCGATTGGGCCAGAGGAGTTCTTGGATAGCGTCAAGTGGCGCAGAGAGCAGTTTGAGGTCTTGTCGGGGCACATGTTGAGTCACTTTCAGCTGTGACATGGCAAACCAAGACATTAGGAATTCAGTCTCCTGTCACTCTTTGTCATAAAAGACCTTGGTTATTCTAGGCTGGCCCAACAACAACAGAGGTACCCTTCAGTCCATCCGCCTCGGCAGAAACAGTAACCGAACCCGCAGCCCCAGAATTTAGACGAACTATAGCAAGAGCAAGGCCGTTAAATGCACTCCTGGTATGTGATGGGAAAGCCACAAAGTCCGCCGCATTCCCATTGTCCGTTGCGATGACCTCCCCTGGACCGGAGATCGAGAACCGTATCTCGTTATTCGCCCGTGGTGCCACAAGTCCTTTGTCGTCCGTCACTTCAAGGGTGATGAATGCCAAATTCTCACCATCAGCTCTGATGTTCCCTCGATCCGCCGTCAATCTCAACCTCGACGGCTTCCGTGCAGTCGTGACAGTATTGTTCGCCCATTCCTCCCCGTTTCTAAAAGTGACGACATGCAGCTCCCCAGGTTTATAAACGACATCATCCCATCTGAACCGATAAGCATACTCATCTCTTGTTCGACGACCCTGCGAGTGGCCATTGAGAAACAGCTCTGCCTCATCAGCCTCGGAGAATACATGAACGGGCGTCACCTCGCCCACGTGCTCAGGCCAAGTCCAGTGAGGCAGAATGTGAGCAATGCGCTCATCAGGTCGCCAGCGAGTCTGATACAGTCAGAACCGATCCTTCTTGAACCCCGCCAGATCCACAATGCCAGAGTACGAGCTCCTCGCAGAGTAATAAGGCGTCGGCTCACCGATGTAGTCGAACCCCGTCCAGACAAACTCCCCAGCGACGTACGGGTTACGGCCCTGCTCTGCAAAGACCTTGTCGGGGGATGAACCGAAGGGCGCAGAGTAGAGCTCGTAGGCGCTGACCTGTTGGAGAGTCGAGTTGCCGCCCGAGGTGTCGTTTACGGGGGCGCTGCTTTAATTTGTGACGGGGAACAGGTGGACACCGCGAGAGCTGAGTGTGGATGCTGTCTCGGAGCCGAGGATGAGCTTGTCCGGGTACGCTTGTGATAGTCGGGGTAGAGGGGGTGGGTATGGATGCCTTGGAGGTTGGAGTATGCTTCTGTGTTTCTGATTCCGGCGCCTTGGTAGTTGATGTTGAGAATGTCGAGGACCTGGGGGAAGGGCATACCGGGTGTTGCGTAGTTCTCTGATGCTGATGATGGTCTTGTCGAATCTTCTTCCCTTAATATGCCCTGAAGCATCTTTGATACTGCGGCTCCTTCTTCGGCGGTGTATTGCTCGCCTACTTCGTTCCCGTAGCTCCACGAGATGATTGAAGGATGATTCCTGTCACGTCTTAAGAAGGCTCGGAGGTCTGGCTCATGCCAGTCGGGAAATAGCAAGTGACAACCAGCGGCGGTCTTGTTGCGTTCCCAAGCGTCAAAGATCTCGTCGATGACCAGGAATCCCATCTTGTCTGTGAGGTCAAGAAGCTCAACTGCGGGTGGGTTGTGAGACATCCGGATAGAATTGCAGCCCATGTCCTTTAGGATTTCCAACTGTCGCTCGGCCACTCGGACGTTGAACGCCATACCTAGAGCGCCTAGGTCGGAGTGCTGGTTGACACCTTGGATGGCCACCTTTTCACCATTGACGAAGACGCCTTTGTCTGGGTTGAATTCCAGAGATCAAATCCCGAATCGAGTTTCGTACTCGTCGATGACCCGATTGTTGACCTTGAGCCTGGTAACTGCAACGTGGAGATTGGGCTGCTGAGATGGCGGCGGACCCCAAAGACGAGGGTTGGTGAGGGTTGTGGAACTGTTGAGGCGGGTGGTATCCGACGGAGATAGGTGAACCGTCTCGGATAGGAATGTTCCAACTTTTTTCCCAGCGTTTCCAGTTTCCGGATCGAATGTGAAAATATCCGTCTCTACTCCGATTGCTCTCCTCTTTCCCGCCTTGTTCTGAACCTGAACGGAAAGATCAAGTATCGCGGACTTTTTGGAGACATCCCGAGCAGTGATGTATGCCCCCCACTGAGATACCTGCGTCGGGTCGCCAACAGTAAGCCAAACGCTTCTGCAAAGCCCAGCACCAGGATACCATCTGGACGAATCTGGGGCGTTGTCAAGCCGAATAGCCAGTTGGTTCTCACCGTATTCCATGAAGGGCGTAAGGTCAAGACGGAAAGAGTTGTACCCATACGGCCATCCACCCACGAGATGGCCATTCAGCCAGACCATAGTATAAGACATGGCGCCGTCGATGTCGAGGTGGATTCGTTTGCCCCGAAGAGAGCGGGAAATGTCTAATTTGCGGCGGTACCAGCCTACTCCATGAACAGGCAAACGTCCCATGCCTCCACTGATGACAGGGTTTTCCCCTTCATAAAAAGGACCGCTGATGGCCCAGTCATGAGGCAGATTGACGCTCTCCCAGTCGTCATCTTGGTTCGTGCTTTGAACAAACGGGATGTCGATCTCCGGATCTCCATCTGGACGTTTGTGATGACGACTCTTGTCCGTAATAAATTCATTTCCAGAGGGGAGAATCCAAGGTTTAAGGACTGTGGCGTTTTCGATCTGGTTTGGGAGATGGTCGTAGACGACTCCATCTGGATTGGGGACCGATCGCCAGGACCGCCATCCTTTGTTAAGGTTGATGCGTTGGCGAGGGACCGAGGTTGCTTGAGTGTCTGTAATGAGGACTATGAATAAGAGCCCGAGCAGAGAACCCGGGTGTACCATAATGGAGGTGGTTTCACGGATGACTGAATTACTTGGAAGTTGGTGGCCCTTGGCGAGTTTCCGTCCTATGTACTAGAATTCGACTAGCTGAAAATAAAGTGTCCATATCCAGCCATCTCGTATCACTGGGGCTATTAGGCTAAAGATGGTGAGAGGTATAGATCAGGGCATTGTCGGGTACGGCTACGATCTCCTTAACAGCCGACTCCCCACGGGGTCAATGTCGATCTGTGGATCATCGCGAAGCAATAGCACCATCCGCTTCTCAAAGGAGCTAATGCCGAAGATCGTCACAGCCAAGTCATTCAGGCTAAGTATCAGTGTCCAACTGCCGTACCTACCATCCCGAAACTTATCCATCTGAGGTAGCAACGAGGCAAATACTATAGGCTAAAATATCCCATTGACCTCCGCTAGCCCGGGTTATACCTGGTTTGGTGAATCTCCTCTTTCATGCTCATGGATGCTACGCTGGAACGAGTCTTGAGAGTTCCGAGGCAGATCGAACTGCGTTGGGGCACCCCGAGATCGCAGTGGTTGAGCATTGACTCATCGAAACTAGCTAGCTAGCTCTACGCATCTTGCCCTTCAAGGGCAGGATGCTTCCACAACTCAAACGAACACGGTTGAGTCATCGAAACACTGTGTCTTAGGTACAATGAACGAGAGCCGACTTGGAATTACCGTTCAAATATATGGACCGGAAATCGCGAACCCATCTCCCGGTACGCATCTACATTCGGATGCAAATGGTCCCCCGAATCAAACTCGGGACGCAGCTTATCCCCGTCTCCAATAACCGACGCAAAGTCAACGGCATAGTCAAACGTCCCATTGTTCAGAATCCAGTCATTTACCTCCAACCTTGTCTCCTCCCGCCTCGCATCCCCATACTGGCTTCCAGTAAAGGGGGTGATCGTCGCGCCAATGGTCCGCATATTCGCCTTCTTGCAGGCCGCGACTATCTCCGCGTAGGCATTTATAAGGCGCTCGGTGAGCTGCCGCTGCGTGAGGTCGTCCGTGGGAGAAGTCCCAATGTCGTTGACGCCTTCGAATACGAGAACGTACCTTGCGCCGTTTTGCTGCAGGGCGTCGCGGTGGTAGCGCTGGAGGAGAGGGGGGCCGAGGCCGCCGCTGAGAACGGCGTTTCCGCCTGCAGCCTGGTTGTTTACGGCGATGTGCGGCTTTTTTGATGCCTGCAGACGGGCTGTGAGGAAATCGGACCAGCTAGGAGCAGTCAGTATGATGGCATCTTTGATGATTTCGGACATGAAGCCTTGAGGCCTACCGGTTGTTTCGATCATCCTCACTTCCACGCCCATCAGTGATGCTGTCTCCCAAAAGAACGACTGAATAGTGATTCCTTGGTGCCCAGGTCTCAACTGCGCTTAAAAAATACCAGTGTCGAGTACTGGCCTCGGAGACGGAAGATGCGTTGACAAGATTACCGGTCCCCATCCATGACGTCGTTCTACTGCCAGGATGGCCGGTGATCTTGTTACCCAGCTGCCCGTCTTCAAGATATATCGACAGAGCAAGATTTGATAGAGGCGGAAGCCTAAAATGGACGGGGTCGGAGTCGACAAATTCCCCTAGGCCGATGGTTGTGGACGCGGAACCCTCAAACGTCAGGCGTTTCGTAGTGGATCCATCGATCTCTCCGACACCGGCATTTCCGTTGAGTGGAAGAGCAAGCGATGCTGCCGTGATGGGTAAGGGAGTTTTACCAAAGACGTTAGAGATTCGAATACGGATGCGTTCAGCCCGGATGGAAGTCCGGAGAGTCTGGCGTATAGTGCTGTTTCGGAACTGGTATGGAACATCTTCTCCTCCCTATTTGATACTTGAGTCAAGGCGTTTGATATGGAATGCACACAATCGAATACTCACAAACGGGGGCGGGGCTAGATTACCGATCTCGACCTCCTGAGGCATCGATGTCCATGTCCCTACCCAGTGTCTGCCTTTGCCTCGAGATGCGACAGTGATGCCTAGCATCCAAGCTGCAAGCAGCAACCTCGCCGTAAAGAGTTTCGTCATGCTTCTCTTCCCGTTGGGCCCGCAAATCGAAATACCAGGCTGCGGAATCTTGATCAGTCAGGGAAAAGAAAAGTAGCCATTATAGAGCCTCGGATATTTTAGCTCCTCATAGCACGATAATATCCCAAATCGTTGAATATTAAAACCCAAATATTAATAGCCGGCCGTTTTAGCCGAGAACCCCGGATGAGACTCCCAAGTCGATCACCTTCTCTATAGAGCGACCAACCCGTAGCACTTTTCCTTCTGGACTAACTTAAATCCCCTTGGCTAATATTTGCCCACGAATTAATCGTCTTGCCGGAGTCTAGGGTCCACCTTGTTCCGGCTAATTAAAGCGACCTTCTCCGCATAGTTGTTAACGTCGGTTAAACGGCCGAATCTTATGATCTAGCAGTATCTCCAATCCCCCCAGTAAGCCATGCGGCCAGCCTCTGAGTACTTTGCACTCTAGTAATAGCATTTTCTTTAAATACTCTATTAATTATCTCGCTGCGGGACTCCTCTAGTTAAGGAATATCTAGAGGCTGCTCCTTAGAATTAAGTAGCAAAGGATTCCAGCCCGCATTTATAGCCCTTATAATATCCTTTTTATATTTATTACTAATATATACCTTATTATTTATAAAAAAAGTTAGCTAAGCTATTAATATTTTTTTACTATAGGGGAAATTTTTATATTAATAAACTATAAGATAATTAAATTTTTTTTAAAGTTATTAATATGTTTTAAAAAAAAGGTTTTAAGATAATTAAAGCTTTAAAAATTTAATATATATTAATAACTATTATTATGAATTTTAATTTAAATTTATTTTATTTATATTTATTTTTTTTAATTTCTTATAATTATTTAAAGAAAAATTAAAGAAATTTTAAAATTATAATTAATATAATTAATATAATATTAAAAATCTCTAATTATTATTATAACTTAGTTATTTAATTATATTAAAAACTTTATTAATTATAATTAAAATAATTTCTTAGCTAATAAGCTTTAATTTTTATAATTTCTTTTTTATATTTTTACAAAGATTTTAGTTTTTTTTAATTATTTACTTTTAATTTCTATTTCTATTTATACCTTAATTACCTCTAAGTCTTATAATTATAAAATATTTTACTTATATCTTTATTTTTTTCTTTTTAATTTATAAGACTTATAAAATTATAATTCTTTTTAATTAAATTTAATAATATCTTTATTAATAGCCTTATTAGTTTTTTCTCTAAGATATTAAACCTACCTTAAAATAAGCTATTAAGCTTAAATTTTTTTAAAGCTAAAAGAAGGTATTAGCTTAAGGGGTTTAATAGCTTTATTAATATCCCTTATAGATATAATTAGTAAGAGTATTATTTACTATAGTAAATACTAGTTAACCTAAGCTTAGATTTAATTTATAAGAGCTTATAGCTATTAAACCTTAATAGCTATTTTAATAATACTTAATAATATATTATAAGCTAGGGATTATTTAATAAAAGTATTATTTAATATATTTAATAATAATATATTATTATTTAAGGTAATATAAGTAATCCTCTAAATAAGAGCTATTAATATTTAATAATTATATAAGTCCTAAGGGGAAATAAACTAGTTGTATTAGTTTATATTTATAAAGAAAAATATTATATTATCTTAAATAAGGTATAAGTTATATCTAGTAATATACTTAAAGGTATTAAGTATAACTAAGTTATATTAATAGCTAAGATAATTAATATATAAGAAAATATACTAAATATATTTTATATACTTATATAGTTTAGGTGCCTTATAATCTAAACCGTGAGGCTTATAATCTATAGAGTAAGGCTCATATCTAGAATAATAAGTGACCTTATAATAGGTTAGGATAAGAAGGGAATTTATAGGGCTTTGTTCCCACGTGATGTGAGGCCTGTTGGGTCGTAATACCTAGACCTTACATATAAGACAGACAGGCCCGTTGCGATCGACTCACTAGCTAGGGCGTTGGCCAAAGCGTTCAATATCAATGCCAAATATGATATCTTTCAGCACTTACCCCAAAGAAGTCTCCTGTGGCAACGGTCTCAGGATATTCCCCTGGAGCGGATATCTTTCGCGGCTGGTCAGGCGCTTCCGTCGTGGTCTTGGATGGCATATCACGGGCAGATCGAGTATCCGGACACTCGATAGAGTTATTACATTCAGCCCGGCAGACTTGCACTGGAGGAGCCTCTACCAACATTTATCCCAGCTTCAAGACTGGCAAGAGTTGCCCGAGCAATAACGAATAGGTATTTCTAGCAACCTTCACAGGAACAACCCATATATTGCAGCCTGGCACTTCTATAAGCGGTTTGGCGTATTTAGAGATATCGTTCTGAAGCAGAAATTTAACGTTACTAATTTTTAGAATACTTATGAATGGCAGGGTCGTGGAAGTAGCTATTGCCACGGCCTGTTCTGGATGGACGGTAGGCCTAGTGTTGACTTGGAAAATGAGCATTTATAGATGAAATTCGCTCGTATCTAGAGTTTCCACGTCATAGCTTTTAATCCTGAGCCAGCTCGAGTCCAATAGCAAGGAGAAGGTAATCCCTTGGCTGTAAATCGATTATAGCAACCCTTGACGTTCTAATGGCTCTCATAGGTTCTGAACCGCTGCTAACGCTACTACTGCAGTGAGGCGTATTGCCTATGAAAGAAGAAGGATTTAGAAGAGATTCCTTGCCACTTTTTCTTCCCACGGGATACGAGAGATACGGCTGATGTTGTTCGACGATAGGGACAATCCTACTTCTCCTTCGCGGCGACCAGGAATGATAGCCTTATGAACCACTATAATCGGTGTTTTAGTCTTGGCTGGTTAGGCAATATTGATATCTCCCCCTGTACCGGCCTTCAAGCTGTGATTAATTATGCAGCCAAGTAACAGAGCATCATAGTAGACAAGATGGTGATAGATCTATCTAAACGGGACTTCTAGATAGGGCTTAGCTATATTGCTATGTCTAGGGTTAAGATATTAGACGGGTTAATAATCGATACCTCGTTTATATAGGCGTCTCTCTACTATGAGAAGCTACTTAATAGTAAGTAAAGTTTTATTATATTATTTATACTTAAGACTTTATAAGTCCTAATAGAATAGTAGGTATTTTAATAAAAGCCCGCGACTAGAACTAGCGCAAGAAATAATAACTTAACTAGCTATTATTCTAACCTCTTTTATCTTAATAATATCGCTATAGTATAGAGAGGGTAAAAATAGGTCATAGTCATTTTACGCACCGCCCCATAGAGCGCTAGCACATAGCCAGAATTACTAGTATAAAATATCATATCATAGAGAGACATCCTTTAGACTATATTACACCCTCCCCACCATCGGTGAGGGTGTCAGCATATTTTACTCATCACCAAACCATCGAAGAAATATCCAACTACCATCCATGCCTGAAAGTGAGCTCCATCACCCTTAACTCTTTCTTCCCAACCACCATCCATTTATCACCATCCTTCATCTGTTGGCCTCTTCCCATTGCATACCGCTTGTAGTGGTCCGTCCCACTGCAATCTTCCAGCGAGCACACTCCACCAGCCCAATCGGCAGGGGGTACTCTTTCAGCATACATAAACACGGTCATCTCAATCAGTTCAGGAAACATGTGTTGAACAAGCATTCTGATTGTGTCGCCAGCTCCTTGATGATATGTCCAGCTGGCGCTGACAGCCAATCTCCGCAGACCTTTCCCCTTCGGATCACGAAGACTCAAGTCTGATAGCAGGCGCGACATTCTGCGATAGTCCAGATCGCCAAGTACAACGACGGTATCAACCGCAGGATTGATATACAACACACGATTCAAGTCGTTAATACTATCGCCAGCATGCTCATATGGCGCAACAGTCGCAAGGGGCAATTTGACGGGATAACAATCCAATGCGGCGGACCTCGCCTCGGAATTTACAGACAGCGCGGCAGGATTGTTACAGCCGCTTTGCCATTTTGGCACACCTCCATGTTGGAAGTCATCGGCGTAATGCGATCTGCGGGCGTGGATCTCGACGATACGGGGCGTAAAAGAGTAGCGCCAGATCTTTAGTCGGAGCTCGAAAGGGAGGTGGGGAAAGACGTGAAAAGACAAGGATGACCCAGGTGTTGGAAGTGCTAGTTCCGCTGCCGATTGCAGTCTGTCGTTAACCATAGTCAGCGCCCTTAGGGGAAGAGTGGCATAGGTCAAAAAGATGGAAGAAGAATTAAATATTAACGCAGGTGGAAGAGAAGCGGGGAAGTCAGCAATTTGATTCACAGAATTTACCTGCTGACGAATAAAAAGTGGGGATCAGAGTCAGCCGAGAGCACATGCAGCGGAGTATTTATAAGCGTGTGCCACAATTAAACGAGCCCACTAGAATGACGACTTTTATAAACACTAAAAAGCAAAGTCTCCTTTCCCCACTCCAGACAATGTCATTCCCACCCTGGCGAGCACTTAACTAAGTGTCCCGTTTTAGTGGGGGAGATTTAGTTTTAATAAAACCTAGATCTACTTAAACTACCTCTATTTATACCGCTATTATTAAGTAGCTATTATATAAGTAATAAAAGTTATATAATATTATAAGATATAATAAATTATAGCCTATAAAGTATAATTTATTATAATATATTTAAATATTTTATATATTAATTATTATTATTAATTATAACTTTTATTTACCTTAGTATAACTTTTTAAAAAGTACTTTTAAGAGGTTAGGTTAGATATAAAATAAAAGAAGTAAAAGTAATATTTAATAAGACTAATAGCTAGCTAAGATATAAAAATATTTAGGTTATGCTAATGATTACTAGCGGGTTAAGAAATCCTTAGATAATTATATAGGTAATAAGCTATATAAAATACTTCTTAGCGAAGTATTATAAAAGCTTTACTAAGTTAAAGTCTAATTAATAAATAAAACCTATCTTATATCTCTAATATTACCTTAATTATACTAATTAGGCCTATACCCTTATAATTCTTTAATTTTTACCTTTATAAAAGATTAATATATTATTAAGATAAATAAGTTATATAAAAATACCCTTATTAATTAATAGCTAATAGCTTAATACTATACTAATAAAAATAACTTAATAAAGTTATAATAAAAAAAAAATAATAATATTACTTATTAGCTTAATTATAAGATTAGGGATCCTAGGTTATATAAATATAAAGGATCTTAAATAGCTAATTTAAGTATTATAGCCTAGAAGACCCTAGGCCATGTAATAGGAAGGACTTACATTAATTAGCTAATTATATAAGGATTAAAATAGATTACGCCTTAAAGGCTATAATCCCCTCTAAGCTAGCTAGGTAGATTATAATAGCTTAGGCCCTAAAAGCTATAATTTATTATAAGCTATTATATCTTAAGAAGTATATAATATATACTTATTATACTTTCTTATATAGTAATTATCTTAGCTATTAATATAATTATATTATATTTAATACCCTTAAGTATATTATTAGATATAACTTATATCTTATTTAAAATAATATAATATTTTTTTTTATTAATATAAACTTAGTATAACTAGTTTATCCCTTAGGAATATAATATAATTATTATATATTAATAGCTCTTATTTAATAAATTACTTATATTACCTTAAATAATATTAAATATAATAGCTACTTAGGTAACTCCTATAAATAATTATTAATAAGTCTTACTTATTAATTACTTACTTATTATACTTATATAAGCTATATTAATTAATAAGGATATAAAAGATAAAAATAATAATAAGAAAAATATTAAATAATTTTATATATAAATTATTATAAATACTAAAAGAAATATTATATAGGACGTTGATGATATAATTTGAAAGTTAGACTAGCTTTCAGCAGCTGCCAGTCATCCAGATCCGACTAGGGAAAAGGCCGCCTTCTCAGTGACTACACCACCATCGAAGCCACCGCTGACTCGCAATCAACCCTCGGGGCAATCTTATACCATGCTTCGCATACAGGAACGGCTTTGTTGATATAAGGTTTATTGAAACTTATCGACTTGAACTAGAGTGAGACGCACGCTTTGATATCTAATATCAAGTTTAAGCAAAGCTCTGATAACTAAGTAGAAGGAAGAAGATTTTAGCTCATTAATTCTTCTACTTCTCTTTTAAAGCTATTCTAGTAGTCGGTGAGGTCTATGTTAAATGTCGTTAGTCTCGGTATACTGTCGTCGCCATCTTTGGCCACTAGATATTCTCCGAAATCCGCCAACCCGTCTCGAATAATCTTCGAGAAGTTGAATTTGAGGTAGTCGATTATATAATAGGTTTCTAGAAGGCATTAGACGGTGTTGGCTTTATACGCCGGTGGAGCCAGATCTAATATGCCGCCACCTATCTCCCTCTTGATCCGCCGCCAAATGTCTTGGTTAAACATAAACCCACTCTTATCTTGGTCCACGAGATCACTGAGAAGCCAGCTCAGGTTAATAATAGACTCTTCGCTGATGCTGTTCTTATGATAGGCTAGCTTTTCCTCATGGCTTATGCAGATGCCGATAAAGGTTAGCCTAAGGTAAAACGCAAAGGCCCCTTCTAATAATTAATCCAGAAAATGCGTTTTGCCATAGTAAGAAATAAGGTCCCCTAATTGTCGAGTATTAGGTAGGAAATACTTTTCAAACGAAGGTTTAGGCGGCACGTTAATACCCTCAAAATTATTGACTATATCTGGATCCCAGTAGATCCACGCCTTGTCACTGTCGTAATCACCACCTGAGAGCCTTTGCGCGAGCGGTTCGTCTCCTGTGCAAGGGAATATAATAATGTCTTTTAAGTGGCGTAGCTCTGGTCTAAAGATAGCCTTTACTTTCTATATATCGCTTAGTAGGTGCGCAGGGCAGCGGCCGATTAGTATATCCATCCCTCCTAGGTCGTGTAGCTCTCTGGTGCCGTCGTTAAAGCTAGATGAGAAGCAGAGGTGGACTTTATCGGCAGCCAGTATCTTTTGAAAATCAACAGCCATGAATGCATAGGTTGACTGGCTAACCTTGACGTTCAACTTATCCTTGATTCGTTCCCACCGTTTTTATTAGTGCCTAAAAATAAGCTCATTGAGGAACTAAAGCTTCAAAGGGTCGAAACCCCCGTCCACGAGGAAGTTCATGGTATCTATAAAATCCTTGGGCAATCCTCTAATGAACTCTGAGTCGCCTTGATTTCTCTTAGATGCGGTATAAGAGGTATCGTGAACCTATTTTCGAAAATGCTTAGGCTACTTTATGGCAGCCTTGGCACGTTCTAAGTCGTTCCTAAGGTAAATAGCCATATATTAGACGATGGTTTTCCGCATCAACTCTTTATCGATTGCTCCGCCCTCCAAGATAGGGACAAACTAAAGGTTTAGGTTTACTGGCTGTAGTTCTGATGGTGAGATCATAACCTTAAGAGTGCAATGGGCGGGATTGGACTAGTCGTATTCCCACTTTCGTTGAGAGCTATACGTCTTAATCCATTTCTTATCGCCCATGGATGCCATGTCTGTTATCTACAATCCCTTAGCGCTTCCTATCCTCCCTTGAATAACTAATGGGATGCTCTCTAGACTAAGAGCATTCTGCACCTCTCGCATAAGCGAGGGAGATAGTCTCCCGATACCATCATTCATAGCTATACCCTTCGGTGATAGGATATCCGCATAATGGTTATGTATCTGATGCTCCGCGAGCACCACAGTTGGTGTTGCTTTGCATAGACCTATAGGAACGTCCGATAGAATAAGTAAAAGTTAGCAAATATAGAGGGAAGTAGAAGAAGGATGAGATAGTTAAGAGCCTACCTAACTGAATGCGGTGGAAGACCTTCATGTATGGCTTATCCATGTTCTGGTCCAACTGTAAAAGCCAGTTCAACATGTAGAATCGGCTGCATTCGCCCCTGATTGCTAACGTGACGGTTCCGTTAACTGCATATCTGCCATTCATAGAGGGAATGAGGCCATGTCCTCGCTCGGCAAACAGAAACACTCGTTTAGGCCCTAATTATAAACAGGGGTCAAAATAAATCATACTTCAAATTTTCCTATTAGATAAATAAGGGGACACGCTTTCCTCGATCTAGCACCACTCCCAGCAGGGGATATAAGAATTAACTATCCTAATTATATCTCTGCGCACAAGGATTATCATCATTATATATCACGCTAGCTAGGACCTACCGCGGGCTTTAGGTTACCCATAGAGGCAAGAGATATAATAATTATACTAATTTTTGTAATTTATTTTAAATTAGGCGAGAGGAAGTAATTAGAAGCTATTTATATTCCTATTTATTATTAGAAATAATATCTAAAGATAAAGAAAATAAAGAAATTACTTACCTAATTAATAATAATAATCTCCTTAATAATAAGGAGTATCTTTATTAGTTAGTAATAAAAAATAAAGTTATTACTAACCGCTATAGGGTTCTTATTATACTATGCTTCCTTAGTATTATTAGTAATAAGAGACTAACTTAGCGAGGCTATTACCGCCGCCGTCTACGCGCAAATACATATCTTATAAGAGACTACGCCTCATAGCTACTTAGCAGGGATAATAATATATTTAAGCACTTATTTTATATACCATACGCCCTATTTTAAGCCCTCTATTAATAATTATAGATTAATACTACTACTTATAATAGTAGGCATATATCTCTTAAGTAGAAATTAATAATTATACTAATATAGATATCACCTATACGTCGCATTTAACTATGCATCGCATTTTTCCCTCTTTTACCTAACTTTTTACTTTATTAATTAAATCTCTACTATTAAGTATATTATAATTAAATACTAAGGCAAAAACCCTCCTTGCCCTTTAAGCCCTTCAAAATAACCTAAAACTAAGTATTTAAAGCGTTGCTAGCATCTATGAAGTTAATGAGCATAGGCTCTATCGCCGGCGGAAGGGCATTTAATCTCGACGCGATTAGATTAACCTATCGCATTAACTATTTAATCTAGAGGAATAGATTATTATCTAGTTTATTTTTGACTTAGATTCGCGAGGATTTCCCCCGCGACTATATGGTATTAAAGAAATAGCTAACTAATTACTCGCTAACCGCAATGTATTACCTATTAGTAAGCGCTAGGCTTCTAACTTTATTAAGTAATAATTAAACCTTAAGACGCATTTTAATTATAGATATAATTACTAGAGGGCTAAATATAAAGATCTAATTATTATTTGCGATTAATTTAGGCTTATAGAGAATATAATCGCGAAATATAATATTAACCTAACTAATATCTATAACTTTAATAAGATTAGCTTTATAATAAGAGTTATTATAAGTAAAATAGTTATTATAGGCGCTAAAAGATATAGAAAGGCGAAATTAATCTAGCCTAGAAACTAAGAATAAGTTATAGCTATTTAGGCAATTAATACTAAAGGCTAGGCAATCGCGCTATTTATTATAGTTATAGGCTAATATTACCTTACTAATTAGTACTAAGAAAGTAACCTCCCGGGGGACTAAGCTATTATAATAACCTAAAATAGCTAGACTAATAATAATATAAGTCTTAAGTAGCTTAAGTACTTTAATTAATATACTAAGGCCTAATTAACTAGTTACTATTATTTTCTTATTCTTAATAAGTATAATAGTTATTACTTAGTTAACTTTAAGAAATATTATAAAGATAATTATATTATTATGCTATATATATTACCTTATTTATCTTATTTACTTTAGCCTCTTAATATTAGGTGCTTTAGGCTATTTAAAAAGGCATATAGTTAAGAAATTAAGTAATTAATTAAATACTTTATAACTTATATTTTAAAGACTAATTTCTTCCTAGCCTTTTATGCCGCCTATAAAGCCGCTATTATAAAGAGTAATATTAAAAGAGGTTTTTAAGGGGCTAAACTTATTTCTTTAGACCTAGGAAATATTATATTAAAGCTTAATATCTAGCTATAGACTCTAATACTAGTTAAAGAGGCGATTAGCCTTTTTAATACTTAGGTCTTAAAGACCTTAAAGATTATACTTAAGGCTAGCTTATAATTTAAATACCTTAAAAGATAAGTGAGATAGCACTAAAGTAGCTCCCTAGTATTAATTCTTAAGGCATTAAAGTCGCTTTTAAAGGGAATAAAGGTAATAATATATTAGAATGCCTTATTAAAGACTAAGAATTAGATCCTTTAATAGGTAAATAAGACTCTTAGTAAGCAGCATAAAGTAAAAAAAAACTAATTATAGAATAGAGGGAAGATAATTATAGATAAAGGTAAGGAAGTAATTAATTAAATAGGTATTAATATATAGGTAGTGGCTAAATTATTAAGAAGTAGTGGTTAAGGAGGGTTAGTATGATTAAAGGAAAGGTATTATAAAATATATAGTAAGACTAGGCATAATATAAGAATATATTAGATAGTTATCGCGATATCTAGAGAAAAGTATAGTAATTAGTTTTAATTAATTAAATGCTATATTATAATTTTATTAAACTTCTTATATTAAAGGTTAGGAAAAGTGTGATATATAGTTAGATGCGACGCATAGGTAATATCTATATTATAGATCTTTATATATAAGAAGCTATAAAGAAATACTACCTTTCGCTTTTATATTAATTAGGGAATAATCTTAAATATATTTTATAAACTTATTAAACCTCTCTAGTGATTATATATATGCTTTATTATATAACTAATAAGTTATCTTCTTAATTTATTAACTTTTATAGAGTTATCCCTAAAAAGAAAGGCATTTAATAATACTATTAATACTATAAATAGATATTATATACTTACTTTTATTCCTTATTAGTAATAAAAGAGATATTAATTAAAAAAAAATAATATCTTATAAAATATCCTTATAATAATTAACTTTAAGGGATTTTTTATATATATACTTATAGGCGCTAAGAGATCTATTAATAACTCCTCGCTTATATATATAATAAAGACTATTAACCTATAAATCCTATTAATATAATTCTATATTACTAATACTAGCTTTAGCTTTAGCAAAGGCATCCTAATTTTATTCCTAGAAATAAGATACTATTTTTAAGATTAAAAAGTAACTACTTAATAGCTATAGCGCCTAGAAAAGATATATAACCTTTATTATGCCTAGCTTTATATAATTATTAAGTAGATCTTTAGTTAGGTTAAAAAAAAGTTTAAAATTATAAGATATAATACTATAAAATACTCTATTAGAGACTAATATTATATTATACTTATAGTCACGGGTCTATAAAATTTCCTCTTAGTAGATAGCATAGAGCCTAATAAGTATAATCTTAACCTTTTAATATACCTAAATAACTTCCCTCTCGCCCGGGAAGTAATAAAGGTAGCTAAGAGGTATATAAATAACTTCGTGCTAATATAATCCCTGACTAGGCTATATAATAAGACTACTAATATAACTTAGCGGGAATATAATATTATATTAAGAAGAAAAAAAGAAAAAAAATAATAAGAGGCTAGAAATTAATAGCGCTATAAAAGTAGCTAAGGCAAAAAAGGTAATAATAATAAAGAAGGCAGCAAAGGTAATAAAAGTAATAAAATTAAAGAAAATAAATAAAAAGAGGGCTAGTAATATAGCTAAAGGTAATAAGGGGTAATTTAAAGCTATAAAATTAGGCTTATAATAGCTTAATTATAGTTAATAATAAGGTATTTAAATTAAGGTTAATTTATTAAGGAAAAGCTACCTTAATAGATAAAATACTACTAAGCTTTATCTTCTAAGCATAATACCTATATAGCCTTATTCTACTAGGCTAAATTAGCTCTTAACCTAAGCTTCTTTTACTTCCTTTAAACCTAATATATTTTATATTATTATATTTCTTATTTCTTTAAATAATAAAATCGCCCTCACGGTATAAGTTATCCCTTTTAACTCTCTAATAACCTCTAAGCAATTAATAATTACTTTCTCTAGGTCTTTTAACCTAGCTACCTATAATATAATAAATAAGCTCCTCTAAGAATTATTATAAAATAGCTCTTTTAATTCCGCCGCTATAATTAATCCCTTACTTTTTTACTTCTTTTTCTTTATTATTACTAAGGAAAGTATCTAATACTTTAATATAGCGCTATATTATCGCCGCTATAACTATAATAAAAAAGGAATTAACCCTCTTATAGATATTAAAGATATTATAGCTAGTAATAATAAGGACTTTTCCCTACGTAAAGTATTAGGAATTAAAAAATTAAGAAGTTATAAAGAATTAAAAAGCTAACTCTATAGTAAATTATTTATTTTATTATTGCCCTCTTTATTATCCTTATCCTTTTTATTCTCTTTAACTTCCTTATTATTATTATTAATTATTATAATATCCTTATTATTACCCTCTACTATGCCTCTTAGGTTATAGGCTACCTAAACTATCTTATTATTCGCTATAGTAATAAAATAACCTATTAATAGGTTATCTATAAATATCTCCTCCTATAAGTCTATTATAATATACTAATTAATAAATAGTCTCTTTATTATAGCTTTATAGCCCTATTATAGGAATCTTAATTTTATTTTCTTCTTATTTTCCTAGCTAAGATTAATATATCTAGTCCTCTTATTATATCCCCTTCCTAATAGATTATAAGCTTTATAAAAAGCATATTAAAAGTCCTTTAGGTTTTATAGCTTATTCTTTATTATCTTATAAGACTAATTTTAATTCCTCTACCTTACTTTAAAGCTAGGGATAAAGCTTACTAATATATCCCTATATACTCCTTTCTTATTAATATTTAAGTCGCTATTCCGCTAGGCTTCTAATAATCTCTTAAGGAAATATAAAGTCTACTTATTAGACCACCTCTAACCCTAGCTATTATAAGGCTTTAACGCAACTAACTACATACTAGGATTATTAGGGCATATAGGCGGCGGCTATAATACTTCCTATATAGTCGGCGGCAATTAAGACCGCTTCTTAGACTTCTAATGGGCTTTTAAGAGTGGCATCTCTTTGAATTAGGTATATTTTCTATAGAGAATATAGGGATAACTCTCTTCTTCTCGAAAATCATATCTAAAGGCATTTAAATTAAGCTCTAAAGGTAATATATTTACCTTCTTAATATTATAGCTATAATAACTTTGCTATAACCTTCTAATAGGTAGGGAAGGCAGTCAGGGCTATCGCCTATTAAGGAATAGCTATGAATATGATGGGGTTTTAGGTATAAGACGGTAGCTACGCTAATTTTATGCGATAGGATATCTCACCTGAAAACCGGGTTCATTTTGACCCCTGTTCATGATCAGGGCCTTAGGGAAGGTCGGTGGAATGTTGCAATCCTGCAAGAAGAATGCAGCCCACTCGCGATGGAGAAAATGCTAACGCGTGTGAACCAACCATCGAGCCAATGATTTCTTCAGATCGTCGTCTCGGAAAGACTTTAACAGAGAGCTCGACAGCAGCTAAAGCTCTATGAACCTATCAAACCCGAACTTTCGTCGAAGCCTAGAACTAATCTCAAGCACGGGAGGCTCAAGCTCAATCTTATGTTCTCCCTTCTAAGTGCCCAGATAAAGTTTAGCCTTCCAAATGACTAAAAGCCGAGGCCTGGGCTCTTAGGAGAGACTCTCAAGCCAAGCCTGGGCACTGCATCTCTGCGGGAAGGCCTTTTCGCGGAAAGCATCATGGTGCTGAAGGTCCTCCCAAAAAGTATCCTGATCTTTCCACGATGCTTGATATAGTAGCGAGATGCCTACAGTGTTAATTAAGCAAGAGAGTGCGACACGGTGAAGCTCCCACTTGACGATCATAGGAGCATCTTTCATACCGATTAGACATTTCGCTTAACAGCAATGAGTATCAAGTGACACAGATATAGGAATCGGCATCGGAGTTAAGGGTAAGACTCACGCCACAAAATATCGAGACTATAGAGTGAGCCCAAGTTACGTCGATCTTGGTCCTCTCTTATTAATAAAAAGGGAGGGTCATAATCGCAATATTGCATAGTTAGCGGTTCCTTAGAAGCCAGCTCGTGATTAATATCAGTCTCTCCATCCTGAGTCGGTGCGCAATCGCACTAGACAGCAAGTTCCTCCATGGCGTCTATGAGTGAGGGGGTTAGCGAGTATTTTCCATCATCGCTATAAAGCTCCAGGTCTAACTACCCATCTTGCGAGGTAGGCTTATTACTAGTACCTCCATAAGTGGTGAGGTAATGCTTGTGAGACATCCCGGCAGGGCTAGGGTATGAGCTTGCCATCCCAGATGCCTGAGAATTTTGGTTATCGCGTGTGCAGGGATCATACACAGGGACGACCGAATGCGATGTCCTAACACGAACCGGAATCTAGTCAATCATTCTCAAAATAGTGCAGGAATTGATATCATTTGCGTGGACCCCACCCTTGGGCTTTTACTGTTTTTCCATATTTATAGTAGGGCATAGAAACCTCAAGGTTAAAAGCTATTTCCCTTCTAGAGATTTATTTTATTCGACAATATGAAGGCTTAAGTAATGGCTTGGGATATTTAAATGTATTGGCCTATGCCAGGGAGGGGATTGTGAGCGATTTGCGCAGCCGTCTTCATCAAGGAGGAAGTGGCGGCGTTATGAATTAGTCAGCCTCCTTGGGTAAGTAAATCCCCCGTTTCTCAGTTGCCGTTGTCAGATCGCAGGGTGGCCTGATACGTGCATACTCGGGAAGGGCGGCCTGATAAGGCAACATATCCATCTTTTCAATGATAAGCAGGAGGCCGTCCGTTTGTGGCCTCCTGATGGCTGGTCGCGCCCACTTGCATCTGAGTTCATACATCCGTCACCCAATGCGGGGCATGCTTAGGGGATATAGGTGAGGACCTCTTTTAGTTCGAGGGTTGAGTGTGCGTTGATAATGCGGGAGGCCGACCATTATGTTCAAAGCTCCAGGCTCATTGGCCGGCAGTGCGTACCGCCGACTGCTGAGCAGAGCAAGATCGTATCTAACGCTGCAATTGGCTTGTTGTTTGGTAATGCATCTTATCAATGACGTTTGGCTTACGGGAAATTAGAATAGCAATAATAAATCCCAAGATTGTAGACTCATAGATATGAATCCTTTCATCGCTCATAGTCCCTCCTCAGCAACCATTGTTTTCTTATCTAGACACACAATTCTCACTAGGCTATCTTTATCCAACCTAAGAAATGACGTCTTTACGACGAGTTCGATCAGACTGCTGCATTAGGCAACAGGCTCCCTCACAAACCTATCTTTACCTCGACAAAAATCATCGTCCCCGAGAGCAAACAAAAGAGCCAGCGTCGCAGCCTCTTAACGACAAAAGTTCTCTCATCAGATCAAGCGACCACAGGCAGCTGATGAAAAATAGCAAGGTCAAAGACCTGGAAGGAATATTGCAACACATTGAGAGTCTGCACGGTACTATCAGACATCTTCTAGACATAAACAGATCACTGGAGTCCCGGCTCTATACCACGCTAGAGGAATCAGTAGCCTTGCGGATGAAATTTTGTTCATTAAACCAAGACCTCCAGAGCATCCTTATCGAGAAGAGAGAAATATCACAAGAGGTAGATGAGCTCCGCACTCAGATCTCCAAAACCAGGCTACCAGTGTTTAAAAGCACACATCGAGGTATCATCGTCAGCAAATTGCTCTCCAAGTCACAGTCAATATCTCAACTAGCTGATAAAAGTGGCAACCATATATCCCTAGACACTATGGATCGCCGTCTGGTTCCCGACACAAAGGGTCTACTCGACACGGCACTAAACGTTAATCAAGCTCAAATACTCTTCGCCTCATTCGATGAGTGGTTTAGCGAAACGAACCTGGAAACGATAGCTTTGACTACTTGCTCAGTATGCCGTAAAGTCAAGTTTGAACAGCGTGTGAGCGACAGATCAACAACATTGGTCAATGAATTCACCAGAGATCTCCCAAGGCCCAACTGCACCAACCCTGTCTGCTCAGATTGCTGTCTAAAATCCCTTTCATTCTCTCCGGAAGCATTGCGGGAGAACTGGTGGTCGTTTTCCGGATCGATGATATCTATACCTTATCCCTGCGGCTGCTCTGCCGAGATTGTCATACGCAATCGCGGCTCTTTACAACGAATGCTAAGGCTGGCGGGAGATCGATCTCCTGCACTAAAACTTAGGACGTGAGTTTATTAAATAGATGAAGAAACCCGTAGCTGAATATGATCATATAGATACGACACAGCTCAGCACCTCATGGCAGTCCTTGACGATATCGACCTGCAGCCAACACTGGAAGCCCGCAAAGTAGCGGAAGGTCTACACCAGCATCTAATATTAAATAATCAGGTGCGATCACCATTTAATCTTCAGTTCTCAGATATACACGCTCGTGAAAAGAGCTCACCACTCAACGCAAACTTCAAACTTATTTAGCTATACGACATAGATTACGCTAAGGAAACATTACGTATCCCAATTTTTACACGACTTCTTCAGCTACAAAATACACCGTCCCAGTGTTCTATTTACACCGAACTTATTCATAACTTCTGCTGTGGTTCCTTTAATGAATGGAATAGTATCTGCACCGGCTACCGCGGTGACTGGCTGTGGAAGATCTTACTTTTCCCTCGGAAGCTGGAAGCGAATTGCAATTACACTACCGACTTTTGCATAGCCTGCTTACGACGTCACATTGAGACCCAGCTTGACCAGCACGGAAGGAGTGGATACTATCTTCTCACGTGCCCTTCTCTAGGATGCAGACGTCGACTCGAATACGAAGAAGTGCGGCTTTATGCAGGGGACGAAGCCTTCTTTAAGTAAGCCCCATCACCATACTGCATCATTGCCAATCAAGCTTCTAATTCATGAAAAGGTATAATAAATACTTAAAGATAGAGGCACTAAACCAGATGCCGTCTTTTAGGTGGTGTTTGGCCGAGCATTGTTCAAGTGGCCAGATACATGACCTGATCTTTGACAGCCACGTTGCATGCGGAGAGTGTGGCTATGAAATGTATTTTTATTACTAAGTAAAATGGCACGAGGGTCTGACATGTGAAGAATACGGTAGTTTGAGGGAGAATGGGGATCCGCGGTTTCAAGAGACGCAAGACTGGATGGCGGCCAACACCAAGCCATGCCCCAATTGTAGCATTAATCTCCAGAAAGGGGACGGCTGTTTTCATATGGCATATAAGTTTATATTTGGGCACGCCTTCTGAATTTTATCCTCTGATTTCAGCTGCAGGTACATTATGTCGCCATCAATTTTGTTGGGAATGTCTTGCCAGCTGGAACGACATTATAACAGGATCGAGGGGGTATAATCACCTAGCTCACAAGGATGGCTGTTATTTTAGGTCCAGCAATGAGCAGCCTACACAAGTCAGCGGGACCTCTGTTCCTCGACACGGATAAGAGCCGGCCAGGGTTCTATTACTCATGATCAACCTATCAACCTACGACTCACCTTTATCTTATAGCTATGAATAAGACGGTATGCTTCATAAGAATCTAGCTCATACTAGTATTTATCCTGGAGGTAAGATAGCGCAATCAGCTAGGCGATAGACAACTGTAGTTTCATTCAGGTGTTTGGATTACCTTCCCAATGATCTGTTGAACTTTTGTATCATAAAGCCTCTGAAAGATGTTGCGAATCTCGACTTGGGCCAGATCAACAATCTTATACAAGACCACAGACTCTTTCTGTTTCGCCGACGATTCTAGAAGAATAGAAGACACAGTTTGGTCAGTTATGCAGCTGGCCTAGTGGATGCATATGTACCTTTCAGGGAATCCATGGTGAGATCGTTCAGTATATCATGGAGACGATCAGCTAGTTCTGAGGCACGCCCAAGTTGCGAGCCAAACGCAAAACAGTTCCTGATGGATGCTCCTGTTCTAAACACACAGCCAGAACAGTCCCAGTGTCTCTACTCGATTTTAAGCAAATTAAAGCAAAGGAGTTCAGAAACTTCTTCTAGAGATGTTGCTTTTGCGCATTGTCGTGAGGGTGAATATCAAGACTATGCACCTCGGACAGGATCTATAAGATGCAACAGAGTTGCTACAAAACGCTTGTGAGCATCGCGAGTGAGTGATCGGGTTTGCGACATGCTCCTTATCGCAGAGGTTGTGAATTCAGGATATAAAATGGCCTGACAACTAGGGTCGACGGTGAACAAGGGAAAGGTGCCGGACTCATTTCGGCCGCTTCTTGTGTGTGTGTGTTTCCATGCGGGAGGCTGGGGGTCTCCAAGGACTCCAGGTGTGCATCTGCTAGTTAAAAGGTGGGATTTTTTACCCCTGTGATCTGATGGGTTGAGAGCTCCCTTCCGTGTAAGATGACTCAATGAGATTCAAGTTAAGAAGTATCCACTTGATCACTTTCTTGCGCCAGTGCGTATTTCAACTGACGATTTTTGGGAAAGTCAAAGGTAAAAGAAGTACCCGTTGGCTCATGTGGGGCTATCGCCCCAGGCGAGCCAACCTAGCAAGCTAGGTTGGCCACAAAATTGTGATACATTGTGGGGCCCTGATTTCCCCCTGAAAAGCTGCTTTTTTCATCCTCTGAGTTTTGGAAGCTGTCGAGAGTGATTTTTGAAGGTCAAAAAGAGCGGGTTGAAGCAATTGGCGATGCCTGATGTGATGATATTGATGATATTGATGATATCTATGATAGAAGCCGGCGCCTAAGCCTCTAAGGCTGCCGCCTTTCTAGACGCTTCGCCATACAAATTTGACTGTGAGACCGTCTCTTTAGCCCCCCGGGCTGGCTTCTCGTGCGGCTCTTGCTTCCGTGATGATGCTCTTGATCCTCTGTATTCCTGATATGTGGTGTTGAGGCCGTATCGGGCACGGCGTGGAGGGGGGTTCAGGTGGCAAGGACGGCAGCCGCGGCGATGAGGCTGTAACCGGCGGTGACGAGGGTATCTCGGGCAGATATGGAGGAGGTTTAAATAGAGGGAGGTCATCGTTATCTTCCTCTTCCTCTTCTTCTTCTTCTTCTTCGTTAGGAGGAGCCGGATCGAGTTGGAAAGTGATGCTATCGTTACTTCCTGCGAGAGCGGTCTAGTCCATCGCGCTGAGGGGTTTCGGGGCAAAACTGGCGTTGTGAATAGCCTCGTTGATTTCTTGCGGTAGTTGGGTATCTATTATGAAACTATTAGGCTTTTGGGAGAGGATCTAGTGTATAGTCGAGCGTTATGTCTCCATAGAATAATACTTAATATCCTTCCCTATGTGCTCTAGCTACTAAGCCTATGATGCCTTCCTTTTTACGCCGTCGACTATGATCTCTTTATCTTGCCGCCAAAGATCTTTTATCTTCTTTATCTCCTGTATGACGAGGCTGCGAGCGGACCAGACCTGTGCCTTCTCCTCTTTCTGCCGGGTTTCCGCGATAACCTCCTCCTGTTGCTCTCGGATCTCCTGTAGACTGATATTATGACTGAAATCGCTAACTAGATTTACTCTTTTCCCTCTCTTCTTAGCGTTGTATCTCTTCTCGATTCGAGCCCGGCGGTTATCGACATAAGCAGTGACTATAGACTCAAGGATTACGGCCTCTGTGATGACCTTATGTATCTGACGGAGCCCGGCACGCGTTGGAGAGCTGAAGGTATCGCTATAGCGCTCTGAGAGGTGTTTGGCGGTATCTGCGGCGGTCTGGAAGCGAGAGTCATGAGGAAGGAGCGAGGCGAAGGCCAGGTTAATAGCCTGCTTCGACTGAAGCTGCTTTTTGGTAAGGTATGCTATTGCCGGCTTAGGATTTGGTGGATAGATGCCTGACTTCTTGAACCCTGAGATAATATTGTGTGTGGTAAATCCTTCCTTGAAGACTTGCTATTTTGCGGTTTAACTTAGTAACTATATCGATATTAAAGGAGACCTATGACTCGCCTGAAAGCCGCGGATAAAGTCGGTGCGAGAGAAGGAGATATTTCCCTTTCGAAGCTACTTAGCGAGATGCTTCTAATGTGCGTTCTTTAGCGGCTGAAAGACTCTAATATCTATCGGCTGTAATATGTGTGTAGAATGAGGAGGCAAAGGAGCTGTGATAATGTAGAATTTCGCATAATATTCTCTAACGGCGAAGACTCTATGTCCCGTAAACCCGTTAAAGACGATGAGGCGCTAGATTATCGCGTCAGGGGCGTGAGAGATAGGAGGAATATCATATTGAACATGCTTATGGATGGGATCTCTGAGGAACTCATCGCAACTAAACCACTCCTCAAAAGTTACTCCGCGACTTCGTGCTATAGAGGATTTGGCCTAAGAATACTGGTTGAAGTGTATTATCCACTTAAGAGTTATCTCGCCGTTAGAGAACGCTGTGTCTGACTGGGCAAAGCGGATATTAGGATCGGCCTCTATATATGCCTAATCTAAGGTCGGAAATATCTTAAAGATAAGCCACGGCGGCATCGTATTACCCGCAGCGCTGCCTATACCGATGAGGGTATAGGTCTTACGGTTAGAAGGAGAGAGAACCTACTTTCTTATCCTTCGCTTTGTCCGTACGATAAGGACTTTAATGTTTTCCCTGAGGATCCCGATCCTAATACCAGCCTGGTCAGTGTTCTAGCACTCAGAGGCGCCGATCTTATGACTCCGAATAGTCTTAGTTAGGCTTTTAAACCACTATTGAAGGTCATGAAGACCGCCGGCTTCCTAGGACTCACGAGACTGTTCTGCTGCCTTGAGAAATGCTTGCTTAAGCTTAGGATGATTAGCACGGAAGCGAGAATACTATATCTTATTAACCGGATCGGCATTAGGATTCCTGCGTTAACGGAGGGTTATGGCGGCATCCTTGATCTTAGCTTTGGAAGCGGGAAATCCGGACCTTTCTATCTATATGACGAAAGCCACGATAGCCTTATCCTCTTCGTCTGTAAGGACTCGAGATCTGCCGACTTGACGAGGCGTAGATCCGGTCTCTAGCCTTCTCATGATCCTCTGAATAGAGGCAAAGGAGGATCCGGGGTGGCGGGCGTTGGCGGCACGAAGTGAGAGAGGTTGAGTTATGCCGGTGGAGGTGCTGCGATGGAGGCCCCGGGCATACCGCGCACGTGATGCCACGACTTCCCGGGCGGCCTTGAGATTCGCATTACTCGGCATAATGAAGATGGACAGAAGAGAGGTGTTTTTTACTAGTTGGTATCGTGAAAAACGGCTAAAATAGGTGGTAATTGCATGTAAATGAGGACATCACCAAGTGCGGGGTCTGTATCACAATTTTGTGGCCGTATCACAATTTTGTGGCCAACCTAGCTTGCTAGGTTGGCTCGCCTGGGGCGATAGCCCCACATGAGCCAACGGGTAGAGATGTCTGATAACGTTATATTAGCGCTCAGGTGAAACATATTGGCTTATCATTACTGGACGCTGGTATACGCTAATGCCGTCATCGAATTTTGTGACCCTACTGTAATCTTCCAGCCAATGCTTCACTTCTTGAGGAGCTATGAGATCTCTCTCCGCTCGGTTTAAGCTCTTGAGAAGAAATCTGACCCAAGATCGACGCACGCGTGGGACCCAACTTCGTCTTCAATCTCTCATGGGAGTGAAGTCGTGCAGAGGATCGTGCGGAGCGGAGGTGCATTGAGCGCACACTGCACCCTGGCGAACCAGTAAACCTACAGAATCCCAACCCTTCTCCCACCAACGCAGTCATATGGCCATACAATGTTACGCTCAAGAAATTCGGCGTTCCGATACGGTGCTAAGGATCCGGTTCTTTGCGAGGGCGACGCTGCAGAGTTTGAGATTTCTGAGAATATATCCACGTACTCTGACATATCTTCCAATCAACCTCAACCTGCAAGTTCATCCCTTTCCAGTACACAAGACTCCCTGATAGCTATTCCTTCCCCCGACGAAGCTGAACGAAAGCTGACCTTGCTTGTACCTGGAAAGACTGTAAATACAAGGCGTCCAACAAGGGCGACCATATGTATGTGTTTGTACCTGAGTCCTCATGTCCTTTATATCATCAGGCATTGCTAATTAGTCTTCCGCTTATTCCTTGCAGCGAACACATGCGAGAACATAGGATGTGTCCCAAAGAAGATTGCGCTTGGGATGAAGCAATAGAGGAGAAGGAAAAAAGGCGCCACGTTTGGAAGCATCATAGGAGATGGGCAGAGGAAACTGATTATCCTCCAATAGGTGGGACGTGTGATATCTGTAGAAGTTGAGGAGCCCCTAACTGCGAGGCCGAAGGTCGTCTATGTAGCAGAATATCAGTCTCCCCGGAGTAAGAAAGCCCAACCGCCATCCCCAATCCCTGCACGCCAACACAAGCAGCAAGGTTCAAAAGACAATTTTAGCCAAGTATTTAAGTCTAAGACTGAAGCAGCCGCTACAAGGGAACGGATATCATTATACACTGAAAAAGATTTCCACGACACCTAAATCGCAAACATCGCAAGACATTCTCATAAGATGCCCAAACTTCCCGTGTACTCTCCTTGCCTAAGCCCCTCCAAAAACTAAAAGGCTTTGAACTTTGACTCCGCCAAAGCCATACTGGCGTAAGAGCCCCCGACCTCGGTGCATAGGGAACTCGGCCACAACTATGATGCTGATATCCTTAACACCAATGCCAGTTTTACGCCGTAGCTGAAGCACTGCACAAAGCGTCTCCCCTGTGGCAAGCACATCGTCCACCACAACCACTGACGCGCCTCTGGAAATCAGATCCCGGCTCATCTCAATCCTTTTCGTTGCATCGTTACGTGCTGAAGACGAAATGTGCGACGGTGACTTGATGACAGAAATAGTGGGCGGAGGGAGCTTGCCAGCTTCGCGAATCAGCGCCAAGGGTACATCGACCCGTGCGGCCAACGCCGAGGCGTAGACCAAGCCGCCAGCTTCGCAACAAGCCACTGCATCGATTTTGGCCCAGTCACCCGTAAAATGGGTCTGTAGCAGAGAAGTGCACAAGGCTAGCCCACCTGGCTGCTGGGAGATGCCGAGCACGTGGCGGAACTCGATGCCTGGGGACGGAAAGTCGGAAATCGGCCGTACCATACTGGCAAGACGGTCCAAGTCTTCATGGAAGAAGGGAAGTAGGTAGTTTTCGGCAAATGATTTTGCTGCAGACTTTCCGGTTGTGTCATTGTTGAAGACGAGACTGGGGCAGTGGCCTGAGATAGCCAGTAGCCTTCACCCTCGTGTTGGGGCTGTTGATCGAGTTCAGGCGATTCTTCAGCTCCACGCCAAGGCGGCGAGCTCTCTCTGCAAGACCCTCCGACACAACGACGTCAATGGCGGCAATACCGATAGCGCTGGCAAGAGGATTTGCTGCGAAGGTGGAGGTATGCCTAGATTGTTTAGCTAGGCCCACTTCCGGGCCGGGGTCACTTACACTCCAATATTTATCTGTGTCATGATGGCCTTACTACCCAGTACCATGCTCATCGGGTACAGCCCACCCGTCAAGGCCTTTCCAACAACAACCATGTCCGGCTTAATATCGTCGTGTTGATACGCCATCAGAGTTCCCGTTCGACCAAATCTAGTCTGAATCTCATCAGCGATAAGAAGCACGTTATGTTCTCGACAGAGATCCTGGACCGCCTTGAGGTAACCAGGCTCTGTCGGCAAGCAGCCTGCAAACCCCTGCACGCACTCAATGAGAACCGCGGCCAATTCCCTGCCGCTAGTCTCGAACGCCTTCTTAATGTCCTCGATATTGCTAAAACGGACATCAAAACCGGCGACGTCTGGACCGATATTGGGAAGTAAGGGGCCAAATCCTGTTTTATGGTTGTTCAGCGGTTAAAATCCATTCCCCATAAGGCCAAATCTTACCATCCTTCACAAAGCTAAAAGACGAGCCGGATACCGGTCCCAGAGTCTTGCCGTGGTAGTTTCCAGTGATAGTTAGGATTTTTGCCTGATTTGGCTTGATCCCTTTAACATTGTAGCCCCACTTCCTAGCAATTTTGATGGCCATATCAACGCCTTCGGAGCCCGAGTTCATTGATGCTGCCATATCATAACCGAGCAGCTATTTATGAGATCAGATGAAGTGTTAAACAGATTATAGCGGCAGTGACTTACTTCGCATAGCTTCTTGCACAGGAGGGGGTAGGTTTCTTTTGCAGGGCGCTTGTGCAAAGTGCGATCTTCTGGCATTGGCTGATCATGGCGTTAACGATACGTGGGTGAGAGTGACCTTGGTTTACGACCGAGAAAGAGCTAAGAAAGTCGATGTATTCGTTTCCATCAATGTCCCACAAGCGCGCTCCATCCCCCTTCTCGATCACAATGGGAATCGGGTCATGGGTTGGCGCACAGTAGCGTGAGCTCAACTGGGCGTACTCCTCGGTTGTAGGCATCTTTACTGAGACTTTAGAGTTTGGCCGAGAAAGGCGCGGTTGCTCGTTGAATAATGCTGGGATGGTGGGGCCGGGGTGTCTTGAGCAATGATTCCGGTTAGCACAGTCTCCCAGACCGAGCGGTGCAGGCTGATATTAATGCATTGCTCTTCCCTGCCTAATATTTGTTGGACTGGCTTTACCTCGGTGCTGAGGAGACAACTGATGTGAAACCATTGGCAGTCTGAACTTGAAGCCGCGGATCTCGCTCGGCTGGCATGCCCGGCGCTAAAGTCGGCGGGGTACCCGGTTCGGGCAGGAACCACTACTCGCTCTGCCGCGGAGGCCGGTAGGTTCTTGACGGAACCCGAACCAACCCGCCAATCTCTAAAAATAGTGCGCGGGGGAAGGAACAAGAAGATTTGATAGGGTTTCCGCGGCCACCGAAGGACCGACCAGCAACTACAATCTAAGCGCCCAGTCCAGCCAACGTCATACATCTAGGTTGCCAAGTCCGCTTCGCGTGCAGTGAATCCCGGCTGACCCTATCCGTCGATGACTATTTAAGAAAACTTGTCTTACAAGGTTTGGCTCATAAACCGATTCTACACAAACCCTCAAGAGGCTCAACTGTCCAGTTTCTTCTTTCTCTTCCACTACAGACAGACCTTGGCTGTCATGGCGAATTCCTCACAAAACACCACCTTGAGCTCTGCAGCGATAGCTGTCAGTTTGACGCTCCGTCACCTTGTTAATGTTTATCACACTGAACAAGCCCATAGTCTGATGCCGTCGCTGCACTTTACCCCGCCGAGGTTATTAAACCATCATCCCTGGCCTTCGCCGAGGCTCAGGGTTCGTTTTGGGATGCAAGACAGCAGCAGCGAGCCCCACTCTGCTTCTTTCAACCTGCAGATGTAGCTCAGGTGAAAGCCGCCCTAGGAGAAGTGATTCGGGCTAAGTGCCCCTTCGCCATCAAAGGCGGCGGTCATTCGGCGGGGAAGGGCTCTAGCTGTCACGGCGGCTTTCAATTTGATCTCGCCAAGCTCAACCACATCGAAATTTCTGACGATAAGCAAACCCTCAGGGTTGGCCCTGGCGTCCAGTGGGGTCCATTGTTTCAAACCCTCGAGAAACACGGCGTTATTGCCGTCGGCGGGCGCGATTTTGGTGTTGGTGTCCCTGGATTCATATTTGGTGGTTCGTTTTGTTACAGCTTGTGCCTACAAGGCTGAATATACTCAGCTAACGCATCAAACTGGCAGGCGGCATTTCCTATCTATCTGCCCAGCATGGCTGGGGCATTGACAACTTGCTCTCTGTCGACCTCGTCTTGGCCAATGGCGACATAGTCACGGCGGATAGGTCTTCCCATCCTGACCTATTCAGGGCTCTCCGCGGAGGCGGTGCCCATAACTTTGGCATAGCCACCAGCCTTACATTGAGGCTATACCCCTATACAGGCATGTGGGGAGGGGTCAATATTATTGCCAAAGGTCACTTTGACGCTGTCTTTGACGAATACGATTCTTATTCTCGTGAGCTAGTCCGTGATGGTAAAGCTCACTTGATTCTGGACTTTACCTGGCAGGACGACCAGCCAGTTGTCGCCCAGTTCATGGGTTACCCAAAGCCCATAGATAACCCTCCTATCTATGATGGACTGCGCCGCATCCCGAGCCTTTTCAATACTCTTCGGCTCGCTGATTACAGCTCTCTTGCGTCCGAGATGGCTGAGATGACTAATACGCGGGGCAAGCGGAATGCATATTGGACGGTAGCCATGGAGTACGATATTAACTTGCTCAAATCTATATATGAGCTCTGGGCGCAGGCTACCAAGCCTCACGCTGCTCGGTTTCAGTTGAGCTTGGATGTCAACCATATAACTCCGGCTATGAGAAACAAGGCAGCTTTAGAAGAGATCGGCAATCTATATAGGCTCGAGGGGCGCGATGAACCACTAACGAATATTATGATGACCATCGTGTGGGAGAACGAGGCTGACGATACGGAAGTCGCAGCCATACTGAGGAACTTAGGTGGCGAAGTTGAGACTCTGACTGAGCGGCATGGCAAGTCTATTCCCTTTAAGTATATGAACTACGCAAACGAGGAACAGGATGTCATACATGGCTTTGGACAGGAAAGCGTGTCTTTCCTGAAACAAGTTGCGTCTAGGTATGATCCAGAAGGTGTTTTTCAAACCTTGCAGTCTAGAGGTTTCAAGCTTGGTTGAAGTAGGTAGTTCCGGTACATATTTTACCATTACAGCCATAGGGGTGTTATGTTAAATAATATTTCAGTCTCTCTTTTACCTTATCTAGCTGTTGAAATCTGTCAGAAAGTCACCACTGAGCCAAAAAGCATGGCGCGCCACTTTAGTTAGTGGTGCTTCCCTTATTGCCTACTCTGCCGCCAATTCAACAGTTACGAGCTGGTACGGTGGTGTCTGCGGCTCCCGTGGAGGGATGTGGTATTTCCGAGGTTTCCAATACGGCAAAGTCAAAGCCCTGATGCTGCCCAAAAACGACAGGTGCATGATAAAACACGCCTTGTGTTAGCGGGTGGCTTAGCACTCAAGACCTGTTCTGCATATGCGAATACGGGCTGGGCTCCAGACAAGGGTAAGACGAGATGAAGGAGGGGCTTCTCTAGCGTGCGCAGCGTCATAGACGCCACCATCTCAGCGCTTCTTGGTACCTGGACAGCGCTCAGGCGCCCACGGAATCCGTAGACCCTGCGGGGACCAACCGAGGGTATGTCTGCCGTTTTGGGGCACGTTCTGAGTTACCAACGGCTGCTGAGCACATTTCCGGGGCCAGGTCATTTCGGCTCCTGATCTTATGACCGCACATGCCACAATGGCTTACACTCCCCTGGAGATGATTCCGCTTTCTGTATATGGCAGAGACAACAACTCTCTTCTCCAACGTCAATCTCATTCTCAAGGCTTTGGCCAGGATATCCAGCACCATTCAAACTTGTTAAAACCTATCTATATCTATTTATCCCGCCCGTCGAAGGATCAAATTAAACCATTCTGACCCAGCCTCCCCCGCTACATGCGTCTCACAAAGTTCCTCAACGATCTCCTTACATGTCTGCAAGCCGTCAAAACCATCCTCTCCGTATACTCCAACCTCGGATTTGTTTCCTTCTAGAACGTAGAGAGTCGTCGTAATCAGAAAGATGGTGATGCTCGTGCTCGGCAGGAAGCGTATTAAGCCATGTCGTTGCAATTCCCGTCCCATCTGGATGGTTTGCGTGACAGCCTCGCGTACTCTGGTTCGACATGTCACTAATGCCGTCAATGTTCCAGGCAGTGGTTGACTGAGTAAAGATGCTCGCCCAAACCGATACAGTATCGAAGTGACCGTGCAGCACAACATGCCCAGGAGTGCTCGGTGTAGAGCGAGGATCGCCCCGCTGCCTCTCATGTCCAGATGTGTCACAGTGCGGTACCGGCAGCTATCAGGGAGAGAGTAAGTCCAAGCTCCGAGCTCGATGCTAGCCTCGTTGAGGATGGTTGTCATCTCCGACCGTCTCTTCATGTATGGCACTCTCCCGGCTCCCTCAGCAACCCCTGCCTGCCCTATGCTGAGAGTGTATTGGGTGCCGAGGATTCGACCCAGGATAACGCAGAGACGGGCCTTCAAGATACACATAACAGCGAGGTCTCGCTGTAAATGCGTATTCTGTAGAACTTCGAACTGACCATAGGTTAGACTACTGCCGACTAAGGAGACGGTGCCGATCTCAAAATCATGCTCCTGAAGCATAGGGATGTCAAAATCTTCGTCGCCTATCCGTCGCGGCTTTTTTGTGCCCAGTGAGATGAGGCAGTCGCGCATGTAGCATGCCCACCATATCCGTTTCCAGCGATGTTGCTCGGCTGGAGCCAGGCCCAGATATCGTCTATAAGAATGGAGACCAATGGTATGAGCTAGAGAGACGGCAATGCCGATCCAGTACCATGAATCTTGCTGGTCGTCCGGATGGTCATACCAATATGTCATCAACAAGATGGACTGAACGAGGATGAGTCTGTCTGACTCATAATCGAAGTCATACAACATCTTCCAAATAGTTTAGTAAATGTAGAATTACGCAAATACCCGGAACAACATTTCCTGCTGCAGCGGCCTGGCATACCTTCGTATTCCGTAAGAAAAACTTGCGGGCTTCTCTTCGTGATTGGAAGCCTTCTTCATAAAGGCACTTGCAGTCAACGAATGATGAGCCGGCAGAAAGAATAGCCTGATAAAGTAGCAGACTAATCCGTCCGTTTGAGCCGCTCTGGTCGCCGAGTATGGTGAACAGGTTGCCGAGATCCAGTATTGGAAGAAATGGATGAACGTATTCGACATAGGCTCTGATCAGTGCTTCCTGAACATGAGTCCTTGGAATGTCCAAGGCACCCTTCATCCTGAGATAGCTCATATTGGTTGGGTCGAAACCGGCCGGGAAGGGCTGTAAAAAGCCGGCCAGCTGGCCATATGATGTATCATACTGGAGAGGGAAAGAGTCTGTGATGGCAACCAGGTTGAATTGCTCGGTGGCCGCCAAGCGAAAGCCAACCATTGGTATAATGTCGTTGGCAGTTAAATCCCTTTGACGGTTTAGTCCTTGACCTCGACCTCGGCGCGTGTTAGCGTATCAAACATGGCCTGATGCTTCATTGGGTAGTGTATTCGCCTAACAGCGTACGGGCCTTACTTTTATCCGTATTCATCTCCTCATTGGGTTTAAAATTATGCCGCACAAGCCCGATGTAATCAAGCGGCGTATCTGATAAATCAAGCTCGTCTGAGTCGTCTCGGCCACGACTGCTCTCTAACCCGGATATAACGGCATTAGCTCTAGGAGCCACTCGTGTTAGCAACTGACTCGTTATATGAAGATTATCTGTGTAAATGCTAGAGACGCCATCAAGGCAAGTAAGAAAATATTGTACAGAGCCCTCTGCCTTTAAGCCGTCGGCAGATAAGAGTGAGTGCCTTCAACTCTTTGAGGCTGGTAGCTAGCGAGTATTAATTCTTATACTCACTTTAACTTGAGCTTCTTTCGAGCAACACACTTGTAAAAAGTAAAAGGTTAGCAAGGGTCGTCAAATTATCAGCGATATATCAGGGGCCCTATACATTAACATTGCCCCATCGACAGTGGGTGCAAGGCATCCTCTCGCCCATATCACAGCGAACCCCCGAGCATGGCACGAGACGCAGGCATGTGCGGCCTGGGGTTTTGTGCCAGCTGCCTTCCTGGGTTTGCCATTGCTGTTTGCCGAAGGAGATGCCGTGGTCGCTCGTTGCGTGACGGCTGTGGACGATTCTGTAGACATGCTCTCTGGTTCGTTCTGGAACAAACGCTTAGAAGTGGAACGCCATGGCAAACGGCGATGGATTAAATATGCCTATCTCACGCTCGCATTTATGGTGGGAAATAGCCAAGCCTCGACCTGACGACTACGGTTAGTTTGTGTGGCTTACACCAAGCGGATGATGACTGATGGACTGATGGTGACCGTGAGTTGTCTACAGTTTGTGAAACCCCGAAAGTCCAAGCTAGTTCAGCGAATAAGAGGTTAGTTAGATAGGAATAGGAATTTTGGCGCTTAGATAGGATATTGAAGCGAGGTAAGATCGACGACGCTTTGCATTCTCCGACCCCGCGGGCGTCGCGGGTCTGCTCTGCCCGGAGGCCATACCGGGATTGGAGTAACACCCGACGGCACTCTGACCCCTCCTTCGACCTTGCCCCCTTCACCCATGCACCACTCGGCACGCCCTCCGCCAAGTGTAATATCCATGTAAGCTCTCGGACTCGGTCAAATGGGCCGCATTGCCAGTGCCTCGGCTTCTGTAGAGGATGATTGCCGTGCCTTCGTCTGAACAAGATCCCAGTCAAAAGTGCAGATCTCGGGGGTCTGTCTCGGTCACCAGCACCACCCCAGCCGAGTGCATGAGCATCAGGTCGCTTGGTATCCTCGGCGTCAATGCGCATGCCACCGTCACCGAGCTTTTGCGTTTAGCGAACGCCCCTCTGGGCACTGTATCCCAAACATGGGGACCGACCCAGTTCGCTAGCTCACAGGTCAAGGCGGGTGGATGTTTGCATGCCGCATTTACAGCCTTCCCCGGAGATTATTAGATTCGGCAATGTATGGATCGTATACAGCGGAGCTTTGAGATTTGGCAGTCTGCAGTTGAACGATTGCTTCCAAACGGTATCATGGCGGCCGCGGGGCACCTAGAACCTATCCCGGTTCTGGTTAGGCCACTCTCACCCAAGCCGCGGAACCGATAAGAGAGCAACTCAGAGCTGCCAGCCCCATACATAGACACAAAGCTGAAGCAAGGGTGAATGGGCGCCCGGAGTTCGGGCTAGACGAAGGACCGGAGATGATGGGCCAAGTAAAGGTGCCAATGCGTTTTCCTCTATCCCCATCCGTAGGCATCCCATCCCGAGGCCTATGAGGTCGGGGGTTGGCCGATATAATATCCCATCCTCACCATGCTCATGCTCATCCTTTCCTCCAAGTTGATTCTCTCAATTGCTTACCAAAACACCACCTGCTTCTACCATCACATCCTCTTCTCGAGCATCTGAACACCTCTTTACGTATTCCCGGATCGCCAGTATGGTCTTCACGTCGCCAGCCTGGGTCCCGAAGCTGCCGTTCAGTACGCATCTATTTATCCACCGGGCTAGAGCCAGGAACTAATATCTATCAACATCCAGGCCCCCCCGACTCGATAGCCATAGCCGAGTTCCTAAACAATGACAAGTACGGCCGAAACCCCATCTCGAGATCGAGGAATCCGTATACATGTGGCCTCTCCGGCAAGACTTTCACCACCCATGAGGTGCTACAGCGCGAGGAGTACCTGTCACGCGCCATCGCCCAGCGTCTGGGTTATGTCGGCCTCGAGGGCACCGAATGGGATCGTGTGGTCTGCTTGTTCTCGCTCAACACGGTCCGTATTGATTGCAGCGGCCACCATCAAGCATCGGAGTAACTGACCCATCAGCACCTAACTAGGTTGACTATATTCCCCTGGCTCACGCCATCCATCGCATCTCTGGGATCGTTACCCCAGCCAGCGCCGCGTACTCGGCCGCAGAGCTTGAACATCAGCTTCGATCGTCCGGCGCCAATGCGCTCTTCACCTGTATTCCACTGCTTCCGACTGCTCTTGCTGCTGCTAGGGGTGTTGGAATCCCAGATACACGTATCTTCATCTTGCCATTGACCGGTTTCGAGGATCATGTTCCGTACAAGACAGTCGATGATCTGGTGGAAGAAGGCAGGGCGCTGCTGGAGTTGCCACCACTAAACTGGAGCGCAGGCGAGGGTGCCAGGCGTGTAGCATACGTATGCTACTCTAGTGGAACATCGGGGTTGCCTGGGAGTGCCATTGCGCCAGAGGAGAGTCCTACTGGATGGTTTACACTAACGATGCAAATCTGAAGAAAGGAGTACTAATCTCGCATCATAACGTCATATCCTGCATTATGATGCTCGAGCTGTTTAACCAAGCAGGACGCAAGGCTACTGGAGCGGAAACACGCGTCGGGCTTGGTCTTCTTCCCTTTTCCCACATCTTTGGTCTGGTTGTTTGCGGCCTCTACACCCTTCGGAATGGCGACGAGCTGATTGTCCTCCCTCGCTTCCAGCTAAAGTCACTTCTCGGCGCCATTCAGAGGTTCCATATTGAGCAGCTGGCAGTTGTGCCGCCCATCATCATCGAGATACTGCGCAATCGTGAACTTTGCAGCAGCTATGATCTGAGCTCTGTTCGTGTGCTCGGCAGTGGAGCTGCACCACTCGGAGAGGAGACAATCGAGGAAATCCACAAAGTATACCCGACGTGGTCATTGTGTCAAGGATATGGTAAGTTGCCGGTTTCGCTTTCTAGTCCGCCTTTCGTGTCCCGTCTGATTCACTCTACTAGGGCTCACGGAGACGTCGTCGGGTGTTACCGTCACCAGCGAGCTCGACACTATGCCGGGCTCGTCAGGCTCTCTCCTTCCTGGGGTCCGGGCCAAGATCATCGACGCCCAGGGCAACGAGGTGATGGATTATGAAAAGCCTGGCGAGCTGCTAGTGCAGGGCCCTCTGGTTGTCCTGGGATACCTGAATGACGTCCGCGCCACGGCCTCGAGTTTCGTGCACCATGATGACGGCAGATGGATGAGAACAGGCGATGAGGTGCTTGTGCGAAAATCCCCCAGGGGTAACGACCACTTTGTAGTCACCGATCGAATCAAGGAGCTCATCAAGGTCAACGTAGGATTTCAGCCCAGTCAGCGTCTTGGCCGTCGAAGCAGATTGCACTAACACGACAGCAGGGACACCAGGTTGCCCCGGCCGAGCTCGAGGCCCATCTCCTGACTCACCGCTTTGTGGCCGACTGTGCTGTGATCCAGGTTCCTGATGCGAGGGCAGGCGAGGCTCCCAAGGCCTTTGTGGTGAAAACCGCTGATGCAGGCAATGAATCGGATAGAGAGGTGGCTTTCCATATCAATAAGCACGTCCAGGACCACAAGGCCCGGCATAAGTGGCTCAAGGGTGGGATAGAGTTTATCGATGAGATCCCTAAGAGTTCAAGCGGCAAGATTCTGAGAAGGATCCTGAGAGATCGGGAGAAAAAGGTGAAGATGGCCCAACGGGCTAAGCTGTAGAACTGTTGAGCAATCTGTACTGAGGGTAGAGTGGAAAGACCTGGTATGAGATTAGTGCTTCCGCCTATGACAGCTTGTGCCGAAAATGAGAGAGACCGTGAACAACATCTAGACATGCGATTCGGCTCCCATCCACGGCTCATTTCTCGATCTACGGCATCAAGGGTAGTCATAGCCGCCGTGTTGTTGCCTTTCCTATCATCTACGAACTCCAAGCTAACGTCTGACTTTGTTTCCATGGGACCTCCCACCACATCATGCTCAAATAACGCGCTGAACCAGCCCACCGGAATTTGAATACCAAATCGCTCCAGGCCGTGTGACACATGAACCAGCAACCTTCTTGTTTTCCAAGCCAACACTGTCCCCCGCAAACCCCCCGGCCTGGATACCGAGGTAGTAAGTATACTTGAATGAGTGGCACTCCCCTCCATGGTACTGAAGCTAGCAATTCTCACTATTTCGGAACCTTCGGCATACGGCCGTGCTGAAAGGAATTCACGGGACGACAATCGCCGCCAAGAACGCTTTGGAGACGTCATGTTTTGAGGGTTAGAAATAGACCCGCCCGCCTATCTAGGCGCCGCTTCGGTAGATAAGCAACCCTATCATCTATTAAAAACGTCGGCTGAGCTACCGACGTTTTTTTTGTATGGGGGAAATTTTTTACGCTAGCAGACCATGGGGCAGCCGACGTTTTTTTTCTCGACCAGCCGACGTTTTCTAGAAAAGAGGGTTCCTATAGGGTTAAGGCTCTACAAAAGAGATATATATAACTTTAAGCTATAAGGATTTTAGAAATAAAGTTCTTTTTCTTATATCTTACTTCTTAATTTTTTTTAGAATTATTTAAAGATAAAAAAGAGGAATTTTGATGGGGTAGTCAGTGCAATTAGCGCTACGCTAAAATTTCCTAACCACCGCCATAACTTAGCTATCTAGCCACACTAACCACCTCGCTAGCCATAATTAAGGCAATTCCTTAGCTAATAAGCTTTAACCTCTATATTCTTTCTTTTTTTTACCTCTTTATAAAGACTTTAATTCTTCCTAGCTATTTACTTCTAATTTCTATCTTTATTTCTATCTTTATTATCTAAAAGCCTTATCTATCTATATCTTAGTTATCTATAAGTCTTATAATTATGGATTATTTTACTTATATCCTGGCTTTTTCCCTTCTAATTTGCAAGACTTGTAAAACCGCAGTTCTTTTTAACCAAATTCAATAACACCTCCGCCAACAGCCTCATCAGCTTTCCCTCCAAGAGATCAAGCCTACCCTAGAGCAGGCTGCTAAGCTTGATCTTCTTCAGGGCTAGAAGGACCTTATAAGACTACCTAAGCCTATTCCTCTAGGCCCTCCTATCTCATAACTTGGAGAGCCTATGCAACAGGGCTTCCGCTGTACCTTTGAGCCTAGCTGCTTCTATATTGGCTCCCAGCTACGCCGAATTAGAGAGCACTTACGGGTCTTTCATAAGGTCAAACAGAAGGGTCAAAAGGGCCGGCCTTCTAAGGCAGCAGCCTCGCAGCCTTCTATAGCTACTGAAAGCTATTGGCGAGCCGGCGTAGCCTATCAGCAACTCTTCAAGCAAGGGCCTCGCAGTGAATACTTTGAGGTCTTACTAGAAAGTGACAGCTCTAAAGCTCTCTCTCTTCTAGAAGCCAAGGCTGCCTTTGAGGCCCAAGCCCTAGCTATTAGAAGCAAGGAGGCCAGGGCTATAGAGTAGCTAAATGACTTTACTGCTCCTAACCCTTGGCTTCGAAGGCTAGGATCAGCAAGGCACCTAGCTAACTTTAGTGGGGAAAAGGACTTCCTAAGAGAGCTACTTTCTCTTGACCTTACCCTAACTAAAGAGTCTCTAGAAGAGACCTCTGAGCTAGATTGCTTTTTCCTCTTGTGGGCTTTTGAGGAGCTTATTCAAGAAGCTATAGGCCTTATAGCTTCTAATGAGATTCCTCTAAATGCTCTCTTTGAGGTTAACCGGCAAGATGCCTCGCAGCCAGCAAAGAAGCCCTTTAGCTATAGGTATAAGAAGGCTACGCAAGACCGCTATGCCATAGTGGCAAAGCAGCTTCTAGTCTATACCTTCCGCTGCCTTAACCTAGAGCCCGCAGAGAGGCCACCTTTCAAAGCAAGCCAGCAGCAGCTAGCTAGCTATGAGGCTCTATCTGATAACCTTAATGACTTGGAAGAGGCCTGGCTCTTAGCTAAAGGCAACTTCTCTAGCTATAAGGTTATAGAGCTTTATAAGGGGGTAAAAGAAAGGACCTTGGCGCTTTTTATCTTGATCCTAGATCATCAGACTAAGGATAGTGAATTTGATAGCGTTATGGTCTCCTTTCTTACTATGCTTAGTATATCCCCTGATGGCTCTTGGCTAGGCTTTGAGACCTTTACCCCTTTTCTCTCTGCCTTGGTATTTATTTCTAGGCTGCTTATCTTGCGGGAAGCAGCTAGAAAGAGAGATAAGGCTATCTAGTAGCATGCCGAGCTTGGAAGCTCTCTTCTAGAAGCTCGAGAGGCAAGCCCTGGTTATTTTGAGCTCGTGCAAGAGCTCGTAACTAGGTGTATGCTAAATAGCCCGGCTGGGGCTGATATGACCCCTATGTAGTTTATCCTTTGGCTGCGTAGCTATGGAATAGCTGCTAAGGCTAATACGGCCTAGCCCGGCTATATTAGCTGGGAAGGGGAGACTATCCTCTATAGAGGCAACCGGCTTAGCCTTCCTAGCCTGCAGCATATACTGCAAGCTGCCCTAGACGAAGCCTGGCTTCTTCTCTTCTAGGGGCTTCTTATGCAAGAGAGCTATACCTTGGAGGATAGCCAGCTAGCCCTAGTGCCTTCTATCCCTTGGGATTCTATCTAAGATAACCCTACTGATAATTCAGTGGGGTATTCTTTTTTAGATAGCCTCTATGAGGTAGCTAGGGGAGGCACTAAGAGCTGGCTTTTTTCCTTTCTTTGGGAAGACCTTATTCTTAAGGCCCGCTGGTTTAGAAGCTCTAGTAGCTCTTCTATAACCCCAGAAGCTAGGGCTATGTCTTCTTATAGCTAAAGCATTGAGAAGCTGCTTGAGCTGCTAGCCTTCTTGATCTACTTGAGCAGCGGTCTTCCAGCTAGGTCAAATGAGCTCTTGACTCTTCGGCACCGCAATACCGCCGCAGGGGGTATCCGCAATATCTTCCTAGACCAAGGGCTAATTATGCTAGTTACTGGTATTCATAAGGGCTTTTCTAGGTCAGAGAGACTCAAGGTTATTTACCGCTTTCTTCCCCAGGAGGTTAGCACCCTTTTAGTCTATTATCTCTGGCTTATCTTGCCCTTCTGGGAAGCTATGCAGGCTAACTTTGACCCTAGCTCTTAGGGCTCTTTTTCCCCCTTTCTCTGGAAGACCTCTGGCCTAGATAGCGATGAGGCTTCTAGCAAGAAGGTAGAGGCCCTAGGGGATAACCCCCAGCTGCAGCAGCTGTAGGCCGAGCTAGGCTTCTATAGCCCTAGAAACTCTTCCTTTAGGGCCCTGAGAGGCAGCCAGGCTAATAGCCCTAGGCTGCATATAGGGCTTATAGTAGGCTCTTGGAATTCGGCTAGGCTTAGCCGGGTCCTTAAGCGCTGGGGCAAGTTGGCCGGCATCGAGTCTCTTACTATCAGCAGCTGGCGGCATATAGCTATCGCCCTAGGCTGCCGCTATATCTGTGATGCAGCTATTACTAGCTAGGGGCTATATAGCGAAGTCAACCACGGAGATAGCGAAAGTAGCTCTGATGAAGAGGGCCCTGGAGAAAGAGATACTATTCTCTATAGGCAGACCGGCCATAGCAGCATGACTTCTAACCTAGTCTATGGCCGGCAGCTTATAGAAGCCCACTTTGAGACCTATTAGCGCAGGCAGAGCTTCTGGCTTCTTAGTGAAGAGTGGCACTTGTTGCTTGGTTTCCCCTCTGCCCCTGGCTTCTCAAGGGCAACTATCCCCTCGGGCTTAAAGAGAGGCCTAGCTACCGTTGACCTTGAGCATTTCTAGGAGCTTTAAGTAGCCCGCTGGAAGTAGCTACGTAAGGTTAACCTTGACCTTGAGCTGCAGAGGCTGCTTGGCTCTAACGCTACCTTCCGGCAGGGCTAGAAGCCGATTTTAGAGGCCATTATGGGTAATAGGAATCTAATCCTAGCTATTATGCCCACTAGCGGCGGCAAGAGCCTTCTGTTTTAGTTGCCGGCTGCCAGCTGCCTAGATAGCATAACTATAGTAGTTGTGCCGCTGGTCTCGCTGCTAGGTAACCTCCTAGACCGCTGCTAAGCTATGGATATCCCCGCTGCTTAGTGGTAGGCCGATAGGGCACCGAGGGGGGCTTCTATTATCTTTGTGACGCCCGAGTTAGCTATGATAAAGCGGTTCTAGGCCTATCTAGATGGCCTTTAAGCCCTAGCCCGCCTTGACCGCATAGTTATAGATGAGTGTCACACGATTCTAGAAGGTAGCCCCTGGTTTAGGCCTAAGCTAAGGCAGCTAGGCCTATTGGCCTTGCGAGGCATATAGATAGTATACCTAACTATAACGTTGCCTATAGCTAAAGAGCGTGAATTCCTAGGCCTAGTTTATACTAAGGCTAAGGATGCTACTATCTTCCGGGCTCCTACAACCCGGCCTAATATCAGCTATAAGGTAGTTAAGTTCCCTCTGCTTCCCAAAGCGGGCTATCTACAGTCTGCTGAGAATGCCCTGAGGCAGCTGCTTGATAGTAAGCTTGCCTTTTACCCTCGCCCAGCTAAAGCTATAGTCTATTGCAAGACTATAGCTATAATTAAAGCCCTAGCCCAGGCCCTAGGGTGTGATGCCTACTATAACGAGGTTGATACTCGCGATGGCAAGGTAGAATGTCTATAGGCCTAGATGGAAGGGTCTTGGGAGACCCTCTATGGCAATGGCAGGGTTATAGTTGCAACTAATGCTCTTGGCCTCGGTATTGATATCCCTAATATTAGGGTTATTATATACCTTAAGATGCCAAAGAGGCTTGTAGACTATGGGCAGCAAAGCGGCTGTGCCGGTTGAGATGGGCTTCCTAGCGAGGCTATTACCCTCAGGCCCTTACAAGGCTCGACCCAAGAAGCCTAATCTTCTAGGTTCCTAAGCATAGGCAGCAGAGAATTCCTCTCTACTAGCCAGTGCCGTAGGATAGCCTTAGATAGGGCTCTAGATAGCCGAGCTAGCCGGCAAGCATGCGAGGCAGGGGAGGAAAATGTGACTTTTGCCTAGAGAACCTGTCTTTAACCGCAGAAGAAGGCTATGCCTTGGAGAGCCCTGAAGAGAGGGATCTTAGGCTTAGAGCTATGCAGGTATAGCAGATGCGTACTATAGCAGCTACCCGGGCCGAGAGGGAAAGGGCAGACTTTGAGACCTTCTAGAGGCTGCTTTCTCAGCAGCTTCTTTAGGGCTGCCTTTTCTGCAAGCTTGATGGGCTAGATAGGCGAGACTATCTGCCATTAAGCTACACCCGGGCTACTTCTTCTAGCCGCAAGGATATACGCCTTGGCTTTAAGCTAACTAAGTCTATTACCCGCTACCTAAGGCAGCGGGATAGGCTAGGAAGCTTTAGAGCCTGTGCCTATTGCCTTGTGCCCTAGGAGCTTTGTAGCCGCTGGGAGGAAGATCCGCAGAATGGCGGCTGGCAGCTAATCTAAGGAGGCAGTTGCTAATTTCCTGGGCTTATTGCTGCCCTTTGGAGCTCTGCTGTATTATAGCAGCCATAACTAGCTAGCCAGCTATATAAGAGGCTTGGCTTTAAGGGGGAAATTAACCCCCCTAGCTATGCTCCTAAGCACCATCGGGTCTTATAGTCCTGGCTAGGGGAGAGGATCTCTTGGGCTAGCTATGATGCTATCTAGATCTGCCGTATCTATAAAGAGATAGTAGAGGCCTTAAATATGCCCTAGCATAGCTAAAGAGATGCTCTAGGATAGTTACTAGGTTATTATTTTAGGGAATATTATAATAATAGCACCCTTTATACCTTCTAAAATAGCCCTATCCTCTTAGCCCTATTAGCTATTTCCCCTAGTAGCCTATAATAAATAATATAGGAAAAATAATACTCGCTTCTTATCCTTATAACTACTCCTAGGACCCTAAAAAACCCCTAGACCTTAATAAAGGACCTTAGAAACTAGAGAGGGCTCTTAGGACGTTAAAACGCCGCTAGAACCCCATAAAGGACTTTAATACCTCTAGAAAGCTCTAAAAGGCATAAAAAGCCCCTAAACGCCACATAAGCCCCCTATAGCCCAAATAGCCCCTTATAGCCCAAATAGCCCCCTATAGCCTAAATAGCCCTTATAGCCTAAGTACCCGCCCCTTACCCTTATAACCGCCCCTAGTAGCTAAATAGCTCCCTATAGCGCAAATAGCCCCCTATAGCGCAGCCTAAATAGCCCCCTATAGCTGCTAAATAGCCCCCTAAATAGCCCAAATAGCCCCTATAGCCTAAGTACCCGCCCCTTACCCTTATAACCGCCCCTAGTAGCTAAATAGCCCCTCCCTATAGCGCAAATACCCGCCCCCTGCAGCCTTATAACCGCCCCTAGTAGCTAAATAGCTCCCTATAGCGCAAATAGCCCCCTGCAGCCTAAATAGCCCCCTATAGCCCAAATAGCCCCCTGAAAGTGAAATGCAGTTTCCTCTGAGCCTATTATAATAGAAGCTTGAGCCTTAAGTTATCTATTATATATAGGGGCATAGAAACTGGTTTGAACCATTGCGGTGCGCCCCAGTCGCTATGTGACTCCCCTGTTGCCCCCTTATAGCTATGAATAGCATATAGAGTTAATAGGCCTATCTAGCAGCTAGAAAAGAAGGTCCTTTAGCTAGCTATAGCTAGGCATCCCTAGTAGCTGTGCACCCGGAGGAGCCAGGTTCGTAGGGGCTGATTACAGCTATATTCCCCCCGGCCGCGAGGCATGGAGCCTGTAAGCATATATATAAGGGATATATAAAAGTAATCTAATAAGATAAGGTATAGTGGGGCTAGTTTAATCACATAGCCCAGGTGAATTAGAAGCTACTTTTTGCTATTATTTAGCTATAGGGTAGCTTAGACCTATAGGTTAGGCTATTAGCTTACTTATAAGCCTTTTTTAGCCCTATTGCCCCTAGCTGCCTTGGGCCTTTTTAGGCCGCCTTGGCTCCCACTTATATACCCACCGAGGCTATTATAGCTAGCCGCACGCCAGACCGGGCTCGCGGGCCACTTTTCCTTTTTGCGGGCTAGATATACTATGTAAAAACAAAAAAATCGACTCACGGCCTTAAGGCTTAAAAGGCTAGCTTTTAGAGCTATAAGCTAGCTTAATTCCTTACTTACTCTTATAGGGCTTAGTTGCTTTTTAAGCTATAATAGCTGCTCTTATATAAGGTAATTTTATCTCTTGCTTACTATAGGGTAGCTTTATTACTTAATTACTTTTATAAACCTTACTTTCTTTTTAAGCTATAATAGCTGCTTTTATATAGGGTAGCTTAATCTCTTACTAACTATAGGGTAACTTAGGCTTATAGCTTAGCTTTATTAAATAAATATATAATAAAATATAATATATAAATAATAAAAATAATAATAATAATAATAATAATAAGAATAATAATAATAAGAAAAATAAAAAAAATATAATAATATAAAAAGATAATAATATAAAAAGATAATAATATAAAAATATAAAAATAATATTAAGAAATATAATAATAATAATAAGAAAAATATAATAATATAAAAATATAATAATAATAATAAGAAAAATTATAATAAAATAGTAAAACTAATTAATGCGGCTAGCACTTATTAGAACCTGTCTTATGATTATAAGGTTTAATGCCACAAGGCCTATTCCCAGATAACTGCGCGGTTTTTTACTTAGGAAGCCTATATATGTTTACGGGGAGCGTACTGTACTCTTCCTAAGGCGAAGCAGCGCAAACTGCTTCTAGCCTGAATTAAACCCTAGGCTCTCAGGAAAAGGTTACTAAGCTTAACCGTTGAGCTATCAGGCCGCTCGTCAAGACCGGCTGTGGTTGCTATATGGATTCCGGGAAGTGATAGATAAAGGTAAGAGGGAATAGCCGCTGCAGGGTAGGCAGCTGCGGCAGGGTAGAAGCCGTTGCAAGGTAGGCAGCTGCGGCAGGGCAGAAGCCGCTGTAGGGTAGGCAGCTATGGCAGGGGAGTAGCTGCTATAGGGTAAGAAGCTATAATAAGAAAATAACTATTATAAGATAAGTAATTATAATAAGGTAATAAATAATATAAGATTAATAAATATAATAAAATAAATATTATTTTAAGCTAAGATAATATATATAAAGATAAAAACTTTTATTTTTTAAAAAAAATAAAGCTTTTTTAATATATAATTAATATAATAATTAATAATTTAAATAATATTATATTTATTTTTTTATTTATATAAATAAAAATAAATTATTTAAATTAATTATAATTAATAATTTTTATATTATTTTTTTTTAATCTTTATATAATTTATATTTATAAATATATTATAAAATAATAAATTTATTATTAATATAATAAATAATTATAATAATATAAAAATAATAAATTTTTTATTAAAATATTAAAATTATTATAAAATAAAAATTTATTTTTAAAAATTTAATATATATATAAAATAAATAAATAAAATTTAATAAATTAAATTAATTATTATAAAAATAATAAAAAAAAGTTAATTTAAAAAACTAACTATACATCAACGCGAGTTCGGGGGCGAACTTATGAAAATCACCATACTGGGGGAAAATGCGCTATTGAAGACAGGGGGGCGAACTCATGATAAATAGAGGGGGGTGAACTCTTGAAAACTATAAGAGAAAAAAATATAAAAAAGAGAGGGATCTAAAGATAACTTATATGCAATACTATATATATGATTATAAGGTATTATATCTTAAATTGCTTAAGCAGTAAGTGATTTAAGTTATGCTGGAGTTTTTGATGTGGTTGAAAGAGAGGGGAGAATCAGAGGGCAGCATGTAATATTATTGGGTGAATTACGTGGTCTGTGCGCAGCAGCACATCACAGAGGCAAGTCGCCCAGCTTGTCAGTAAAATACTAATAGTAGGAGAGAGAGACTACATAGCAGATAGCAGAAGCTATGCGCAGGCAAGAGGCAATTTAGTGATAAAGTCAAACGTGGCACGCGTGCAGCAGGAGGGTAACAGCAGCGTTGAATTTCGTTGTCAAGTAGTAGCTATAATGCCAGATCCAGCGCAGTTGCATCCAGTTTGCAGGGTGAAGAAGAAAGGCGACGTTGAAAGGCCGGGCCGCAGGGGGAAGCCGATGCTGATGTAGACGATGGCATAGAAGCCCGGAAAGCCGAGGCCGAAGCGCAGAGTGAGAGTGCCGTGGTCAAAGGTGGCGGCCACGGCGAGAGGGCCGATAGGTACAAGGGCAGGCATTTCGACAGACGACTTGAGCAGAAGTTAGCGCTAATTGCCGCATAGTAGACAAGAGGTTATTACCCGTTGCAAGAGAGTTGATGTTGGATCGAAAGGGGTGACTATGGAGACGGGTGAAATGGATTATGGTTGAGGTTGCTAGTATTAAGCCGGGCTGGTCGATGTGAGTATGACGATGAGGGAGGGAAGAAGAAGAAGGCAAGAGGTGAGAGATAAGAGAAGTTTTTATAGGCGACATGTGAACAAAGAGTCATGCGAACAAAAAATATGCCATCAAGAGAGATGCAATCAAGAGATACGCGATCAAGAGATATATAACCGAGCGATATGCGACCAAGGGGTAATATACTAGAAAGCATAAGGCAGAAATATAGTCAAGTTTACTATAAAGAAGCTTTATTAATATATAACTATATGCTATATTTAATAGGTGATTAGTAGGCTTAGTATAGGTAGTAAGCATGGTTCTATAGCAACCAGCAAAAGCAACTTCAAGTCGAGTTTCATAAACGCCACAAATATATAAACCCAAATAAAAAATAAGACCAGCTTCCATTTTATTCTTACCCCATAAAACATTATATCTACAGTTTATAACATATCAACACGGCAATCATTTACTTAGGAGCCAGCTATAAGACACCATGACGAACCAGCAAGGCAACTTAGGCAGCTCTATGCCCAGCATCCGGCCATTTATCTACTTGGACGAGTACCCGTTCGTCATCTGTAAGAGTTGCAGCATTGGCATCATCGCCAGCGAGGTTATGAACCATCTGAAGTCCAAGCATTCGCAGATTGATCGCAAGGACCGGAAGAGGATCAATGCAGCCATCATGACGATGGACGGTGTTGCCAAGGATCAGGCCGAGTTACGCTGTTGGGCTCTGCCGCCGCCCACGACCGGCCCGATTGTATATATCAAGCCGCCAAAGAACGACGGCTTAGGTTGCCAACATTGCCCATACGTCGTCCGAGATACAGTTCAGATAAGGAAGCATTATCGGGAGCAGCATGGTTTAACCAATGGCCCAAAGAGGACCGGCAGCACGCGGCGGGGTACTCGGCGAGAGCAGGATCCCGTGCCATGGAGGGTTGGGGTTCAGTGCCAACGGATTTGTCATTGGGGGTACGGCAACCGATGGTTCGAAGTTGGCCGGGTCGACGAGGGGGGCACGAAGACCATCATGACAGTCAAGGTCACGATGAGAACCCGGCCGCCGACATAGATCGAATGTACCACGAAGATACGCAGGCATTCACCACAGAGGCCAGAGAGGACATCCAGGGCATACACGACAAGTGGGAGGCCAACAGCTGGATAATGCGATGCGGTTGGGCCCACCATCTCGAAGGCATCAACCCCGACCATATGCTCGAGGTCATGCAGCCGATCCGACCCGACGAGCCCGTGCTGCAGAAGATGTGGGAGGTTTTCGAACGCGTGCTGGACAGTGCGTACGCCGCTGCGAGTCGTTGTCATCCCGGCACGGCCGAGTTGTTTGAGGTCCAGCGCAAGGAAGGTTCCATCACGACGAACGACCCGTTCCAGGGGCTGATGGAGCCAGACGCGTGGCAGCGTTACAAGGCGTGGTGGATGACGTTGATGATCATCTGGCGGCGGCTAGAGGGCCCGGGTTGGAGTGTTGCCGGCGACGAGGAGGAAGGCGACGAGGAGCAGCAGCAGCAGCAGCAGCAGCAGCAGCAGCAGCAGCAGCAGCAGCAGCAGCAGCGTGGTCCGTTCAGTGACGGAGAGAGCGACGGCGGCAGCAGTAACCACAGTCGCAGGTCCAGCGAGACGCCATCCGTCGAGCGAAAGAGGCCACCATACCGCATGACCATCCGGCAGGAGGAGCTGTGGAAGGAGTTCAGCCGAGCCGTGACGTACGCCACTAGGCACGGGGTTCAGCCCACGGGACAGTACAGCGATGCCCAGCTGCAGCGTGGCTGTCTCGATTTGGTTGTGCAGTTTCTCGATCATCCGTTCAAGACCGGCAACCACTACGAGAATATTATTATTAGTGCGTTGGCCGTCATGGGGATAGACCGAGAGGGTCGTGGCTGGGTGCCGGTGGGGAAGTACACGCCGATATACTCGGCCGTCATCAAGGTGGCCAGGTATCTGGTGCTGTACCAATCCATGCTGGAGCGGGAGGCGCAGGTGACACAGCTGCGGCAGTACATGACTGCCCGCCAGGCGAGGGAGGAGGCCGAGGGACTGTTCAGGATCGTGCGGCACAAGATGTTGCAGTTCATGATCCGGACTCCAGAGGGGGTAGCCGCTGACCCGACACCGATGAATTGGATCTTGAACACGCGCGCATACGGCATGCACATCCACTTCACGACTCCGGGCAGAGAGACGATCGACTGGAGGGGTGATCAGATCATCCACGGCAGCATCAAGTTCAGGATGTATGAGATATCGGACATGCTGCACAATTTGCTGTTGCACACGCGGCAGACATTGGCCCAGCTGGTCGTGGGCAAGGTGGGGTGCCAGAGGAAGATGCAGGGCAGGGCAAGGACGAGAGAGCTGAGGCAGGTGACGGCAGGTGAAGGGGGGAGCATGAGGTGATGGGAGGAGGAGGAGAGTATGATGTGATGGCTGAAGAGGAGGGTGAAGGTTTACCCCGGTCACTGCCGCGCATACCATGGTCGAGGATAGAGGACCGGCACGGCGAGACCATGCTAGATCATTCATTCTTGAGCAACGAGGATAACGCGGATTGGGTCAGGCGAGGGGAGGGTTGGGTCAAGGACCAGATCAAGGGTTCGCCGGCCGCCCGGGAGGCGTGGACGACCATGTCGGAAGCCGGCCAGAGCGTATACCGAGAAGCTGCAGTGCGCGAGTATGGACGGCTGGTCGAGCAGTTCCGGGGGCAGTTGCTGATGCTGATGCATATGCTCGGGGGCCAGCCGGCACGGTCAACCGAGCTCATGGGGATCCGGATGTGGAACACGGCCAACGGCGGCGTCAGGAACATATTCATCCACGAGGGGATGGTGTGCTTCGTGACCATGTACCACAAGGGCTACCGCAGGTCGGGCACCGTCAAGGTCATCCACCGGTACTTGCCACGCGAGGTCGGAGAGCTGCTGGTGTGGTATATGTGGCTGGTGCTGCCGTGGTGGCAGGCGGTGCAGGGCAGGGTGAAGCAGCAGCGCCGGCGGAGTGCGTTCTTGTGGGCCGACCAAGTGGTCAGTGAAGACGGGCGGAAGGATAAGAAGCGGGTGTGGAATGTGAAGAGGGTGAACCGAGAGCCCGGGGGGTTAACGGTGGAGGAGGAGGAGAGCGAGAACGAGATGATGATGGAGGAGGAGGCCGCATTCATGGACTGGTTCAGCGAGCGCAAGTGGGGGAACGACCGTGCCCGACGGGTGATACAGCGCTACAGCTCACAGTTCTCCGGCCAAGAGCTCAACATCAGTGGCTGGCGGCACATCGCGATCGGCATCAGCAACCGGTACTTCAACAAGGCGTTCAAGCCGGACGGGGACGAATGGTTTGACGACAACAACGATGAGGGCAGTGGCTTTGCCGACAGCATGTATGATATGCAGGCCGGGCACGGGTCACACATCGCCGGGTTGGCATACGCGAGGTTGTACGGGCAGGGAGATCTGGGGACGATGAAGCGGCGGGAGGGGTTCCGGATGATCAGCATGCAGTGGCACCGGTTCTTCGGCTTCGGGGCGGAGGACCGGACGGAGTTGGGCATCGGGGATAAGCGGGGCCGATACGCCATCGACGACGAGCGGGACGGCATGCGGCGGAGGCGCTTCGACCGGCTGCACCGGGCCGACATGCGGGGGCAGCTCAAGCAGATGATGGGACCGGGGGCCGAGTTCAGGGGGTTACAGGAGGCGGTGATCCACGCCGTCACCCGTGGTTACTGGCCCATCGTGCAGGTGACGCCGACGGGGGGTGGCAAGAGCTTGACGTTCATGCTCCCGGCGTACTGCACGCCGGATGGGGTGACGGTGGTGGTGTCGCCGCTGGTGTCGCTGCAGGATGACATGGTGTCGAGGTGTATGAGGTCGGGCATCGACGCGTACGTGTGGAAGAGCCGCGGTGTCGTCCAGCGAGCGGCGGCGTTGGTGTTTATCACGCCCGAGTCGGCCGTCACCAAGGGGTTCCGGACGTTTGTGGAGCGAATGCACGGGCAGCACAAGCTTGACCGGGTCGTCGTGGACGAGTGTCACACGGTGTTGCGGTGCAGCAAGAAGTTCCGGCCAAAGATAAAGCGACTAGGCCAGACGCTCCGTGACTTTGGCGTGCCCGTGATATGCTTGACGGCAACGTTGAAGCCGACGGACGAGAGTGCGTTGTTCAAAGCGATGGAGTTCACGCTGGATCGGGTGCACATATTCAGGGAGCGAACAACGCGGCGAAACATACGGTATAGCGTCGACGTCGTGGAGGGCAAGGAGCAGGAGACGAGGAGGAACTCGATGAATACCGGCCGCAGGAGGATGATAAAGAGCAGCGGCGGCGGTGGTGGTGGTAGTAGTGTTGTTGTCAGGGTTAACCGGGAGGGCGAGGAGGAAGGAGGGGATGGGGATGATGGTGAAGACGAAGAGGCAGTGGAGCGTGCGTGCGAGATTGTCCGGCAGTGGACAGAGGCACACGGCGAGGGCAAGGTGATTGTGTACGGGGGAACCATCCGGCGAGTGCAAATGGTTTCAGAGAGGCTGGGTTGCATAGCGTACTGGCGCGGAGCCGGTGACTCGGCAGAGAAGGCTCGGCGGTTGCAGGAGTGGATGAGCAGCAGCGGGGGTGAGGAGGGATGGATCACGGCGACGAATGCGTTGGGGTTGGGCATCGACGATGGCAAGGTGCGATTAGTCGTGCACGTGGGGATGCCGCGGACGCTGGAGAACTTTGTGCAGGAGAGTGGACGAGGAGGGCGAGACGGGCAGAGGAGCGAGTCAGTGGTGGTCATACGGCGGGCGTGGCTCGAGCAGGAGGCAGAGAAGAAGAGGTGGGAACAGCAGCGGCAGGGGAAGAAGGACGAGTGGGAGTGGGATAGGGATGCGGTCGAGTTCGTCGAGGGCAAGTGTTGTCGACGAGAAGTGCTTGATCGGGAGATGGATGGCAATATTGACAGGTTTGGGTGCGTGGATGAGGAGGAGATGTGTGATATATGCGAGGCGGAGCAGGTGGAAAGAGAGATCGCGGATCGTCGCGACATGATGGGGATCACGGACGTTGACGAGGGGTCAAGTGCAGAGGCAGAGGCAGAGGCAGCGCTGGATTATGAGAGGAGTCAGCGGTTGGTGCAGCAGCGAGAGGTGGAGAGGAGGTCAAAGGCAATGCGGGAGGCAGGGGAGGTCATCATGTTCGAGAACATGCTGGCAGATTGGAGTGGAAGCTGCAGTGTATGCAGGTGCGAGGGTGTAGAGGATGTGTATCATGAGATGGAGGCATGTAGATGGAAGGGGTCAGAGGAGTGGCGGAAGGTGAGGGCGAGCATAACGCGGGCAGAGGAGGCGATGATGGAGTTGAAGCGATTCGCGGATTACTCGGCGTGTTTCAACTGCGGGTTACCACAAGATATATGCGAGCAGTGGGAAGCGGCGGGTGATGATGAGAGGTTATTTAGGAGGGCAAGGGGCAAGACATGTCAGTATAAGGGGGTATTATTTGAGATCATGGCAGTGCAGTGGGTGCGGGATATAGACTGGTGGTTAAGGGAGGTAGGGCGGAAGATAGGTGAGGTGATTGATGAGGTAGATAGCGAGCAGATGGGTAGATTATTCGAGTGGTTGGGGGAGTTGATTGAATGGGGTGGAGGCATAGGCGGCGGGATTCAAGCAAGTAGGGTATGTCAAGTAGTAGTGAGTTTGGAGAGGCAGTGGCAAGAGAAGGAGGGATAAGAAGCTAAGAGGTAAATAAGGAAATATAAATAAGAGAGTTTTTTAAAAGAAATATATATAATTAGATAGTAAGGGCAATAAAAGAAAAAATAAAAAGGTTTTATATAAAAGGGGTTAAATAAATAAATTAATAAATATAATAAAGGAATAGTTATATAAAACATAAATAAAATAGAAAAATTAAATAAAAATAAAAATAAAAATAAAAATAAAAATAAAAATAAAAATAAAAATAAAAATAAAAATAAAAATAAAAGAATAATTATAAATATAAGTAGAGAGATAGATTTAAGAATAAAATTAGGGTAAGGGTTTAAAGAGAAGGATAGGGGGAGTAGTTTATGAATATAGTTAGGGGGGAGTGAGGTCCAGATACGGCCATAGAGAGCCGAGGCAAGGGATAGAGGTGAAATACCGAGTTTCGAGAGTGAGGTGGTTTTAAACGGAGGGGCGACGGCCGAGGGGTTGCGGTCGAGATGTCGAAAGTCCGAGCGTAGGCAATGGTTTCGGTCGGTGGTGGAGGGAGAAAGGAAGAATTGAGGTGAGAGTTTGAGAAGAGAGGGGAGGCGGATTTATAGACGAGATGCAACCAAAGAGGCATGCGACTAAGAGATATATGACGCATGCGATGTATGTGACCAAGGGATATTTGAGGAGGAGATGAGGTAAGAGAAAGAGAAAGAGATGAGGCAAGTGAGGCAATAATAAGCGGGGAGATAAACAAGGGGAAAGGAGGCGAGGAGGGGAAGTAAAGTAGAGGGAAGAGAAGAGGGTAAGGCGAGCAAGGTGCGAGGTAGGCGAAGAAGAGCATTGCGATGTTTATAGCGAGCGGGCGTTGAGGATTAGATGAAGACATAGGCATAGGTGAGGGATATATCATGGGCCGATGGAGAAGGTGAAGACGAAGAGAAGATAGCGAGGGCGAGGGTGGCGATATCGAGGCGAATTATGAGAGAAGCAGGAGGTTGATCCGGCAGATAGAGACGGGGCGAGCGTTGGATGTGATAAAGGAGGCGCAAGATGCGACGGATTTTGAGGCAGAGTTGGACGAGTGAAGTAGGTGTTGCAATGTATGTAAGGAGGGAGGATATGATGACGACGAGGATGTTGAGCAGGGAATAGATGCGTGTGCGAAGAAAAGGTCGGGGGTGTGGCAATTGTTCACGGAGAAAGGCAGTGAAGTTGGGGAAGGAATGATTAAGAAGGAGAGGTTTATGGGTTGAGCCGCGGTGCGATGAGGCGTAAGGGGTCGAGGTATAAAGGTGAGTTTTAGTGGGTTGTAGTCGCATTAGATTTGTGATATTGGTGTGATTGAGCGAGTAGGTAGGGTTAAGAGGGAAAATGAAGCAGCGTATAACGAATCGAGGCATGGGTTGAGAGATATAACGGGGTTGAGTGAAGGGAGTAGAGCAAAGAGAGAGATATGTATAGGCGTAGAAGAAAAACATATTGGCAGGTGAGGTGGAGGTTAATGGTTATATAAGATAGGGGTTGATCATAGGTGCAATAGGTTAGACGGAAAACACGGTGCGAGTTATAGAGGGTAAGCATTGTAATTTTGAGGATGGATGGATGTAATATAAGGAAGGCGTTAGCAGAGCAGTAGCGACACGATAATAGTGGATCGATTGTGTGTAGACGCATGGGTTGAGGGTTAGGCAGGGTTTAGAGCGGGGTTACATACAAGGTAATCAAGTAATCAAGGAGATATAAGGTAATCAAGTCATTATAAAGAGACGAGGTAATCAAGTCATCATACAGAGGCGAGGTAATCAAGTCATCATACAGAGACAAGGTAATCAAGTCATTAAGATAGTGCATGGTTAAGCATGTAATCAGGGAGAGGCGGTGTAATCAAGCAATATAATCAAGCAATGTAATCAAGCAATCAGATAGATGGAAGTAATCGGGGAAATATGGCAGGATAGGGTTAGCGGGTAATCAGGTAGATCGGGGGATAAGAAGTGGTGGAGTGGGTTATATAGGAAGACATATAAAGGAGGAATAGGGGTCAGAGATCAGGGTTAGGGGCAGGAGCAAGCGTTAAGGTTAGGGTTAGCGGTGTTTTTAAGGGTTAGGGTTAGGGTTAGAAGCGTCAGGGTCAGGGTTATGTTTTTAGGATTAAAGAAAAGAGTAGTTTTTAGAGGTAAGTAAGAAGTAGGTTAGGTTAGGATAGGGGTTAAGGGGATAGAGTAGTAAGGGGTTTAAGATAGATAATATAAAGTAAATAAATAGTAAGTAAAAAATTAGAGTATTAAGAGTTATAGGTTAGTAGGGGAGTAGGTATAAGGTTTAAATATTATTTTAAGTTAGGTTTAATATAATAAAGCAGGGGGAAAATAGTAGGGAGAGAATAGGGGAAGGTTTAGTTAGAGTAAGAAGTAAAATAAAAGGAGAGTATTAAAGTAGGGCGAGGAAGGAGCAAATAGTTTAGGTATAGGGATATATATATATATAGTAAAGGTTAGTAAAATAGAGTTTTAAGTAGTTTATATAGGGTTATAAGAGGGTTAGTAAAGAGAAGGGGGGTAGAAAAAGGAGAAGGGTTTTAGTTAATAAAGGATAAGGAAATAATAAAGGGTAAAAAGGTATAAAAAAAGAAAAAAAAAAAGAAAAATAAAAAGGGGAGTAAGAAAGGTTAAATAAGGTAAGAGGGAATATAAGAGGGTTAGAAATAGAGTTATTAAGAAAGGGTTAAGTAGTAAGTTAGGTATCCAGAAGGTAAGGGTAGTATTAAGGTAGATATAGTTAAGTATTAGGTTTAGTTAAGGGTTAGAGAGGTAAGTAAAGAATAGGAGTGTTAGAAGGATAGTAAGATAAGGGTTTATATTAAGGAGAAAAAGGTTAGTAAGTATAGGGTAGGAAAGCAGGTAGGGTAGGGTTTTTTTATAGCGAGTTATTAATAGTTAATTATTAATATAGGGTTAAGAGTAGGGAAGAAAAAAGAAAGTAAGAATAATTAAGGAGTAAAGTAAAAGATATAAATATAAGGAGTTTAAGATTAATATAGTTTATTTTATAATTTAAGAGTATAAGAAGAGGAGAGTAAAAAAGAAATATAGGTATTTATTATAATAAGTTTAATAAAGTTAGTAGATAGTTTAGGTAGGGTTAGGTATAGAAAAGCATAGAAGTAAAAGCATAAGAGGAGGGGGTAATATAAAGGTTAGTAAAAGGTAGAAAAGTATTATTTATAGAGTTAAAGTAAAAAGTAAATAGGCAAAGTAATATAATTAAGAGTTTTTTAGTATTTTATTTAAGATTATAAGATAAGAAAATAAAGTTAAAGTTAAAGTAAGAGTAAATTAAAGTATAAAATAAGGTAAAAGAAATAAAAAGAGAAATAATAAGTAAGAAGAAGTATAAATAAGGCGAAGTAGTTTATAAGTATTTTATAGTTATATTAGGTTAAGAAAAGAAGTATAATTATTAAGATATTTAAGAGAATAAATAATATTAAAATAAAAAAGATTATAAGGATAAAGTTAAAAGGTATTAAAAAAGGTAAGAGAAGTTATTTATTTATTAAGTAAAATATAAGGATAGAATAGGAGGGTAAGTATATTATAGAAGGGTTAGGTTAAGGAAAGAGTTAAAAGGAATAAAAAGAGAAAAAAATATAAAAGGAGGTTAATAAATAATATAGAGGTAAGTAATAATTAATATAAGAAAAATAATATTTAAAAAGAAGGTATAAGTAAGTAGGTATAAAAGGTAAGAGTAATAAAGAGTAAAAGAAATAAAGTAAAAAATAAAAAGAAATATAAAAAGATAAATATTAAAGAAGGAAATAATAAAAAAGGTAAAAAAGTTATAATTAATAGAAAGGAGGTATAAAAGAGTAGGTAAAGAGGGTAAAAGGTAAGGGTAAAATAATTAAGTTAAGTATTAAGGTAAGAAATATAAAAGGGTAATAAAGTAAGAGGTTAAGTTAAAAGTTAAAATTAATTATAAAGGTTATAGTAGTAAGAAAATAAGAAATTAAGTAAGTTTTAAATAAAATTAGTTTTTATTTTATTAATTAATTAAAAAAAAATATATATATATATAATAAAAAGAAATAAAATAAAATATAAGTAAATTAATTTAAGTTTAATATATTAGGGATATAAAAATATAAATAAGAGTTAAAGAGGGTAAAAAGTATATATAGGGTAAGGGGATAAAATAAAATAAGGGATTAGTTTTATAAGTAAAAGTAATAATTAAGTATAATTAGAGTAAGTTTTATAAGTAAGGTAAGAAAAGTAAAAAGTAATTAGTATATAAAAGAGAGTAATAAGAGGGGTTAAAAGGGGGTTAATAGTTATAAGGAGGAATTAAAGAAGTTTAATAAGGAGAAGGAAAAGTTAGGTAGTAAAGTAAAGAATAAAGGGTTAATAGGGGTTAAAGGGGAAAGAGGTAAGTTTAGAGGAGTAGTTAATAGAGTAGGGTTATTTTATAGTTAGTAATAGTTAAGTTTAAGAGAAGAAGATAAAGAAAGAGTTTTTAGGTAAAGAAAGTAGTTTTAAAAGTTAAGGGGAAATTAAGGGTTAGGAATAGGGTTTAGAAAGAAGTATTATTAAGTGGGTTTAAAAGGGGGTTATTTATAAAAAGAAAAGGTAAGGTTAAAGGGGTAATAGAGGGGAGAAAGTAAGTTATTTAGGTTAAAGGGGAGAAGTAAAAGAGGCAAGGGAGGGGTTAAGGTATAGAGGAAGGTAGAGTAATATTAAAAAGTATTTAAAAGAGGGGGTTAATAGAGAAAGAAGGGAGAAGGAGTAATAAAGTTATTAAGTATTAAGGTTAGTAAAGGTATTGGGGAAATAAGAGGTTTTAAGTAGTATGGGAGGAGGTTAATTTAAAGATATTAGGGAAAAGAAGGGGAGAAATTTAAAGGGAGTATTTAAGTAGAGAAGAGGAAGAGGAAGAGGAAGAGAGAGGTTAGAAGGGAAGGGAAAGAAAAGAGTTTATTAAGAAGTTATAATAAGTTAAAGAGAATAAGAAAGAGAAAGGGATTTAAAGGGGTTTATAGTAAGAATAGTTTATAAGTAAGAAGTAAAGAGTAAAGAGTTTTAGAGTTAAGGGGGAGAAAGAGTAGTAATTAAGAAAGTAAGTAAATATAAAAAGAAGGTAAAGTAAGTTAAAAGGTTAGGGTTAGAAGTGAGTTAAAGTATTAGGGGTAGGTGGTGAGTGTGAGTATAGGAGTAAGGGTCAGGGGTAGGGGTAGGAGTAGGGGTAGAATAAGTAGTTATAAAAGGGTGAGGTAAAGGGGTAAGTAGTAAAGAAAGAAGAGGTGAGAGGAGTAAGAGGAAAAAAGAGAATAAGGGTTAGGTAGGTAAGTATTTAGGGGAAAAGAAAAAAGGGTTAAAAAAGAAAAAGAAAGAAAGAGGAGAGAAAGGATAATTAATAAGTATTAGGTTAAGGGGAAGAAGGAAGTAAAAGAAGGGAGAGTAAGGTATATAGAGTTAGGGAAAGAAGGGAAAAGGGAAAGAGGAGTAAAAGTAGGTTAAGGTAAGAGAGTAGG